>NC_057721.1:76724690-76762696 GCF_004010195.1 Chiloscyllium plagiosum
TCGTCATTAATGGAGATGGAGAGGTCCAGGAAGAGGAGGGAGGCGTCAGAGATGGTCCAGGTAAATTTAAGGTCAGGGTGGAATGTGTTGGTGAAGTTGATGAATTGTTCAATCTCCTCGCGGGAGCACGAGGTGGCACCAATGCAGTCATCAATGTAGCGGAGGAAGAGGTGGGGAGTGGTGCCAGTATAATTAGGGAAGATCAACTGCTCTACGTAGCCAACAAAGAGACAGGCATAGCTGGGGCCCATACATGTGTCCTGCCTAGTCTAATAGCCTGTATCTCAGTATTCTCCTCCACAACATTGTCTATTTCTAGTGTAAATACTGACAAAAAATATTCATTTAGCGCCTCTTTAGTCTCCTCTGACTACACACAACTTCCCACTACTGTCCTTGACTGGCACTAATCTTACTGTAGTCATTCTTTTATCCCTGACATATGGATAGAAAACTTTGGGTTCTTCTTGCTCTTTAGATTAGATTAGAGTCCCTACAGTATGGAAACAGGCCCTTCAGCTCAACAAGTCCATACCGACTCTCTAAAGAGTAACCCAACCAGACCCATTCCTCTACCCTATAATTGACCCTGACTAATGCACTTGTCCTATGGGCAATTTAGCCTGGCCAATTCACCTGACCTGCACATCTTTGGATTGCACATCTTACCTGCCAAAGACTTCTCGTGTCCCCGCCTGGCTCTTCTTTGCTCTCTCTTTAGGTCCTTCCTGGCTAACTTGTAACTCTCAAGCGCCCTAACTGAGCCTTCACCTCTCATCCTCACATAAGCCTCCTTCTTTCTCTTGACAAGTGATTCAACTTCTTTAGTAAACCACAGTTCCCTCACTCAACCATTTACTCCCTGAAATATTTTCACTCTCACTGGTCTTGAGCACTGAAGAATTGTTTTGAGTATGTCACACTCCCTGCACTGCATACTGCCTCATACCTTACTGATCGTCACTCTCTTCCTGTCTGCCTGCACACTTTTACGTGTGGGCTTATCACCTCCATAAATATGTATTCCAGAAAATATACAGCAACCTGTATCTGGCCAGGGTATCATAAGAAATTAGAATAGGTGTAGACCTTATCTTTTGTTTCACTATTCAATATGATCTTGGATTTCAGCTTCAGGTTTCAGAACCTACCCATATGCCTCATTTCCCTGAGGGGTCGAAAATCTTTCCATCCCAGCCTTAATATATTCAACATTGGAGACACCATTGGATTCCCCTTTGTAAACCTTGCTTCGTGGTTTGTCAAACTGTTGTAAATAATTAATGAAACACAATTTTGCTCTCACAAAGCCAAGTTGGCCCTTTCTGATCTGATTACAGTACAGTTATGATTTTTTAACTATCCTGCCATAACCTTACAAATAATAAGTTCCGGCCAGTAGGCTATGATGGATGTCAACAGCCTTCTGCTTTCTGTCTCACTCCTTTTGTGAAAAGAATTGTAGCAATTATTATTTCCAATATGCTGGGTCTCTTCCTAACCTAAACAATTTGTAAAGTAACAATACATTCAGCAACTTAAGATTCTTGGATTCAGGTCATCTGGTTTTGCAAATGTATTAGTTAGTTCAGTCCAATAGTTTCTAAATACCATTTCCCTGATGCCAATGATTACTTTACATCCCTTCCTCCGTTTCATCTCTTAATTTCCAAATCTTCCAAAGAGATGACAGATACAGAGCACCTGTTTAATGCTTCCACCATTTCCTTCTTTCCATTATCAATTCCCCAGACTCATTTTCTAGAAGCTTATGCCCGAAACGTCGATTCTCCTGTTCCTTGGATGCTGCCTGACCTGCTGCGCTTTTCCAGCAACACATTTTCAGCTCATTTTCTAGAAGACTAACATTCACTCTTTTCCCAATGTAAATGCTTAAAAAGCTTATATAATTCCACAATATATATTCATTACTCTACAGTATATATTCTGCACAGGCATTGTTTTATAGTGTTGATCCTCCACAGATCACTATATTAATAGAGTGATAGAGTCATACAGCGTAGAAACAGATCCTTTGGTCCAACCAGTCCATGCTGACCATAATTCCAAACTAAACCATCTGCCTGCGCATCCCCATATCCCTCCAAACATTTCTCATTCATATACTTATTCAAATGTCTTTTAAACATTGTAAATATAGCCACATCCACCACTTCTTCTGGAAGTTTACAACACATATGAACCACTCTCTGTGTAAAAATGTTGTCCCTCATTTTGTATTCTATATTGTATATCCCCAGTATGTCCATTGGTGCTTTGTGTGTAAACTCTAGTCTGCTTTTTAAAGCATACACTAGCTCAATCTCCTCAGAGACTGTCCTTTATTTACCCAACCGTTTTACAATACATACCCTGCATATCCCATGCTTTCTCAGCATGTTAGTTCTCTATCCCGCTACTTCACAGTGTGGTTTGTCACAAATGCAATAAAGAGGGGCATAGACTTCAAATAAACAGATATCACTTCAAATAACACTTCACTAGTGTATCAATTCAGACCTTTCTCTTGTGGCATTACAGAAAGCAGGGGAGCGAGTGTTCAAGATGGTTCAGTGTGCATGTGTGAAGTGAGGAGAATACAAAAGCAAACAAACATAAATGATTCTTTAATGAATAAGCCATGGGGTATCATATTGTCAATTTTAGTTTGTGCATTTCCTGAATCCACATATTTTACGAAGACCTTGGCATGGGTTTATATTCAGTGCAGAGCAGTTGTGGTTCACCTGGAGGATGACCTGAGCTCTCTGAGAGGTCTCACGATCACTGATTGTGAGGACTTTACCTCAATCCTGCAGGTTATTGAAATGCAAAAGGGCCAACAACAAATTTGTGAATTTCTTTCTCACTTTCCTTGAAAGCTTTAATTTGTTAGTCATCAAAATATTAGAAACAGGAAACTAATTAATCTGCTTGGATAAAGGGTTGAATGTTCCTTGTGACAGGAAATGGAACTGACAATATAGTAAGGATGTAGCTTTGGATCGGAGATCTCCCAATATCATCCTGGGTCCTGGCATTTTACCCACACTGAGAGGCAAAGCCAAGTACCTCAAGACCAATTGGCCCACTTCAGGGCCTGATTAAGGACCATGTGCTGTCATGGGAGGACATATTGCTGTACGGGGGAGCTAACTGCTGTGTCTCAGCAGATTACCACTGTAGCCACACAATTCCCAAAGTGGATGTTCTGGAAAAATGCCATTCCCACTCTCTCCTGCTCTCCGCCTGATCACTCAGAGCTGCTTGTCTGGCTTTAGACTCCTGAAGCAAACACACAGCTGAAGAGGCTGCTCAGCTGTCAACCCTTTGATTGTACCACAGT
Organism: Chiloscyllium plagiosum; assembly: GCF_004010195.1. Taxonomy (NCBI): domain Eukaryota; kingdom Metazoa; phylum Chordata; class Chondrichthyes; order Orectolobiformes; family Hemiscylliidae; genus Chiloscyllium; species Chiloscyllium plagiosum. Next base: position 76,728,037 of record NC_057721.1, read on the forward strand.
CCTCAATTGGTGGTAGGGGCAAGGTACTGGCACAGGTAGAGGATGGGAAGAAAGCAGAGAGTGGGGTTAAAGGGACCTTTTTCAGGATGGCAACTGATGACTACTGGAATTCTACAAAATTCTGTGTCAGAACAACAACTATTCAGATTATACATTAACAATCTGAAAGAAGGAACTGAGGATGTTTTTGCGATGTTTGCAGATAACAAGGGATGGACAGATAGTGTTGAGGGAGAAGAAGGTTGTAGAAGGAAATTCTGCTGGCCCAGAAAATGAGAAAAGAAACGGCAAATGGAATACAATGTGGGAAAGTGTAAGGTTATGTCTTTTAGCAGGAAGAATTGAGATGTAGACTGCTTTCTAAATGAGGAAATGCTTTGGAAATCAGAAGCACAAAGGGACTTATGGTGTCCTTGTTCAGGATTCTCTTAAGGTTAACATGAGGTCCAGTTGGCAGTTAGAAGAGCAGACATGCACTGCTGAAGCTGTATAAGGCTCTGTTCAGACTACCTTTGGAATATTGTGAGCAGTTTTGGGCCCCATATCTGTGGAAGAATGTGTTGTAGATGGAGGGAAGCCAGGGGAGGTTTGCAGAATGATCCTGGGAATGAATGCTTGTCGTATGAGGAGCAGTTGAGAACTCTGGGTCCATACTTGATGGAGTTTAGATGGATGAGGGGGATCTCATTGAATCTCAAAGGATATTAAAAGGCCTGGATAGACTGGATGTGAAGAAGATGTTCCCACGAATAGGAGAGACCAGGATCCGAGAGCACAGTCTCAGAACTGAGAAGAGCAGGAATGTCTTCTGTCAGAGGGTAGTGAATCTGTGGAACCCATTGCTACAGACGGCTTTGAAGGCCAAGTCATTGTGTGTTTTAAGAGAGAGGTGTTTGATTGGTAAGGGATCAAAGGGTTATAGGAAGAAGACAGGAGAACAGGCGATAATCAAGTGGTGGAGCCCTTAATGGGCTGGATGGACTTGTTCTGCTCCTTTATCTTAAGGTCTTATGGTCTACATGGCTCAGGAAGAAAGACAATTGGGAATGGGTCACAAATGTTTGCCTGATCCATATGCAAGAAGAATAAAGAAGAAGGCAAAATGAAAAAGTTACTGTGTGTACCACAAAGAGGGTATTGGTTAAAACATGGTGGTGAGATAGTATTGAAGTATAATATATCCATAATCATCTTTTCCTCCCTCTCTCTCTTTATAGCTCATGTTGTCCTCACCAATCTGAAGCCCAATTCAACCTATCACTTCAGAGTAGCAGCAGTGAATGGGAAAGGCCAAGGGGAACACAGCCAGATGGAAGCCTTTCAGACTCTCCCAGTCCGTAAGTAGCTGAACCTGTCTGTTTTGCCCATTAATGGGAGGCATGTGACGAATATCCCAAGTCTTTTTCATGTTAATTCATAATCCATGGTAATGCCTTGTTATGAACAGAGAGAAGTTTATGCTGCCAATCTGTCGTAAGCTCTTCTTTCATGACATTCTGCAGTTTACAAATAGCTTTGCAGTCACAACTGTATTGCTCAGATGTGAGTTGTTTATTTCCTCTGAAGGAAGAATGGTAGTTGAAACAGTCACCTGAAGAACTGTGAATAAATCCTCAACCGATTTCATTGGAGCTGTTTGGCCAGTTTTAGCTTTTCCAGGTGCTGATTGGTCAACATTTCTTCCCAAAATCTACTGCCATTGGTGGAAAATCATCTGGGACTGGTATGTAAGGGTTTTAGGATCCTGGAATAACCCTGCAATGATATCACAGAATGCGCCCCAATGGGTATTCATAGCACACTGTGGGTTTAGATCAGAGTGGTGCTGGAAAAGCACAGCAGGTCAGGCAGCATCCGAGGAGCAGGAAAATCAATGTTTCGGGCAAAAGCCCTACATCAGGAATTCCTGATGAAGGGCTTTTGCCCGAAACGTCGATTTTCCTGCTCCTCGGATGCTGCCTGACCTGCTGTGCTTTTCCAGCACCACTCTGATCTAAACTCTGCTTTCCAGCATCTGCAGTCCTCACTTTTGCACAGCACACTGTGAGCAGAGCTAATGTCAGTTGAAGGCAGAGACACCTGTCAAGTGTAGTCTCTTGATGGTATAAAGGTAAGTTTGGATGCTGAGATATCTCAGATCACAACATTTGGTAATATTTAGCATTAATGTACAGTAAACAGAATTCTGAAGAAGCCAAAACTTAAAGACAAGTCATGACGTTGCCTTCTCATGGTTTTATGTTAGCTAAGGTACCAGAATGGTCACACTCAAGACTGAGAGCTGGGTGTAACCAGATTTCACCCTCCCTCTGATGAATCGAATGGCAGCATTGGAAAGTGAGCTCTTCAATATTGAGAATCCAGTTCCAAAGAAGGGTCGCAGGTCCCGAAACACTAACTCGGCTTCTCTCTCCACAGATGCAGCCAGAAATGCTGAGTTTCTCCAGCACTTTTTTGTATTGGTTGTTGAAAAGTGAGTTTCTGTTTGCCCTGAGCAGAACCACTGGGAGTCATACCGGGGAGTCCGTAAGGATTGAATTTGTGAGGGAAACTGGTTGTTTTGTTTTGGAGGATCGCTAATCCAAAGCATCATTTTTACATGTGGGCACCAATTGAAGTTCTATCCTGTGGCACCTTCCCCTCTGAAATTTCACCGAGGTTTCTAATGATAGTTTCACTATCTAAACATTAATGCTCTCATCCAAAACTTCTGCAAGTTTAGGTTTCCTGCTGTCAGCTCACTCCTTCTGTGTAATCACTCACTCAGCAACTTGATCAAAACAAAAATAACACATATTTCACCCAGATCAATTAATCTGTGGAATGTTCTGCTGTCTGGGGTAAATCCGGTCAACATGATTAACATTGAAATCAATATCACTAGATGCTACATAATGCACGGCTAATGACATCCAAGCAATCAGACTGGAATGCACTGGGAAATGAATGAGAAACAGTTTGTCCTTTGTTATTGTATTAGATAATGGAATACAACCCTGGCAGTTGTCAAATTTATCTTGGACTTTCTGCAGTGTAGCAACTGAACAATTCTGTGTGTTGACAGGAAATGGGAAAGTATTCAGTGTGCATGACCTCTGTACAATAGGAGTGATGGAGAGAAAGAGAGGGATTTGCTTTGATACAGAACATGTTATTACATCCCAAAGCTCTTTACAACACAGTGAAGTAGTTTTGAAGTGTTGTCTCTTTTGTAATGTTATAAACGCCACTGTCAATTTATTAACAACCTGTTAACAATCCAATGGTCAGATTGTTAAGTTTTTTTTCTGCTATATTGCTTGAGGGATAAATATTGATCCTGAGGAAGATTCCCCTATGCATCCCCAGAGTTGGGCATTTCCATCCATCCGAGAGAAAGACCTCTTGTCAGAAATCCAGCATCTCTGGCAGTGTTGCCTTCCCTCAGTACCTCTGTGGAGTCTCAACCCAAATTATGTGTCCCAGTCACTATGGTAGGTCTTAGCCCTTTTGTTGCCAGATGGACAACGATTTGAAATGAGAAGAATCCAGCTTATTAACATCATTTGCAATGAGTGTGAATGGAAAGGAGTAAGTTTTAAATTCAGGATAGTGAGTGGTTTTGCAGTCCATTGAACAGCAAGCTACTTTGAGCTATTGGCTTTTTAAAGATACCTGAACGAAATAATTGTGATTTACTGAATTTTTAAGACTTTTTTTTTAAAGATATAAATTTGCTACATTTGTAGCTATTCTCTGATCTGATCGACCTGTTAGCTAATGTCAAATAATTACGTCCACGCTTGCAGAAATCAACACTGGCACCTGCTTTACTCACATACAACCAGATAGACAAAGAGACAAAGGTATAGAGAGACTGAGATATGGAGTCAAACAGAGAGAGAGAGAGAGACTGAGATAATAAGCCAAAGAGTTTAAGAGACAGAAAATTGGAGACAGAGAAATGGAGTAAGAGAGATATACAGAGAGACTAAGATATGGGGTAGAGATTGAGAGATGGACCAGAGTGACTGAGATTAAGAAATGGAGCCAGAGTGACTGAGATTGAGAAATGGAGCCAAAGAGACCAAGAGATGAAGCCAGAAAGGTTGTGAGATGGAGCCAGAGAGATTGAGAGGCTGAGACATGAACCCAAAACAGACTGATAAGCTATGAGTCATTAACCAGAGTGAGAGACTGAACCACAGCGCTGAGAGAGAGAGAGAGAACCATAGAAAGAGAGAGAGATATATATAGAGAGAGAGAGCGATATATATATATATATAGAGAGAGAGAGAGAGAGACTGAGCCATGAAGCTGAGAGAGGAAATGATTAAGGCACAGCTTCAGGGAGACTGAGACACTCAGGCATGCAGCCAGAGAGATGGAGAATTCAAGACATGGAATTAGAGAAATAATAACAAACAGTTGAGAGTCTGGGTCGTAGAGTTGTATTTATCTGCTATCGATTGAATTCCATTGCCGGGGTTGAAAGCAGATCAAATATTGCTACAGCAGGCACTGGGACCCTTTCCAGCAGTGGCCACAACTGGGAGCCACCACATCATTAACATTGTGGTGGGGACTCACACCTCCCCCCCCATACTGCCACCCCAGGACGAAGGCCATTCTCGAAGAACAGACCAACCTCAATGGGCCAGGAAATTTAAGTGCATAGAGAAGGACAGTAATGACGATGGAGAGATTGAAAGACAGAACCAGAGAGATGAAGACATTGGAACCAACAACCAGAGAGATCAAGAGATGGCAGCTGAGAAGTACAGAGGAACACAACACAAGGAGGCCTGTTGAGAGCTAGAGGAAAAAACAAAGACAACAAACACAAATTGACAGGAAAGATCCATGCCCAGCTGGAGCTGATATTCACCGGAAGAGGGATCAATATCGACTTGAGGGTCAAAGGCCTTCACTCTTTGTGATTCTTGTCCCTTGGGACAATTTGCCTCACAACAGCCCCTACTCTGAGAGAGACTGTAATTCAACATAAGAGTTGCAACCAAAACTTGGAGAAAAACATAATCCTCTCATTGTGTCATCTACAATAATTATATAGTGATTGTTGCTTAATAGCAGTAATCTGAATATGAGTATAATGACTGCATATAATATCCGAGATGAAATTATAATCATTTAGAGGTTCATTCAGTTAACACCAGAATTAACATTTAAACAGGGGGGAGGAGATAAGAAGTAAGTTGAAAATGACTATTTCTGTTGTCAGTAGATGACTGATTAAAGCATTCATGTGATATTATTGTTCTCCCACAATTTAAATCCATTTGGAACAGGTATTAATTTACTGTCACTCTTGCTCAGTGGGTACACTCTCTCTTCTGGGTCAGAAGGTTATGTTCTCTAAAGTATGATTCAGGCTGAACTTTATTCCTTCCTGGGAAGTATATGTCACTGACTAGGCCAGCATTTGTTGCCAATTGTGACTTGTCCTCGAGATAATTGTGATGAAGCACCTTCACGTATTGTTGCAGACCAAGATGGGTAAATGTACCCACAATGGTACAAGGAAGGGCCGTGCCGGAATTGGGCTCAGTGATGGGGAAGGAATGACAGTATCGTTCCAAGTCAGGTTGGTGTTTGGTTTGTCCTACTAGAGATACTGTAGAGATTGTGGGTTTGAAAGGTGTTTTCGAAGGATTCTCAATGCGATAGGACTGCAGCCTGTCCCTGAAAAAGAGGAGCTGATGGATGCTTGACTGCAGCCAAGTTGGCCAGAACTGGCTGGGATTTTCCAGTGAAATGTGTATGTGTGACAGAATGAGAGATTGTGAGAGTGTGTGAGACTGTGTGTGTGTGTGTATGTGAGTGCGAGACTTTGTGGGTGTGTGTGTGTGTTTGTGTGTGAGTGTATGCAGATGTGGACGTATGTGTCTTTGTGTGAATTTGTGAGTCTATGTGGCTGTGTGTGTGTGTATTAGTTTGTGTGTGTGTCTGTGTCTGTGTGTATGTGTATGTGTCTGTGTGGGGGTGTCTGTGTCTGTGAGAGTATATCTGTGTCTGTGTATGTATGCGTGTTGTCTATGTGAAGGGAGGCTGGTTGGGCTATCTGTTAAAGGGCACTATCACCTCATAGGGGTTGAAAAGATGCACCCAATGAACACATGGGAGCTCAAAAGAGGTTGCCACCAGTAGCCCAGGAGATAAACCTGTCAAGCTATCTGCCTGGCATGGATCTTCCCTTGCTTTGGGTAAAATAACAGCAGAGATGGGCAGTGGACTTCACAATTGGCCACTTAAAATGCTCAAAACAAGCAGACAATCCAACATCTCCACACCTTCCCCATAAAACAGGAGACAGGGTGGTGATGGGAGTGGCCAGTTGACAGGCCATGGTTTGTATTTTCAGAACATCTTCAAATCCACCAGTGGGAGACCATAAATTACTACCTCAGATAATACAGCTCACTGTCTTCACTGCCAACAGTCTGGTCATTATCACAGTGCTGGTGGTGGAACCTTATGTACAATTTGCCTGTCATGTTATGATTACATTTCACAAAGTATTTCATTAATTGTGAAATGCTTTGGGACATCTTGTGGTGTTTTTTGGACTGAAAACAGCTCCAACACAAAGGGCCTTAGGGGGATTTGTGCACGAAAGATAGAAAGCTAGCTCACAGAAGCAGCAGGGAATCAGGAAGGCGAATGGAATGTTGTCCCTTATTTCAAGTTGGAGTACAAGAATAGGGAGGTCTTACTGCAACAGTACCAGGTGCTGGTGAGACCACATCTGGACTAGTTTTGGATCCCTTATTTAAAGGAAGATATCACTTCATTAGAGGCAGTTCAGAGAAGGTTCACTAGGATGATCTCTGGAATGGGAGGGATTGTTTATGAGCAAAGGCTAAACAGTTTGGGACTTTATGCACTGGAATTTAGAAGAATGAGAGGTGATCTCATTGAAACGTGTCGGGATCTGAAGAGGCTTGATGGGATAAATGCTGAGAGGATGTTTCCCCTCATAGAACTGTGTACAGTTGAGGGCATAGTCTCGGAATAAAGGGGCACCAATTTAAGACGGAGATGTGGAGGAACATTTTCTCTGACAGAGTTGTGAGTCTTTGGATCTCCTTGCTACAGAGAGCTGTGGGGGCTGAGTCCCCGTGTACATTTAAGGCTGAGATAGATAGATTGTGGATAATTGGGGAATCCATTTAAGGCTGAGATAGATAGATTGTGGATAATTGGGGAATCCATTTAAGGCTGTGATAGATAGTTGTGGAATCTGTTTACAGGGAAAATGCAGAAAAGTGGAGATGAAGGATCGTATTGAATGGTGGAGCTGGCTCGAGGGGCCGAATGTTCCTGTTCCTATTTCTTATGGTCTTATGAGGAGAACAACGTCTTGCTTGGACGAAAGAGATCAAAGAATTTGGGGAGAAAGCAGGAACAGAGCACTGAGTTGGATGCTCTGTTTCTGCGCTGTCTGACTCTGTGATTCATATTGAATGGTGGAGCAGGCTCAAGGGGCTGAATAGTTTACTCTAGTTCCTATTTGCTATGCTTCAATGAGAGAATGAAATGCGCTTTGTAAATGCAAACTCTATTTATTTGGAATTCAAATGGTTACTCTGGTGTAACATATTGAGGAGTGTTGTGTGAACATTAGCTGTTTGTACTATCTTATAGACTGGAGGAAAAGCTCAGAATGAGGAGGGGAGACACTCAGGGGGAGAAGGTTAATGGGGACTCAAGGCTGACAATGGGAAAAGTGGACATCACTGATTGATGTCGACACGTGTGACTTTTCTCCTTGACAGGGGCCAGGCCCACGTGTAACATGAACCACTCAGAGAGCTGCAGTGGCCTGGGGAGACAGAGGTTAGGAGTTGAACTCTTTCTGAGCACAGAGTGTATTGGTGCACAGCTTGCTTGTTTGACAAGAGTCTCTTGTCAGTGCACATTGCACGTCTGCCATCCATCATCTTTCCCTGGGTGCAGATGCTTGTCCTGCAGATGAATTGAATGGAATCAGACCTCCTGCTGGGTTGCTGTCAGTGTTCGTGCTGGGGGACTACACAGGAGGGAGAAGTGATAATCGGATCAAGAATCACCATAAGCTGCTCTCGCATGGCAACATTTAACAAATGAGTCTGTCAACCTTCCGAGAGCTCTGCGCTTCTCTGAGTTCTGCTCTCTTCCGTCTGTAATTAACTGCAATCAGCAAGGGATCGTCAGCATCTCTCCGATGTTTAGAGAGAAAGAAAACAGGCTCATAACTTCAGAGGCACCACTCTGCACCAGGCACAGTCGAACAGGCATCTGACCTACTCTCACTACCTGCTGTGGGTGTTTGAAACGACCAGCAGGTTAATTAATCCACCCGTTTGGCCATGTCAACAGCATCCTTTCCATGACCAACAATTTCCATTGGGTTCTTTAACTCAGAGTCTCTGAGTCTCAGAAGCAGGTTCACTACTCTAGTCTTGAATGGTGAATTACTGTCTGCTTCCAAGCTCCCTGCTGTTGTAAAAGGCCCGATCCTCTTACCTTGGATATAGCCTATTTCAGGAGAAAATAGCCTGAAGGATAAAACTGTGAGATCAGCAATTATGAAAGGTCCAAATACTCCTTCCCTCATTCACTGAGATCCTGACCAAGAGACATTATGCAATAAAGCGAGAAATTGCTGGAAAAACTCAGCAGGTCTGCGCAGAAGGGTTCTGAGTAAGGGTCAGCGGACCTGAAACATTAACTCTGATTTCTCTCCACAGATGCTGCGGAGCATTTCCAGCAATTTCTGTTTTCGTTTCTGATTTGCAGCGGTGCTTACGGTTTTTATGATGACTGTATGCAGTAGTTGACCGGACTATTATTCATTCATATACTTCACTGAATGCTACTTCCCAGGGTATTGTTTTATTTTTCAGGGAATGTGGGTATCACAGCAAGTCCAGTGTTTTGTCACCCATCCCTATTTGTCCTTGAACTGAATGTCTTACTGATCCATTGCAGAGGGAAGTTAAGAGTCATTGCTGTGGGTCTGGAGTCTCATGTAGGCCAGACCTGGTAAGGATGGAAAATTTACTTCCCTGAAGGACATTCGTGGACTGGATAGGTATTTCTTTATGACAAACAACAATATTTTCATGGTTACCACCAGCTTTACATTCCAGATTTGTGAACTGAGTATGATTTTCACTCACTACTCCAATGCCTGGGAGGGTGGGGAGAAGGGAGAGGGTAAGCTTTCTTCATGGTTTGCAAAAGGGATGCCAATCGTCACCTGGAGAAAAAAGGAATTGAGAGGGCAATGGGGAAACAGAGGGCGAGTGGGACTGGCTGTGTTGCTTTTGCAGTGATACGTCAGGTTGAATGGTCTCCTTTTGTGCTGTGACTGTTCTTTGATTCTAAGATTCTATATTCCCTGCTTTCCCTGATCAGGCAAAGTGCCTTGTCACCGATCCCCTATTGTTGATCTTTTTCTGTTGTGAAACTTCAATGCATGCTGCCATCTGTGTTTACTTTGACTCTGGCAAGATTGAGGTGGATTGTTTGAAGCTGCATATTTCGACATAATGAGCATAACAAGAGAGACGGGGGTGCCAGCACTTCCTCTAATGTACCAATATTGTTTGCAACAATCCTGGGAAAGACTGCTACCTGATCACTCCCAGCTTATGTTCTTTCCCCAGTGACCCCCATCTCCCTATTCCCGATCAGTCCATGGGCACTGATGGCTTGGAAGGGGAGGAGTGTCCATGCATACTCACCTACAAAGTGCCCACTCAAGAATAAGGTGTTGACAGTAATTGTCTCTTCAGGGCTGTTACTCACTCATGACTCAATCAATCAGCTGTAATGCTCATAATTAGATGCTATACAGTACCATGAAACCTTAGGATTCTGCCTTGCCCATTTTGTGATTAGATTAGATTACCTACAGTATGGAAACAGGCCCTTCGGCCCATCAAGTTCACGCCAATCCTCTGAAGGGTAACCCACCCAGACCCATTCCCCTACCCTATATTTACCCCTGACTAATGTACCTTACACTATGGGCAATTGAGCATGGCCAATTCACCTAACCTGCACGTCAGAGTACTGTGAAAGACACATGACCCCAATGAGGCCATTCAGCCCCCCACCCCTCACACTCTGCTGAACTGTTCAGTTAGATCTGAAAGGTCTGCCAGACCTGTTGAGATTTTCTGCAATATCTGTTGCTGTTTCTGATTTCCAGCCTCCACAGTATTTGGGGGATTTTTGGTTTTAGGGTTCCCTTTCCCTTGCTTCCCTTCCTTCCACTGTTCTTCTTGCAGGCTTTAGCTGTGGCTCAGTGGCTAGCACGTGGGATTTGAATTTACAACTTCCTGGAGCTATGTCCCATGCCACAATTATTTTGCAATAACCAACCAACTCAGGAACAAGAGCACGTGCTCGCCACTAAGCCACAGCTAAAGCCTGCACTTGAGCACAATATCTGGGCAGCTACTGCTGACAAAGTGCTTCGCTGTTGGCAATGCGGTCTTTTGGGACGAGATGCTTAACTAAGTCTCTGCCTGTCCTCTTAGTAGACACAAATGATCATTTGTCCTCAAAGAATTGCTGGGGAGTTGCCCCCATTGCCCTCAATCAGCACCTCACAGGTTGTAATCTTGTCGTTACTTCATCATTGTTTATGGGAGCTTGCTGTGCACATTATTGATGACCAAGTTTGCTGCTTGACAACTGTGAATATTGCAGTAAAAAGTGTAAAAATCTTTGGAACACCCTTGGGTTCTGAAAAGTATGATACATTTACAGAAAACGAAACTATAAATCATTCAGAGAGATTGCAATCCTTTTCAATGTTAGTAATATTTTCTATTTTCATGCCTTAATGTTAGATGCTGACTGACTCAATTATTCATATCTAAACATATGGATAATTTAGTGAATCACAAACACTGAAGGTCATATTCCATGCTGAAAATACAGCAGCAACTGTGTTTGTGCACACGTGACTTTTTTTTGTTATTGCCAATCTGTTTTTAATCAACACACAAAGCCTTTACTGTGCGCACCCCTGTGGTCTCCATTGTTGCAGCATTGAAAACCCATCAGTGCTGCTGAAATCCCTATGAACTACTCGGAGATACAGATGAAGCTCTCGCGGAGAGAGGTCTGGAATGTCACCATGGCAACCTGATCAGTTTAGCCTCTCAAGGTCGTTCTCTCGAAGCAAGTGTTAGCTCCTGATCGTTGCAAGGCACCAGTGCACACTCACCAGCCTGTCTTACGTTCGTACAGGAGATGACAAAAGAAGACACCCACTTAACGTGCCCTGTTGCTGCAGTGGAGAGTGAGGGTCAGAACTTGTGAAGCAGGCATTTGCATATGAATGAATGAGCAGGACCATTTCCTAACTCTGCCCTTTCACTTCGCACCCTTGTTCCTCTCACAACTTTTCCATCAGGGCTTTGTTTAGGGTTGGCCATTTATGGTTAAGAACTGGTTGCACTAAAATCTGGATTTTGCTCTCCCAAAATCCTGTGTGCTTGACAATTGACTATAGGACCAGAAATTAGGCCATTCGGCCCATCAAGTCTACTCCACCATTCAATCATGGCTGATAGGTTTTTCAGCCCCATTTTCCCACTTGCTCCCTTTAACCATTGATCCCTTTGGCAATCAAGAATTTATCTCTCTCTCTCTCTTAAATGTACTCAATGACCTGGCCTCCACTATCCTCTCTGGCAATGAATTCCATAGATTTGCCACTCCCAGGCTGAAGACTTTTCTCCTTGTCGCCATTCTGAAGAGTCTTCCCTTTACTCTAAGGCTATGCCCTCGCGTCCTAGTCTCTCCCACCAATAGAAACATCTTCTCAACATTCACTCTGTCCAGGCCATTCTGTATTCTTTATGTTTCAAAAAGATCCACCCACATCCTTTAGAACTCTATCGAGTATAGTCCAAGAATCCTCAAATGTTCCTCATCTGTTAAGCCTTTCATTCATGGGACCTTTCTGATGAACCTCCTCTGGACCCACTCCAGGGCCAATACATACTTCCTGAGGAGATTTAATGACAAACCTGAACAGATTTTCATTGGATAAGATTGTCAAGGGATATAGTGTGAAAGTGGCCCAATGGAGTTGATGTACAGGTGAGCCGAGATCTAACTGAATAATTCAGCAGACTCTGGGGAATGCTGAATGGCGTCCTCAGTCTTGCACCCTCCTCCGAGGATGGTGATAATAGCTGTTCAAGTGGATATTCCTCACTGGTCTTGTCACAACCCGTTCATTTTCGACAGGGAGTTACAGGATAGGAACCAGGAGCTGCCTTTTTTTCCCACTCCTCCATGGGAAGCTTGGTTCAATGAAGAATACCTCTTGACCATGCTGTGGTCAGCTAACTAACCAGAGGATTGTACCTAGGTACTCTGTACCTAAGATGGCACAGTGTGTTGGTAACATTGTTACACTGTAACTAATCTACAACTGAAGACACTATACCTAGGTACCTTTGTCCCTCAGGTGGTGCTGTAAGCAGTGACTTATAAACTCATTTGAGTACATGTGACAATAAAGCTAATTCTAATTCTAACTCAAGACCAGAGTATAACCTTAGCATTTCCTATTTCAGTAAGTGTGTCTCTCTCATTATCTGTGATATATTTAAGAAAGAATGTCCATTTAAATTTTGTCTTTAGTGATTTTAAGATGGCCAAACCAATGAAGCCAAACCATTGGCCAAACCAATATGTGGTCACTGCTGTAATGTAAGAAATATTATAGTCAATTAAGACACTAGACATCCCTTAAACAGCAGTATGATTGTGGTCAGGTAATCTGTGACGGAAATTGAGGGATAAATATTGGTCAGAACATTAGGAACAAATTCCCTACTCTCTTGAGAGTAACACAACAGGGTATTTTATATCCACCTAAGAGACGGACAGGGCTTCAGTGTAGCATTTAGTTTGACAGACAGTGCACCCAGTAGAGCGGTACTCCCGCAGTAATTGTCAAGAAATAACTGTGGAACTTAGCAGAACTCATTTTTTTCTCTCTCTCAGAGGTTGTGTATCTTTGGTATTCCCGTCATTAAAAGGGAATGGATGTGGAATCTTTAAATAGCTTTCAGGTAGATAGGTTCTAGTTTACCAAGGGGATGAAAGATTACTGGAGGATATGCAGGAATATAGAGGTGATGTTAAAATCATATCAGCCATGACCATTTTGAATGTCGGAAGAGGTTTGAAGGGCAGAACGGCCTCCTCTTGTTCCTTGCTTGTATGAAACCTTTTTGATAGAGATGGAAGAGTTCCACACATTGAGCCAAGTTTAGGATACCCATAAGATGCTGGAACACCTTGCAGAAGTTAGAAGTAAGTAAAATAAAGACATGACCAGAAAGGATCTATCCCCTAACACCTCTTTCAAGCAATAAACCAAGTCAGGATCAATTTATACCTGTCTCAAGGGAGAGGTTTGGAATAAAGATTCAAGTGAAAGAGAACTTTAGTAGTAATGGGGTGTGGAACGCACTGCCTGCAACAGTAGTAGACTCGCCAACTTTAAAGGCATCTAAATGATCATTGGATAAATATATGGATGATAATGGAATAGAGCAGGTTAGATGGGCTTCAGATTGTTTTCACAGGTCGGCACAACATCGAGGGCCAAAGGGCCTGTACTGCGCTATCATGTTCTTTGTTCAATGTAATGTAGCTCTCCCTCAGAATTGCCATGTATTGTCAGGCTGTGTTTTGTGATGATGTCATGGGAGTGACACTTGAAATCGCAACTTTGTGTCTCAAAGGCAACAGAGCAATGCACTGAGCTGCTGAAGGTGAAGATTCACAGGACATCATGTATCATCTGAGGAGAGATGGTGGTGTAGTGATTACATTACTGGATGAGTAATCCAGGGAGCATTAGCTGAAATCCCATTGCGGCAGCAGCTGGTGAAACAGAAATTCAATTAATAATTCCTGGAATGGATAGCTAGCTTCAATAATCATAGAATCAGCCTCCACTGAGTCTACCCTGACCCTCCATAGAACATACCACCCAGAACCACCCTTCCCCCAAGGCATTTTCCATGACCAACCCATCTAGCCTATGCATCCCTGGACATTACGGGCAATTTAGCATGGCCAATTGACCTAACCTGCATATCTTTGCACTGTGGGAGGAAAACAGAGTACCCGGAAGAAACCCACACAAACATCTGCAAATTCCACACAAGGTGTCACATGAGAGTGGAATCAAACCCAGGTCTCTGGTATTATGAGGCAGCAGCGCTAACCACTGAGCCACCTGGCCACCCTGCAATACCCGCCATGAAACTATCTTGATGTAAACTTCTATCAGGTTCACTAATTTCCTTTAGGGAAGAAATCTGCCAGATTTACCTAGTCTGCATGACACATATCAGGGAAGTGATGGCCTTGTGGTGTTATTACCAGGCTATTAATCCAGAGAGCAACCTAATGTCCTGAAACCTGGGTTCAAGTCCCACCACAACAGATGTAGAATTAGATTTCAATAAACATCTGGAAGTAACAGTCTAATGATGATCATAAAACCATTGTCAATAGCATTTTAAAAAACAATTTACTAATGTCCTTTACAGAAGGAAATCTGCCATCCTTACCTGGTGTGATCTACAGGTGACCCCAGACCCGTAGCAATGTGATTGATTCTTAACTGCCCCCTGGGCAATTGGGGATGGGCAATAAATGCTGGCTCTGCAAGTGATATGAAGGAAGAAAAGATACCATAGCAATGTGATTAACCCTTCGCTGCACCTGAAACGGTCAAGTCAGAGACTGAGATCGAGGACAAATTGGGATGGGGGGGTGTGAACAAATGTGCTAGAGACAGCCGCAACCCATTGAGAAAGAAATAAATAAACAAATTCCACCCTGGTCCCCTGCATCTCACAAAAACAGCAGCGCTCCTACTGCAAGGAAAAACAGTGGGTCTTCCATGGCCAACATGCCCAACAGTTTGTAAACTCTGGGGGCCTCCTGGAATTTACACAAGAATCTTGAATTTTCCAATGAACTTGAAGGTGGATTTTTAATAACTTGATCAGGCCATATGGTGTTGGCACCTTACACACAGCTGCCCTTGCAGTGTAAGATGTTTTGCTCATCGCTATTCAGGAGTGACTTGACAGTTGTCAAGAATCAAGCCCCAGTTGAAATCTGGTAGAAAAGTGAAGCATTATAAACAAAGAGGAACTAGTGATAACACTCTTTACATATTTTCACAATGTTAAAGACATTGGACAGTTCTAAGTTCCCGTTGTTGGATTAAAATTATTTCTTACACAACCAGAAGTCTTTAATTAGTATCCTAATGCTGTGTCGATGTATTCCACACTGATATTTGTGAACTGCCTTGGCTCGTTAAACTTTATTTAATTAAATGTCAGTGGAAAATCTCATTGCATCATGACAAGTTCTATTTGTTGCTGTGGTAATCTGCCTTCAAGCTGAAGCATAATTCACACAAACAAAAAAAAAAGCATAAATAAATGATTGACTGAAGACAAATATTAAAAGGTAGTTAACCCTGTTTTCGAGTTCAGTAAACATCTCCCTCCTTGTAAGGAATAGATTTTAGAAGTATGTATTACAGTCAAGTATTTGAAATTCATATCTGCAAGCTGCAACACCAAAAATTGCTGGTGAGTAGAGAGATCATTGAGCAATTGAGTAATTTCCTCATCAATTATCCCTGCACACCCCACTACTGCATGTGATTAGGATTGATGTTACTTGTATTATTTTTATTAAGTCATTTGTTAGTACAGAACTTGAGGTTTGGTGATAAAAGTCACAATTTTTGAAGTTTTTCATTTTGCACTCATCAGGACAACTTGCAAGAATACCATGTTGCATGAGAGAAGAGTGCCAAATGATATGATTTATATTATTGAATTATTCTCAAGTTACTACTTTTTTTGAGATATTGGGAATAACTGAAGTATAGCCGACAGATCTCATAAGAATAGGAGAAGGTGAAGAGTTATCTTTTGGAGTTGAAGGTTTGAGGAAATTACAAAGGTAGGAAGGAATGAGGTCATACAGTCATAGAAATGTACAGAATGGAAACAGACCCTTCGGTCCAAGCTGTCATGCCAACCCGATACCCCAACCCAATCTAGTCCCATCTGTTAGCACCCGGCCCATATCCCTCCAAACCCTTCCTATTCATATACCCATCCAAATGCCTCTTAAATGGTTCAATTGTACCAGCCTGCACCACTTCCTCTGGCAGCTCATTCCATACACGTACCACGCTCTGCATGAAAAAGTTGTCCCTTAGGTCTCTTTTGTATCTTTCCCCTCTCACCCTAAACCTATGCCCTCTAGTTCTGGACTCCCTGACCCCAGGGAAAAGACTTTGTCTATTTATCCTATCCATGCCCCTCATAATTTTGTAAACCTCTATAAGGTTGCCCCTCAGCCTCCGACGGTCCAGGGAAAGCAGCCCCAGCCTTTTCAGCCTCAAACTATAGCTCAAATCCTCCAACCCTGGCAACATCCTTGTAAATCTTTTCTGAACCCTTTCAAGTTTCTCAACATCTTTCCGATAGGAAGGAGACCAGAATTGCACGCAATATTCCAACAGTGGCCTAACCAATGTCCTGTACAGCCGCAACATGACCTCCCAACTCCTGTACTCAATACTCTGACCAGTAAAGGAAAGCATACCAAACGCCTTCATCACTATCCTATCTAAGACAGGTCTAAGACAGATTTAAAAGTAAGGAGAAGAGGGGAAAGCAGTCAGTGGAGATGGGCAACAGAGCAAGCAGTGGCAAGAGTAAAAGATAAGACGGAAGCATTTGCAGCAACCTTCAACGATAAGTGCCAAGTGGATGATCCATCTCAGCATCCTCTAGTGGTCACCAGCATCACAGATACTGTAGAACATATAGCATAGGACAGAAGAGCACAGTGCAGGCCCTTCTACCCTCAATATTGTGCTGAACCTTTTATCCTACTCTAAGATCAAACTAATCTACACACACTTTAATTTACTCTCATCCATGTGCCAATCCAAGAGTTGTTCAAATGTCCCTAATGTATCTGACCCCACTACCACCGCTGGCAGTGCATTCCACGCACCCACTACTCTCTGTGTGAAGAACCTACCTCTGACATCTCCACTAAACCTTCCTCCAATTACTTTAAAACAATGTGCCCTCGTGATAACCATTTCCGCCAGAAAGTTTCTGGCTATCCATTTTTTCTATGTCTCTCATCATCTTGTACGCATCTATCAAGTCACCTTTCATCCTTCTTCATTCCAGTGAGAAAGCCCTAGCTCCATCAACCTTTCTTCATAAGACATGCCCTCCAGTCCAGGCAGCATCCTTGTAAGTATCCTCTGTATTCTCTCTAAAGCTTCCACATCATTCCCATAACGAGGCGACCAGAAATGAACATAATATTCCAAGTGTGGTCTAACAATATAGATCTGCAGCATAACCTCAAGGCTCTTAAAATCAATCTCCCTGCTAATAAAAGCCAACACACCATACACCTTCTTAACAACACTATCAACATGGGTGGCATCTTTGAAAGATGTATGGATGTGGACACCGAGATCCCTCTGTTCCTCCACACTGCCAAGAATCCTGCCTTTAATCCTGTCATCAGCAAACTTAGTAACTCACCCTTCCACTTCCTCATCCAAGGCATTTATAAAATTCACAAAGAACAGAGGTCCCAGAGTAAATTTCTATGGAACACTATTGCTCACCTAGCTCCAGGCTGAATACTTTCCATCTAATACCACCCTCTGACTTCTATATGCCAATTCTGTATCCAGGCAGCCAAATTTTCCAGTTTCCTATGCTTCCTTACTTTCTGAATGAGCCTACCATGGGGAACCTTATAAACCACTTTGCTAAAATCCATGTACACCAATACACTGCTCTACCATCATCAATATATTTTGTCACATCCTCAAATAATTCAGTAAGACTTGTGAGGCATGACCTGCCCCTCACAAAACCATGCTGACTATCTCTAATCAAACTATGCATTTCCAAATAATCATAAGTCTTGTGTCTCAGCGTCCTTTCCAATAATTTGCCCATCACTGATGTAAGACTGATTGGTCTGTAGTTCCCAAAATTATCCCTCTTCCCTTTCTTGAATAAGGGAATAACATTTGCCACCCTCCAATCATCTGGTTCTACTCCAGTGGACAGTGAGCACACAAATTTCTTCAGTCAATTTGATTCATTCCTCGTGACATCAGTAACTGGTTGGAGACACTGAGTCCTGCAAAGGCAATGGGCCTCATAGAATCCCTGCAGTGTGATAGCATGCCATTTGACCAATCCAAACCATACTGACCCTCCAAAGAGCATTGCGTCCAGGCCTATCTACCTACCCTATCCTGCATTTCCCATGGCCAATCCACCTACCTTGCATATCCCTGGATACTATGGGCAATTTAGCATGGCCAATCCACCTAACTTGCCCATCTTTGGACTGTGGGAGGAAACCATAGCACCTGGAGGAAACTCATGCAGGCACGGGGGAGAACGTGCAAACTTTACACAGACAGTTGCCTTAGGGAGGAGTCAAACATGAGCCCCTGGCACTGTGAAGCAGCAGTGCTAACAACTGAGCCACTGTGCTGCCCTGACAACATTCCAGCAATAATATTGAAGACTTGTGTTCCAGCACATGCTGCTCCACTAGCCAATCTCTTCCAGTACAGCTACAACACTGGTATCTATCCAGCAATGTGGAAAACTGCCCAGCAATGTTTTGTACACAAAAAGCAGGAAAAATCCAACTTGGTTAATTACTGCTCCATCAGTATGCTCTCCATTATCAGTAAAGTGATGGAAGATGTCATCAACCGTGCGATCAAGCAGCACTTGCTCAACATTAACTTGCCCAGTGATGCCCAGTTTGGGTTCTGTCAGGGCCACTCAGCTCCTGACCTCATTACAGCCTTGGTACAAACATGGACAAAAGAGCTGAATTCCAGAGGTGAGGTGAGAGTGACAGCCCTTGCCTGGGTGGGTGCAGCTCCGACAACACTCAAGAAGCTTGACACCATCCAGGACAAAGCAGTCCACTTGATTGGCACCACATCCACAAGCATCCATTTCCTCCACCACTGATGGTCAGTAGTAGCAGTGTGCACCACCTGCACGATGCACTGCAGCAATACACCAAAGATTCTTTAGACAGCACCTTCTAAACCCATACCAACTTCAGTCTAGAATGAAAAGGGCAGCTGATACATGGCAACACCACCACTTGCAAGATCCCCTCCAAGCCACTCACCACCCTAACTTGGAAATATATTGCGACTCTTTCACTTGTCGCTGGGTCAAAATCTGAACTCCCTCCCTCAGGACATTCTGGGTGAACGGACAGCACACAGTTTGCCGCAGTTCAAGAAGGCAGCTCACCCTCACTTTCTCAAGGACAAACAGGGATAGCCAATAAATGCTGGCCCAGCCAGTGCTGCCCATGCTCCAGGAGCGAATGGAAAAAAAGGGCTTGAGAGCAGAAACAGGAAACAACAGCCGCATTCTTGATTTATTGCAGGTTGTGTAGAGTCAGAGTCAGAAGGCTTTTCAGAACAATGGTCAAAATCAAATAAACCTGTTGGACTGTAACCTGGTGCTGTGTGATTTTTAACTTTGTCCACCTCCATCCAATACCCGCACCTCAACATCAAAACAATGGCGTCAGGGGCAATTGATGATAAAATGGTCAAGGGATTTCTTTTCCTGCTTAGCCTCCATCAAACTGTTGTTCTTGCAGATGGTTGCTTCCAAACAGATTGAACCTTGTATCAACAGCAAAAACAAAAAAAAAGCTATCAACGTAGAACTAAAGTTCTGATCTGAAAGGTCATTGATTAAAACAATGGCGTCAGGGGCAATTGATGATAAAATGGTCAAGGGATTTCTTTTCCTGCTTAGCCTCCATCAAACTGTTCTTGCAGATGGTTGCTTCCAAACAGATTGAACCTTGTATCAACAGCAAAAACAAAAAAAGCTATCAACGTAGAACTAAAGTTCTGATCTGAAAGGTCATTGATTTGGGAAATTTTCTCCAAAAATGCTACCTGACAGGCAGAGTGTTTCCAGCAAGTCCCACATAAGCCTCAACCACTTCCTCTGGCAGCCCATTGCAAACATGCACCACCCTCAGCGTGAAAAAGTTGTCCCTTGGGTCCCTTTTAACTCTTTACCCTCTCACCCTAAACCTAGTCCTGGACTCCCCCACCCCAGGGAAAATACCTTGTTATGACTCTATGACTCTTTGACTGACTGATCTCATTGTGAAAGCGGTTTTGAGTGGTTCAAATCTTCTTGGCATTTTCTGCATTTGTCCTAAGAGGTTCTCACTCATTTTGAATCTTTTAGCTTTACATTCTGGGTTATTCGAATTCTTTCAAAAACTTAGCTTTCAATTCATCCAGTTTTTTTTTGCCTTAGTAATCAGATTATTATTCTGATAATAATAATAATAATTTGTCTAATACACAAATTTTATTTATCCTTTTTCTTTTCTTTGAAGTTTCGACAATTTCCACTTTCTGCTTCAGAAGTGATTTGGTTTCCTGTTTGAGTTATTTCACTAGATTTATTTCTGAGAGGACCATCTTATGAAAACATTTCAACCGCTTGTTGTGCATGTTCTGCATTTCGACTTATTGCTTTGAGTTTAAGGTGATGTTTCTGTAGCTGCTCTTGCTGAGCCTGATCAGCAAGTGTGGGTGTTAAGACACCGCGGTGAACCCCTCTTTTAAATAAAACAAACACCCAGAAATACTCCCCTCACCTCGTAATCTGTTAAAATATGAGTAATAGAGAACTCCAAAATTCCACTATTTGAAGAAAATAGCATGAATTTATTCTTTAATTATAAAAATGAACATTAAACAGCAATTACTCATAACTCTAAGCCTCCCTTTCTCTTAACTGCTTATTACCTGCCTCTAACTCCATAACAATATAGTGTTCCAATAAGACACTTACTACAATTACATCAATTTAATTGCAAAACCACATAGCAACTATCATCTTTGGGTCTTTCTTCTTCCAAATGAAAATCTCCCTGGGTCGTCTTAGAACATAGAACATAGAACAATACAGTGCAGAACAGGCCCTTAGGCCCGCAATGTTGCGCCGACCTGTGAACTATTCTCAGTTCGTCCCCCTACATTATCCCATCATCATCCATGTGCTTATCCAAGGATTGTTTAAATCTCCATAATGCCTCACAGCATCAGGGACCAAGATTCGATTCCAGTTTTGGGCGACTGTCTGTGTGGAGTTTGCACGTTCTCCCTGTGTCTGTGTGTGTTCCCTCTCACAATCCAGAGATGTGCAAGTCAGGTGAATTGGTCATGCTAAATTGCCCATAATGTTACCCCTACATTATCCCATCATCATCCATGTGCTTATCCAAGGATTGGTTAAATCTCCATAATGCGGATGAGTTGATTACAATGGCAAGTAGGGCATTCCATGCCCTTACCACTCTCTGAGTAAAGAACCTGCCTCTGACGTCTATCTTAAATCTATCACCCCTCAATTTGTAGTTATGATTATGCCCCCTCGTACAAGCTGACATTATCATCCTAGGAAAAAGACTTTCACTGTCTACCCTATCTAATCCTCTGATCATCTTGTATGCCTCTGTCAAATCCCCTCTTAGCCTTCTTCTTTCCAATGAGAACAGACCCAAGTCTCTCAGCCTTTCCTCATAAGCCTCCCCTCCAGACCAAGCAACATCCTGGTAAAGTTCCTCTGCACCTTTTCCAATACTTCCACATCCTTCCCGAAATATGGGGACCAGAACTGTAAACAATATTCCAAGTGTGGCCACACCAGTGTTCTGTACAGTTGCAGCATGATATTGCGGCTTGGAACTCAATCCCTCTACAAATGAAACCTAACACACTGTATGCCTTCTTAACAGCACTATCAACCTGGGTGGCAACTTTCAGGGATCTATGTACATGGACTCCAAAACCCCTCTGCACATCCACACTACCAAGAATCTTTCCATTGATGCAGTATTATGCCTTCCTGTTATTCTTCCCAAAGTGCATCACCTCACATTTAGCTGCATTGAACTCCGTTTGCCACTTCTCAGCCCAATTCTGCAGTTTATCCAAGTCCCCCAGCAACCTGTAGCAATCTTCCAAACTGTCCATTACTCCACCGACGTTAGTGTCATCTGCAAATTTACTAATCCATCCACCTATGCCTGCGTCTAAGTCATTTATAAAAATGACAAACAGCAGTGGTCCCAAAACAGATCCTTGTGGCACACCACTTGTAACCAGACTCCAGACTGAATATTTTCCATCAACCACCACTCGCTGCCTTCTTTCAGAAAGCCGTTTTTAATCCAAACTGCTACATCATCCTCAATTCCATGCCTTTGCATTTTATCCAACAGCCTACCATGTGGAACCTTATCAAAGGCTTTACTGAAGTAAAGTCTTACTTCTTTTTGCTGTGAATATGTTTCATATGAAAAGGTACCTTTGTAAGACATGTTTTCCTAATTTCTTGGGTCTCTCTTTATGGTAGTTGCTCTCTCTGCAATTTTCAAAATGCCTGCATTTTTATATCCCCAACATCCTATCATCTCATTGGTTCAATGTTGCCAAAACAAATTCAAACACCATTGGGTTTTAGTATCCCAGGGCATAATTTAACTGATTGGCTAAATTCTATTTGTTGTCAAAACAGCAACCAGCTCAGGTACATATTTGCAATTTTCCAGTAAACTCTGAGACTGCCATCAAATCATATTCACAGGGGCTTATAAGCTTTCAGTTCAGAACAGCATTCACTGTCTCTTAAAGGTACAGTACACATCTTCAACTTCATAACAATAGGTTGTTCTGATCTTCCTCTGAACCAACAACCTTTACAGCATATGAATGATGTGTAGCTTATAGTTCACCAGGCTTTCTTTCCTTCCCTTTCAGCTCTTTGTTCATCTTTCTGAGCTGTACAGCACTCTCCTTAAAGATGTCATGATCTCAGAGGTAGTACTCTCAGTTTGAATCTGAGCTACTTATTCAGCCATTTCCTCTTGAACTCTCATCATTCCTTTCAGAGAGCTGAGCAATCAGTCAAGTACTCAATTCCTCTGTTATGTTCAGATCGGCAAATATTTCTCAAATGATCTCCTGCAGTTTCTGTTGAGTCTGTTATGTCTGAGGCATTCTGTAGATTGTGACTAGTGTGTGTTACAGCTGGTATATTAGCAATTGCCAGTCCAACAGTGTGTAGCAAATCTACAATGTCCAAGTGGATTGACTGTACTTACTCTCCAGCGATAAGTGTCATGCATGTGGAAGTGACAAACCTAAGAACATAAGAACTTGGAGCAGGAGTAGACCGTCTGACCCTTTGAGCCTGCCCCATCATTCAATAAGATCATGGCTGATCTTTTTGTGGCCTCACCTGCCCTCTCACTATAACCCTTAATTCATTTACTGTTTGAAAACTTATTTATCTTAACTTTAAAACATTTACTGAGGAAGCCTCAGCTACTTCACAGGGCAGGGAATTCCACAGATTAAAAACCCTTTGGGTGAAGAAGTTTCTTTTTAACTCAGTCCTAAATCTGCTCCCCATTATTTTGAGGCTTTTCCCTGCTGTTTCTAGTTTCTGTTTCTATCTTATCTATTCCCTTCACAATTTTATTTATCCCATAAATTACCCTTTCATGCTTCTAAATTCCAATGAATATAATCCCAGTCTACTCAATCTCTCCTCATAAGCAACCCTCTCAATTCCAGAACCAACCTAGTGAACCTCCTCTGCACCCCCTCCAGTGCCAGTAAATCCTTTCTCAAGTAAGGAGACCAAAACTGTACACAGTACTGCAGATGTGGCCTCACCAGCACCCTGTACAGCTACAACATAACCTCCCTATTTGTAAGCTTTTACAGTACAGAAAGTGTTATCACTGGTCATCAAACATCCATGTGCTTTAAACCCATCTTTTTTGCAATGAAGGACAATATTCCACTTGCCTTCTTAATTTCATACTGCACTTTCAAGCAAACTTTTTGTT
Source organism: Chiloscyllium plagiosum (assembly GCF_004010195.1). NCBI lineage: Eukaryota > Metazoa > Chordata > Chondrichthyes > Orectolobiformes > Hemiscylliidae > Chiloscyllium > Chiloscyllium plagiosum. The sequence continues at coordinate 76,752,091 of NC_057721.1, forward strand.
ATTCATTGTATACCAAAGGTTTTATTTTTCGAGGTTTTGTCATGGCTTCCCGTATCTGTGGGTCATTCACAGAGTTAGTGTATTGGCACTTGCCCCATGTCAATCTTTGCCAGTATTCCAAAGACAGATAAATTTGAATTTTTGCAAGAGTTCAGGCTGTGACATGAGATTGACAGTGTAAAATATCTGTTCAACATTCGGTTTTGTCGTGTACATTTAGTAAGATTCTGGTTTCTAAGTCATCCCATGCATATGCCTCTGGTGGGATACCAAATGATGTTTACTGTAGCTTGAATATTCTCCCTGTGTGCTGTCTGTTTGGGTTAGTGCACAGCTCTTTGTAGCTGCTTCAGCTCTTGTTCTCATGCACTGCCTCCTGCTACATGCCTTGCATGTAAAACCATCTGAAAGCTCAGCATTTTCTTCATGCATGCAGATAGCCACAACTTCGATATGTCTTGCTTTGTTAAGGTGTTGTTGTGATTGTATCAAACATCAAAAATGCATGTAGGATCTGTGAGTATCACTTCGAACTTATGTCCATCGTTCAGTAGCTTCCGATGTTATCTGTCTTTGGTTCTTGCAAATCATTCTGGAAAACTTTATGAAGGAAGATGTTATCTCCAACTCAGTGATGCTCCAACTCTTAGCTTCCTGTCTGAAAATCAGATTGTGAGCACTTTCGTTTCCCTGCATCTGCTCACAAAATGGTCCATAGATTCTATAGGCTTCCGTCAAAGTGATTTGATTGTTGGTTTATGAATGGTAGTCCTTAGAGGCTTGTAGAACTTTTACAGTACAGAAAGTGTTATCACTGGTCATCAAACATCCATGTGCTTTAAACCCATTTTCTAGCACTTGGCCTGTAGCCTTGCATGCTGCAACATTTGAAGTGTTCATCTAAATAGTTCTAAAAAGTTGTGAAGATTCCCACCTCTAACATCCTGTTGGACAGTGAGTTCCAGATGCCTAAACCATTGAATGGAATTTATTTTCATCAAATCTTGTCTAAACCTCCTGCTCCTTGCTTTAAAACTAGAACGCACCGTCAGAATGTAAACAGAAACTGCTGGAAAAACTCAGCAGGTCTGGCAGCTTCTGTGGAAAGAATATTTTGGGCCCAGTGCCCCTTTTTCAGAGCTGAATGTAACTTGGAAAAGAATGGTATATATGCGAGAGAAGGGGTGGGAGCAGGGGGGAAGAGTAAGCAATAGTTGGAGATGGAACCCAGAGAGAGAGAATTACTGATCTAGCACCCGCTGCCATTTGTGGAAGAGAGTTCCAAACATCTCCCGCCCTCTGTGTGTCAAAGTGTTTCCTAGCATCTCTCCTGAATTGTCTGGAACTAATTCTCAGATATGGCCTCTCATTCTTGAATCCCCTGTCTTTTTTTTCCCCTGTTAATACCATTAAAGAGTTTGATCAGATTATCCTTAACCCTCTAAGCTCCAGAGAAAACAGGTCAACCTATCCTGTCCATTACCAATATCTTCCACCTCAGTAATTATTGGCCATCTCTCGTCCTATTTCAACTCATCTTCTAACAAAACCCCAACAGCTGTTTTGGTTTCCTTGAGACTTGAAACACTCTGCTGTCCTGATCACCTTGCTATCTGCCAGTCTCCCACAAGCTTATGCTCATCCAGAACTCACTGCTCATAACTTAATTAGGAGTGCAGGTTCATATTTCCTTGAAATCACTGGTAGATAGGATAGTGAGGAAGGCATTTGGTACACTTGTCTTTATTGGTCAGCGCATTGAGTATAGGAATCAGGAGGTGATATTGTGGCTGCACAGGACATTGGTTAGGCCACTTTTGGAACATTGTGTGTCATTCTGGTCTGCTTCCTATCAGAAGGATGTTGTGAAACCTGAAAGAATTCAGAAAAGATTTACAAAGATGTTGCCAGGATTGGAGGGTTTGAGCTATAAGGAGAGGCTGAATAGGTTGGGGCTGTTTGCCCTGGGGCATCAGACGCTGAGAGGGTGACCTTGTAGACGTTTATAAAAGCATGAGGGGCATGAATAAGGTAAATAGACAAGGTCTTTTCCCTAGAGTGAAGGAGTCCAGAACTAGAGGGCATAGGTTTAAGGTAAGAGGGGAAAAAAATTAAAAGGGACCTAAGGGAAATTTTTCACACAGAGCGTGGTGTGTGTATGGAATGAGCTATCAGAGGAAGTGGTAGAGGCTGGTACAATTACAACATTTAAAAGGTATCTGGATGGGTATATGAATAGGAAGGGTTGAGAGGGATATGGGCCAAGTGCTGGCAAATGGGACTAGATTAGGTTGGGATATCTGATCAGCTTGGAGGAGTTGGACTGAAGGGTCTGTTTCCATTCTGTACATCTCTATGCCTGTATGACTCGATAATTAGCACCAATTAGTGCTTGTTTACTGTCACTTCTTTCTCACCCACTCCTGATCAGTGACCTATCTTGTCTTCTGATCGCAAGTCTGGTTGGTGAAACCTGGTGGTGAACTTTGTCTCTCAACATTATACATAACATACAAATCCATCCATGTGCTAAACTTTTAAGCCCTTCAAACCACAGGGGAACCTTAATGGATGAGACATGACAGTGCAGAACTAGTGGAGAAATCAATCCGAGATGTTGGAAGGAATTGAGCAAGTGAAGGTGTGCATAAAAGCTGAACGATTGACAAGTCATGGGACTGCGGGAAGAGTCTGAGACTGAGTTTCTGGCAGACCAATGGGACTGGTGAATGAGGAACCAGCAAGAGACTAAGACAATCAATCATCATTAACGTTCCACAAGGACAGGTTCCTGACAGTCATAAAAGTCTGAAATCCAACAATGATTTCTAATGGGTCCAGTTAAATGATTGTCACAATCAACAAACAATTCAGATAGAATGTTACATGTTAAATAGACTACAAACCTAACATAAATGTCTGAAATTCTGGTTGTCTTGTTTCAAGAAATTTTCAGAGCCTGATGGTGTAACCAGGTCAGTGAACACTATCCTGTCAAACTGAAATATGTGAACCAGGATGTCTGTGTCTATCAATAAAGTGGGAAAGACAAGGGTTTGTGTAACAAGTGTTACATATTTTGTGATCAGTTATTACCTACTGCCCACTCTGTTCAAAGAGTACCCATTGCATTCTCGATATAAGAAATTTGAATCCAGGGTGACATTCCATGCAATGCTGAGGGGGGCGCTGCACTATCCAAGCTCTTGTCTCTTAGGTGAGACATTAAACTGTCATCTCCTTGGTCTTGACCCTAGAATGGACATCCAAGGTAATATAGATTGCATGTTACTGATAGTTCAGTCCAACTGCCCAAGCATCTCCCTCCCAATCCTCTTCAACTATTCCCATCAGTTTATCCTTCTATTACTTGTTTAGCTAACCTTGCCTGAAATGCTATTAGTATTGACCACTCTTTGCAGTGTTCCAGATTGCAAAAACTCTCTGGATTGTGAATTTGCTCCTGATTTCTTACAGAATTTACAAATGAACATCTGTGTAGAGAATGGTGGTTGACTCTGAAATGGCCAACCTGCTCACTCAGTTAATTCAAGCTGCTCTGAAAGAGTTGAAAGAGAATAACACACTGATTTAAAGCCAAAATACTGCGGAGGCTGGCAGTCTGAAATAAAAACAGAAGGTGCTGGAGCAACTCAGCAGGTCTGGCAGCATCTGTGGAGAGAGAAACAGAGTTAATGTTTCGAGTCTCGTGAAGCTTCTTCAGAACTGATCCCTCATTTGCTTACAATCTCTGCAGATCCAAATAAACCAGCCAGTTATTTGAATGAACAAATTGGGTGACACCTATTGATTGTCCTCCACTTTCTTCACGTTCTTGATTGCCACTGTACTTTCTAAACTATACAGCTCCTTACTGACTGCTTCTGACTGAGCAGAACACACAAGCCTAACCTAGCAAAATAGCAGCTTTACATTTTCCTTTATTTTGATATTAGGCAAGAACTTTCAGAAGTTGATTGGGAGAGTCTACTCATGAAAAACATTGAAAATAGGTGCAGGAGTAGGCCTTTCAGCCCTTTGAGCCTGTACCACCATATTCAATACGATCATGGCTGGTCAGGCAATCTTAGTATCCCTTTCCCACTTTCTCCCCATATCCCTTGGTTTCTTTAACTGCAAGGGCCGCCTCCAGCTTCCTCTCCAATAAATCTAATTAACTACCTCCAACAGCTACCTGTGGGAGAGAATTCCACAGGTTCACAACTCTGAGGGAAGAAATTTTCCTCATCTCAGTCCTGAATTTGCAGGTGAAGAGATGGTTGGAAAGTAGGAGGCCTCTAAAAATGAGATAACAAAAGTTCAGAGACAATATGTTCCTGTTAGTGTGAAGGGCAAGGATGATAGGTGTAGGGAATGCCAGATGACTAGAGAAATTGAGGCTTTGGTCAAGAAAAAGAAGGAGGCACATGTCAGGTAAAGACAGCTGGGATCGAGTGAATTTCTAAAGGAGTAGAAGGGCAGTAGGAGTATACATGGAGTGAAATCAGGAGGGCAAAAAGGGGGCATGAGATAGCTTCAGCAAATTGGGTTAAGGAGAATCCGAAGAGATTTTATGAATGCATTAAGGGAAAAAGAGTAACGAGGGAGACAATAAGGCCCCTTGAAGATCAATAAGGCCGTCAATAGGTGGAATCTCAGGAGATGAGCGAGACAATAAAAGAGTATTTTGGGTCAGTTTTTATTGTGGAGAAGGATATGGAAGCTCAAAAACTTGGGGAAATAAATAGTGATATCGTTAAAAGTGTCCATCGTACGGTAAAGGAAATGCTGGATGTCTTAAAACACACAAAGGTGTATAAATCCCTGGGACCTGTTCAGGTTCATCCCAGAACTTTATGGGGAATTGCAGAAGAAATATTTGGGCCCCTTGCTGAGATATTTGTATCATCAGACCAGGTAAGGTGCTGGAAAACTGAAGGTGTCTAATGTGGTGTCATTAATTTAAATAGGTGATAAGAAAAAGCCAGGCAACTACAGACCAATGAGCCTGACGTCAGGAGTGAGTAAGTTATTGGAGGGGATTCTGCAGAATTAGATTTACATGTATTTGGAAAGGGGGTCTAGATTAGAGTGGTGCTGGAAAAGCACAGCAGTTCAGGCAGCATCCGAGGAGCAGGAAAATCGACATTTCGGGCAGGCTGATTAGGAAGAGCTGACGCAGCTTTGTGTGTGGAAAATCGTGTCTCACTAGCTTGATGGAATTTTTTTGAACAAGTGACAAAGAGGATTGATGAAGGCAGAGTGGTAGACATTGTCTAGATATCTTCAGCAAGATATTCGACAAGGTTCCTGACGGTAGATTAGATCACATAGCATCCAGGAGTAGCCAGCCATTTGGATACAAAATTTGTTTGAAGGTGTGTGATAAAAGGTGGTGATGGAGGGTGGATTTTTGGATTGGAGGCCTGTGACCAGCAATGTGCCACAAAGATCAATGCTGGGTCCATTGCTTTTCATCATTTATTCAAATGATTTGGATGTGCATATAGGAGGCATGTTTAATAAGTCTGCAGATGACACCAAAACCGGTGATGTCGTGGATGACAGTGAAGAAGGTTATCTCAGACTAAAACAAATGGGCCAATGAGCCAAGGAGTGACAGATGGAATTTACATTAAATAAGTGTGAGGTGTTGCATTTTGGGAAGGCAAACCAGGGCAGGACTTACACAGTTAATGAAAGGGCCCTGGGGTGTTTTGCCAAAAAAAAAGGTCAAAGGATGCAGGTGCATAGTTCCCTGAAAGTGGAGTTGCAGGTAGACAGGGTGTTGAAGAAGGCATCTGGCATATTTCCTTCATTGATCAGAACATTGAATACAGGAGTTGGGATGTCACATTGCAGTTCTACAGGACATTAGTTAGGCCATGTTTAGAATAGCATGTTCAGTTCTGGTCTCCCAGATATGGGAACGATGTTGTGAAACTTGAAAGGGTTCAGAAAAGATTTACAAGGATGTTGCCAGGGTTGGAGGATTTGAGCTAGAGGGAGAGGCTGAACGGGCTGGGGCTATTTTCCCTGGACCGTCAGAGGCTGAGGGGTGATCTTATAGAGGTTTATAAAATTATGAGGGGCATGGATAAGGTAAATTGACAAAGTCTTTTTCCCAAGGGTGGGGGAGAACAAGACTAGATGGCATAGGTTTAAGGTGAGAGGGGAAAGATTTAACAGGGAGCTGAGGAGCAATGTTTCATGCAGAGGGTAGGGCATGAGGAATAAGCTGCTGGCAGAAGTAGTGGAGGTTTGTGATTAGGAAGGGTTTAGAAAGATATAAGGCCATAAAACATAGGAGCAGAATTAGGCCATTCAGCCCATCGAGTCTGCTCCACCATTCAATCATGGCTGATAGGTTTCTCGACCCCATTCTCCCACTTTCTCCCCCTAATCCTGATCCCCTTGATACTCAAGAACTTATCTATCTCCATCTTAAATATACTCAATGACTTGGCCTCCACAGCCTTCTGTGGCAATGAATTCCATGGATTCACTAGTTTCTGGCTAAAGACATTTCTCCTTATCTCAGTTCTGAACGGTCTTCCCTTCACTCTAAGGCTGTGCCCTTGGGTCCTATTCTCTCATACCAATGGAAACAGCTTTCCAACATCCATTATGTCCAGACCATTCAGTATTCTGTATGTTTCAATTAGATCCCTCATCCTTCTAAACTCCATCGCGTATAGTCCCAGAGTCCTCATTTGTTAAGCTTTTCATTTCTGAGACCATTCTTGTGAACCTCCTCTGAGCACACTCCAGAGCCACTGCATCCTTCCTGAGATATGGGGCCCAAAACTGCACACAATACTCCATATGCAGTCTGACCAGAGCCTTATAGAGCCTCAGAAGTAAATCCTTTCTTTTATATTCAAGTCCTCTCAAATTAAATGTCATCATTGCATTTGCTTTCCTAACTGCTGACTCAACCTGCAAGTTTACTTTGAGAGAATTCTGGACTAGAACTCCCAAGTCTCTTTGCACTTCTGACTTCTGAGTTATCTCCCTATTTAGAAAATAGTCCATGCTTCTATTCTTCCTCCCAAAGTGCATGGCCTCACACTTTCCCACATTGTACTCCATCAGCCACTTCTTTGCCCACTCTCCTAACCCTGTCTAAATTGTTCTGCAGCCTCCCTGCTCCCTCAATGCCACTAGTCCCTCTAACTATTTTTGTGTCATCTGCAAACTTAGTCAGAATGTCCTCAATTCCTTCATATAGATTGTTAATGTATAAGGTGAAAAGTTATGGTCCCAACACTGAGCCTTGCGGAACACCACTTATCACCGGCTACCATCCTGAGAAAGAGTCTTTTACCCCAACTCTCTGCTTTCTGCCAGACAGCCAAGCTTCCATCCATGTTAGCACCTTGCCTCTAACACCATGGGCCCTTACCTTACACAGCAGCCTCCTATCCGGCATCTTATCAAAGGCCTTCTTGAAGTTCAGGTAGATAACATCGATTGGCTCTCCTTGGTCTAACCTGCTCGTTACTTCCTCAAAGAATTCTAGCAGATTTGTCAGGCATAGCCTCCCCTTGATGAAACCATGCTGACTTTGTCCTATTTCACTGAACACCACCAAGTATTCAGAAATCTCATCCTTCACAATGGATACCAGGACTTTACGCATGACTGAGGTCATGCTAATCAGTCTGTAATTTTCTGTGTTTTGCTTTGTTCTCTTTTTAAGCAGGGGTGTCACGTCAGTGATTTTCCAGTCCTCTGGAACCCTCCCTGATTCTAGCGATTCCTGAAAGGTCACTACTAATGCCTCCACTACTAGTCTCTTCAGCTATCTCCCTTAGAACTCTGGGGTGTAGTCCATCTGGTCCAGGTGATTTATCCACCTACAGGCCATTCAGTTTTTGTAGCAGCTTTGCCTTGGTGATGGCCATCATACTCAGCTCTGCCACCACCAACCCCCCCTCCCACTCTGTTGAATGTTTAGGCTAAATGCTGGCAAATGGGACTAGATTAATTTAGTATATCTTGTCAGCATGGACAAGTTGATCTGAATAGTCTGTTTCTGTACTGTATGACTGTAGACTCAAAATGTCTAATTTTTTAATGGGGCCATTTCACTAAACAGTCTGCATTGATCGTCTGAAGAGCATCCCACTCTAACCCTACCGTTTCTCAGGAACCCTCATTTCCATGACTAACCCTCTCCAGCTTGCCCATCCCTGGACACTAATTTAGCATGGTGAAAGTGAGGACTGCTGATGCTGGAGGTCAGAGTCAAGATTCCTGATGAAGGGCTTTTGCCCGAAATGTCAATTTTCCTGCTCCTAAGATGCTGCCTGACCTGCTGTGCTTTACCAACACTCTACTAATTTAGCATGGCCAATCCACCTAACCTGCACATCTTTGGACAGTGGGAGGAGCACCTGGCAGAAACTCACACAGTAAAGCAAAAATTTCCACACAGACAGTCACCCAAAGCTGGAATCGAACCTGGATCCCTGGTGTCCTGAGGCAGCAGTGCTAACCGCTTCCACAACTACTTTCATCAAACATTACTCTGAGCTCTTTTAACAATTTTCTCAATGTTGGACCTAGTCTTACTGATTCCTGGTGTATATGTAACTCAGTCAGGGTTTAAGTATGTTTTCTTAGGCTCGTTTCTTCCCACCAGTGAGGCTATGTTTCCATCCAGTTCATAGTTAGATATTACACCCAAAGCATCCTGTCAGATCACAGTGATGAAGCATTTACTTTATCCACAATTTTAATTTGCTTTCGACTAAATGTGCCACCTTTGTCTAAAATTGCAGCAGCCCTCTCTCTCTCTCTTTGGCCTGAATTTCCCTATTGTCTCCAAATTTGCCTTTTGCTCCTTATTTTTCCCATTCATTTACAGACTGCAATTCTGAGTTACTCAAAACCATGACATGCATGAACAAAGTAACCTTTTGAATTTTCCTTCAAAATCAAATTCCATAAATTGTGCTGCAAATGGTCTTCAGTTCTTACTTTCTCAGAAGAAAGTGTGACAAAGAATTCAAACATTGCTAAAAAGAGACAGAAGCTTGACATCCTCCAGGACAAAGCAACCCTCACTTGATTGGCACCATATCCATAAGCATCCACTCCTTCTAGCACTGACACTCAGCTGTAGCAGTAAATACTGGAGCAATGCACTGGAGAAATTCACCAAAGATCCTTAGACAGCACCTTCCAAACCCATGACACTCCCATCTAGAACAATAAGAGCAGCACCACTTTCAAGCTCCCCACCAAGCCATTCACTCTCCTGATTTGGAAATATATTGTTATTTCTTCACTGTCGCTGGGTCAAAACCCTGGAAACTCCCCCAAGGGCATTGTTAGTCAATCTGCGGCTCATGGACATCAGTGGTTCAAGAAGACATCTGACCATCACCTTCTGAAGGGCAGCTAGGGATGGGAAATAAATGCTGGCCTAACCAGCAATGTATGAATAAAGATAAATATCTTTCTCAGGTACCTATGGCAGTGCAGAAGAGGTGCTGCGCTATATTTTTGGTGAGACATTAAACTGGATACCACTTTCTCTCTCATACCTATCTCACAATCATTCAATGCATCATATGATGAATAGCTGGGGAATCTCCCAGGTATTAGGGCCAACCCTAATCCTTAAATGGGCAATGCTAAGAAATATCACATCACAATGAGACCTAACTGTACTTATATTGGCTGTTACATTTCCTATAATACAATTGTGATAACTGTTCAAAGGTATATCAATAGATGCTAAGGGCTTTGGGATGTCCTGAGATAATGAAAAGTACAGGCCAGATAATTGCAGACCAATTAATCTGACATCAGTTGTACAGAAATGTTTGGAAAATTCAGTGAGTCAGAGTTACTTAACACTTGACCAGGGACAGTCAGCATGGACAGTCTGACAAAATAAATTAAGTTCTTTGAAGAGGTGACTAAAAATATTGACGAGGGCAGTATAGTTGATGTGATTCACATGGACTTTCGTAAAGCCTTTGACAAGGTTTCACCTGGAATGGGGGTGACCTTATAGAGGTTTACAAAATCATGAGGGGCATGGATAGGGTAAATAGATAAGGATTTTCCCCAGGGTTTGGAAGTCCAGAACTAGAGGGCACAGGTTTAGGGTGAGAGGAGAAAAATTTAAATGGACCTGACAGGCAACTTTTTCACGCAGTGGGTGGGGCGTGTATGGAATGAGCTGCCAAAGGAAAGTGGTGGAGGCTGATATAATTACAACATTTAACAGCCATCTGGATGGGTACATGAATGGGATAGGTTTAGAGGGATATGGTATGGGCCAAGTGCTGGCAAATGGAACTAAATTAGTTTAGCATACCTGGTCAGCATGGACGTATTGAACTGAAGGGTCTGTTTCTATGCTGTATATCTCTATGACTATATAAATGATAGATCGATTGACTCCTTAGAAGAGTATAAAGGAAGTAGGAGTATACTTAAGAGGGAAATCAGGAGGGCAAAATGGGGACATGAGATAGCTTTGGCAAATAGAATTAAGGAGAATCTAAAGGACAAAAGGGTAACTAGGGAGAGAATAGAGCCCCTCAAAGAACAGCAAGGCAGCCATTGTGTGGAGCCACAGAAAATG
>NC_057721.1:76763473-76772759 GCF_004010195.1 Chiloscyllium plagiosum
TTGAAAGTGGAGTCGCAGGTAGATAGGATAGTGAAGAAGGCGTTTGGTATGCTTTCCTTTAATAGTCAGAGTATTGAGTACAGGAATTGGGAGGTCATGTTGCGGCTGTACAGGACATTGGTTAGGACACTATTGGAATATTGTGTGCAATTCTGGTCTCCTCTGGAAAGATGTTGTGAAACTTGAAAGGGTTCAGAAAAGATTTACAAGGATGTTGCCAGGGTTGGAGGATCTATAGGGAGAAGCTGAACAGGCTGGGGCTGTTTTCCCTGGAGCGTCGGAGGCTGAGGGGTGACCTTATAGAGGTTTACAAAATCATGAGGGGCATGAATAGGGTAAATAGGTAAAGTCTTTTCCCTGGGGTCGGGGAGTTCAGAACTAGAGGGCATAGGTCTAGGGTGAGAAGGGAAAGATATAATAGAGACCTAATGGGCAATTTTTTCACGCAGAGGGTTGTACGTGTATGGAATGAGCAGCCAGAGGATGTGGTGGAGGCTGGTACAATTGCAACATTTAAGAGACATTTGGATGGGTATATGAATAGGAAGGGTTTGGTGGGATATGGGCCAGGTGCTGGCAGGTGGGACTAGATTGGGTTGGGATTTCTGGTCGGCATGGACAGGTTGGACCGAAGAGTCTGTTTCCATGCGTCCATCTCTATGACTCTAAATGATGTCTTTCTAAGATGTTACTTAAATAAAGTGATGTTCATAAGTTAATGTTTCCCAATGTGTTGTAGTGACCTCTGCTGGCAGATAGTGAATATTGCATGTTCATTTGATTTCCTTATTTTGTTTTGACAGTGTTGACAACTGTCCAATTTTGACAGCTCCACTCCATCCGATTTGACCCCTGGAAACGCGGTCATGTACCTCCATCTAACAGAGGTTGGCCTCTTACACCATCACACCTTAGAAAGAGGAGCACATGAAGGCCAATCAGATCCTTGCACTGGCCCTCCCATTCTCGGGCATAAGAACAGGAGTCGGCCATTCAGCCCCTTGAGGCTGTTCCGCCACTCAATGAGATCGTGGCTGATCTTCAGCCCAACTCCAGCCTTTGACCCATATCCCTTAGTACTTTGACTTAACAAATCTTATCAAGCTCAGATTTAAAATTAACAACTGATCTAGCATCCACTGCTATTTGTAAACCCGGATTCTGAATCTCTAAAACACTTTTCAAGGAGAAGAGCTTCCTAATATCTCTCCTGAATGGTATGGCCCTAATTTTTAGATTTTTAATTTTTAGACACCCCCTAGTCATAGGATATCCATCAGTGGAAATGGCTGATCTTTTACATCTGTGCTTTGTTCCTGGACTATCCCTCGATGTCTTTATTGTCTAAAGATCTACTGATCTCCGTCCTGAATGTACTCAATGACTGAACTTCCTCCATCCTCTGGAGAAGAGAATTCCAAAGATTCACCCCCTTCTCTCTAAGTGAAGAAACTCCTTCTCTTCCCACTCGTCAATGGGCCCAAGAAACAATAGCTCCATGCAGAAAGGAGAGAGAGAGGTTATTGTCCACCCTGTGTGACATGAACATTGTGCAGTGTTTTTCAGGCTTATTTCCATGGGCTGAAAAATGTGTTGCTGGAAAAGCGCAGCAGGTCAGGCAGCATCGAGGAGCAGGAGAATCGACGTTTTGGGCATAAGCCCTTCTTATGCCCGAAACGTCGATTCTCCTGCCCCTTTGATGCTGCCTGACCTGCTGCACTTTTCCAGCAACACATTTTTCAGCTCTGATCTCCAGCATCTGCAGTCCTCACTTTCTCCTTATTTCCATGGGCACTTAGTGAGTCATAATTGTTGCTTTTAATTACCCAACTATTTACTTCATTAGTAACAGCTTATTGGCTTCTCACATACAGGGAGTGCTCAGTTTACCCATAATATGGAACACATTGATGAGGGAAGGGATAAGTGCTGATGCATGGATGACCTTATTACATTGAAACAATCATTTCCATCCCTTTTGGTGCATGGTTCCAATTCAGTCAGCACTGTCAGAAACTCTTTGTGTCTGCTCATTTGCATACAGCAAAGCAGAGATCTTGATATCTGCTGTCTCATGTCAGAGCATTCTCAGAATTCTGCTACATTAAAAAAAACAAGAAACAGCAGAAACCAGAATTGACTTACCACATTGTTCCCCACTTTGTATTACCTCCCAAGCTCTTCAGAAACGGTGCTGCTCAGACTCCGACATGCAGTAAATCCCCATTCCTACATGCCCCAGCATACCCCATTAGCAAAACGTACCTCTGACCAAAACAGTTTGCTTCACAATTCATTAGGAGTTCAAGCTGAGAACAACTGGGCATCAAGCATTTTAGTCGAGAGTGTGATGCTGGAAAAGCACAGCAGGTCAGGCAGCATCTGAGGAGCGGGAGAATCGATGTTTCGGGCATAAGCTCTTCATCAAGCATCTTAGTGTACCATGGAGAATCGATGTCAGCACAATGGGGTCCAATTGGCCTCCCCAATGCTGCTGTGATTTACTCAGTTCACTTATTACTTAACTATTACTGGTTCCCTAAACCTGTGTCTTCAACAGTCTCACGGGATGTCTGCCTCTCTTACCCTGTCAGTCCTGGAGTCATAAGATCTATAGCTCACAAAAAAAGGTCCTTCAGCCCATTCCGTCTGCACTGGTCAAAAGAACAGCATTGTTCTTTCTCCTCAGGACCCCTCCCTATTCGTGACTGCTTGGTAACCGCTGGCAATGACAGCTCTGCTGTTAGTGGCCTCTGCTGTTCAAAGGAATCAATGTCTGGCTCCCGAACCCTCTGGCTGGGTCCTGAAATGCAAGGAGAAAGTGAGGACTGCAGATGCTGGAGATCAGAGCTGAAAAATGTGTTGCTGGAAAAGCGCAGCAGGTCAGGCAGCATCCAAGGAGCAGGAGAATCGACGTTTCGGGCATAAGCCCTTCTTCAGGAATCCTGAAATGCAAGTCAATAATCACCAGATGTTCAGTTGGGTATTCAACTGGAATGACATGAGTTCATGGATAATGCTGTTTTGAACTCAAGAATGTTTCTTTCTTGCTGAAACAGTATTGACAACAGTCAAATGACTTTCTGGCCTTAAAAAAAAATGCAAGTTAGGTTTCACAAAACTGAAAACTGAACTTGATTTCTTTTCTCCATCTCAGACCACCCCAAGTTCCCAAATAATAAAGACACAGAAACATTGGAACGTAGGAACAGGAGTTGCCCAATCAACCCATTGAGCCTGCCCAACTTTTTAAGGCAATCTTGGCTGATTGAACACTTCAATGTCTTTTATCCAGCCTGTCCAATGAACCATTGTTATTCAGAAATCCCCCTTATTTTGTCATTTGGTGTTCTGATTCTGGACTCAACAGCTGGGGGAAGCGTTATACCCATTCTAATGCGAATATCCCTTGAAGTATTGTGTAATTTTCACTTTCATCTTTTGAAACACTTGGAAATAAAAGCATATTTCTCTTCCTAGGATAGTCCTGCTAACCTGGGAATAAGGCTATTGATGTTGTGGTTCTGTTCGCCAAGCTGGGAATTTGTGTTGCAGACGTTTCGTCCCCTGTCTAGATGACATCCTCAGTGCTTGGGAGCCTCCTGTGAAGCGCTTCTGTGATCTTTCCTCCGGCATTTATAGTGGTTTGAATCTGCCACTTCCGGTTGTCAGTTCTAGCTGTCCATTGCAGTGATTGGTATATTGACCTGGACCCAATATACCGGCCACTGCAGCGGACAGCTGGAACTGACAACCGGAAGTGGCAGATACAAATCACTATAAATGCCGGAGGAAAGATCACAGAAGCGCTTCACAGGAGGCTCCCAAGCACTGAGGATGTCACCTAGACAGGGGACGAAACGTCTGCAACACAAATTCCCAGCTCGGTGAACAGGACCACAACATCGAGCACCCGAGCTACAAATCTTCTCCCAAACTTTGAAGGCTGTTGATCCTTTGCTATTCTCCCTCTTGTTAAGACGGACCCGCGGGGTCCCATCTTTGCGTGTTCTTTCGGAAGGAGAGACTCACACTGGCAACTATGGTTAGACGCAGACAGCAGTTTATTCACAGAATCTTAACTGGTACAACGAATCTACAAGCATGCATTCGTTGGAGAAGGCGTTCTCCCTTCTCGATCAAACTTGACACAATTATACTTTGCGCTGCCTGGAGTCCCCGGTCAGTTCGCCTTCCCCATTGGTCCATTCATCTGCGCGCGCTGGGGATCCGTCCTCCTATTGGCCGCATTGAAGTGCCTGTCCAGCTCCTACTGTGCTTGACAATGGCTCAGCCATCCCCGGGAGCGGTTCCGATCCCGTATTCAATAGTCCATTGTGTCAAGGAATTACTATGCGTCTGACAGGCTAGCCATTTTCAATAGTTTCAGTTTAACTAAATTGACAATTACACTTATCAACTTGAGACTTAAATAGAGCCATTCACACTCAATAGTTACAGGTTCCGATAGAGCAATTCACACTTGTCTAACAGTTACAGATTCCGATCAGTTTCTATATTAATCCCGAGTTTCGATGGGGCAATTGATACTGGCTGGTATTTACAGGCTCCAAGATTTAATTAACATTATGCATATCCCTTACAAGCTCCAGCCAGGTACTCATGCAGTCGCCAGCAGCAGCTCGCTTGGCTGTTGTTAACCATTTCAGGGCTAGAAGTGTCTGTTGCAGAACTAGTGTCACCCTCCCTAGCCCTACATTAAACACCCCAGTGAAATCTCCCCAACACTCTATAGCAATAATATCACTCCTGAGGCAAGGAGACCAAAGCTGTCGGTCTCCACGTGAGGTCTAATCAAACTTCAATACAGTTGAAGTAAGATTTCATGACTCCTGTCCTCAAATCCTCCTGTGATAAAAAGCTAACATTCCATTACCCTTCCTTTAGCTTTCTGATCCTACGTGTTAGCATTCAGTGACTAAGGATACCCAAGTCCCTTCGTACATCAGCATTTTCTAACCTCTTACCATTTAAGAAATGCTTTGTGCGCTGTTTTCCAACATGGATACTGATATTTTATGGACCCTCATTACATAAGAAAATAGAGACAAGGTCATTATTGAGGTTGAGTATAGGCTCAACTCATTTGTAGGACATTTCCAGGTTGGGCATACCACACAGTTGATTCCTTACAACTTAACTGAACCAAGATTATAAACATTGTGATCACAAGGGCACATCTGTCCTGTTCCTGTGAAAAGAATTTTTGAAAATTCAAAAAACAATCTTATATCTTGTAAAGAATCCAGTTTTAAATTCATGCATTGGTTCAGTAAAACATTTTCAGTCAGTTAGTTATCAATTATTAAAGTTACATTTACTTTAATTCTCCATGAAGGCTACAGAGTTAGCAAGATAGCTCTGGTCTAATTAAGGAGAGAACTGTCACTACCAAACTCGTATTATTGTAATTTTACTCTTAAACATGTTGCAGTGAATCTAAAATTCCCGTGTGCGCTCTCGTTATGTACATGTTGTTGGAGGTCATTCCAACTTATTTCTTATAAATCGGAGTGGCGTATTATTTATAAATGTGTTCACCTTCTTTATATCCTGATAAAGCTATATCACTTGTTAATTCCTTAGTAAGATTTGCTCGCTGTTTGATGTGAGCTCAGATGTAGGCTGCAATTCTCAAGATGGTCAAGTTCGTTTACTTACCTTGTTGTGTTTCAAGATCGGAGCACAGTTTTGCATTGGGCTGGCCAGCTCCAAAATTCACTTGGTTTTGATTTAGTTCGATCGGTATAATACCATCTTCTCAAAGCTTTCAGAGCTTCTCGTGACAGTTTGTGATTTTGTTTTGTAATTGCTAACTGGAATGGACATTGCAGGCAAGGCTAGTGCCTGTTGCCCATCCAGAATTTCCCCTTGAGTGACTGCTAGACTGTAGCTAGTTAAGAGTCAACCACATTGGGGTCACCAGTAAAGCAGACAAGGTAAGGTCGGCAAATTTCTTTTCCTTAGCATTATTAGTTTTTAAGACTATTGACTGATATCATCATCATCATTATTGCCGGTGCCTCACAGATGACTCTCTTCCACTCTCACGCTGAAACTGTTGGCAGCTGTACAGACTGATGGGACTACCACAGGCTCTGTTACACTTGAGGCAGGTGGTGGTCACAGGAAGGGGTGGGTGACAGCGTGCTCCTTTTCCTGGTTTTCGCTTGGCAAGTGTCGAGATGCTGAACGCCTTTCCGGATGCTCCTCCTCCATTTTGGACAGTCTTGGGCCAGTGATTCTGTGGGAATAGAGTACTTCCTCCATTGAGACCCTGAGGGTATCTATGAGGCGCTTCCACTGTCCAACTGCCATTACAAAACTGGGAGTACCGCGCCCACCTGGGGACAGTAGTTTCATGATCAATATGACTGAGGTTAGTCACCTATTCCAGAGTTTAAGTTCCACTCTCTGTCAGGGTGGCATTTGAACCCATTTTCCCATTAGTCTGGACCCCAGACGACAAGTCCATACAGAATTGATTCCCATTATCACTTTGGGTGACTATCCCTCTCATCAGAGTTTATCTGATAAGAGGAATCGAATCCTTTAACACTGGGACTCCTGACTATGTAGTAGGAGCTGTATTTAGCCTCTCTAAAATAAACAGGGCCTTGGTGAGGCCTCGCCTAGAATATTGTGTGCAGTTTTGTTTCCTTTTCTGGGAAAGGATGCTCTTGCTCTCGAGGGAGTGCAGTGAATGTTTACCAGGCTGATTCCAGAGATCCCTCCAGGTTGATCCCTCCAAATCGGCACTGCCATCTTGAACTGTCCTACCTGTCCTTCTTCCTTCCCACCTATCTGCTCCACCCTCCACTCCGAACTATCACCAACAACCCCCACCTCCATCCACCTCTCACCTTCCCAACTACCTTCCCCCCAGCCTGAACGCTCACTCTCATATTTATCTCTCAGCCTCCTTCCATCCCACATTCCTGTTGAAGGGCTTATGCCCGAAACATCGACTCTCCTGCTCCTCGGCCACCACCTGACCTGCTGTGCTTTTCCAGTGCCACACATTTCAACTCTGATTCCCCAGCATCTATAGTCCTCACCTTTCTCCTGATTCCAGGAATGGCGGGCATACATATGAGGAGAGATTGACTAAGTTCGGATTGTTTTCGCTGGAGTTCAGATGAATGGAAGGCAGTCTCAAGAGACTTATGAAATTCTAACAGGTCTAGACAGGGTAGATGCAGGGAGGATGTTCCCGTTGATAGGTGTGTCCAGAATGAGGGGTCACAGTCTGAGGATTCGGGAAGGACGGAGATGAGAAGACATTTCTTCAACCAGAGCGCGGTGAGCATGGGGAATTCATTACCACAGGAAGTAACCAATGCCAAAACATTGAATGTATTCAAGAGGCAGCTAGGTATTGGGGAAAATAGGATCAAAGCTGGATTAGGCTATTGAGTTGGACAATCAGCCATGTTCATGATGAATGGCAGTGTAGACTCGATGGGCCAAATGGCCTCCCCCTGCTCCTATCTTCTATGTTTCTTTGTATGTAAAAGAAATCTGTTTTATTTAAGATTTTATTCATAGGAAAATAGCTCTTTCAATCTTTATAACCCTTTACAACAGCATGATTCCTTGACATAGATATTATGACGGTGGCCATGATCCTATCAAATGGTGCCGCAGCCTGAAGCGGCCCTTTCTCTCCCATTTCTTCACTCTTATCGTTTATGAATGAGAAAGGAACAGAGGAAAGATAGAGAAGGAAAGAATGTGAATTAGAACCAGACCAGAAACAGACAGTGAGATAAGGAAAGGGAAACAAACTTTGAATCAGGAGAGAAAAGAGACAGGGCGGAAAGCTAAGGTAAAGTTAAAAGTGTCATCCAAAATATAATGCACATCAATTAAATTGTTACATCTGTGAGCTGAAGAAATTAATTAGCATTGCCAAACAATTATCATGTCAGTAAATAAATACTTATGTCATTGTTTTTGAGCCCTAACCTTCCAACATGAGTTTAATGGTCAATTTATGTGCACATTCAGCAGGCTGTACAAAATGATGGGGAGACTAAAGATGAGATGCTGTTTCTATAAAGCAAGGTCTAGAGTGAAATAAATAGAAAGGTGTTCATGAGATTTACAACTCCCAATGAATCCATCCATTTCCTTAACTTGCTGGCAAATTTACTCAATGCTTTGTATACTTCTGTTCTTAACAGATCATTGTTCTTCATACAGCACTGTCATAACAAAGCTTCATAATACTGACTTTATCTGAAAGAAAAGCATGATCTGGACTTGTTTGGGGAGGTGGAAGGCTTGTGGTACTGTCACTGGACCAGTATTCCAGAGAAGGTCAGGCAGCATCCGAGGAGAAGGAGAGCCCGGCCTTTGACTGAAACGTCGATTCTCCTGCTCCTCGGATGCTGCCTGACCTGCTGTGTTTTTCCAGCAACACACTCTCAACTCTGATCTCCAGCATCTGCAGCCCTCATTTTCTCCCAGTGTTCCAGAGGGTCCAGGCTAATGTTCTAGGGATACGGGTTCAAATCTCACCATAGCAATTGATGGTGTTTAAATTCAATTAAGAAATCTGGTCTCAAAAATAGTGCAAAGAAGCATCCATCAATTGTTGTGGAATCTGGGTCACTGAGGTCCTTTAGGGAAGGAAGTTACTTTACCTGATTTGGCCTGTATATGCCGACAGACCCACAGTAATGTGACCGACTCTTAACAGTGCTCCAAAATGGCCTAGCACGCTATCCAATTCAAGGCCAATAAATGCTAACATTGCCCCATACTTGCATCACATAAACATTTTTTTTTTAAAAAACAAAACAGCTTGACTCCCTCAGTAATGTGAGGGATGCGGAACAGGAGGAGAGATCTGCTATCCAAGGTTTCCTGGTGGGGCATGACTTCAACGACTGCTAGTTCATAAGGAAAGCCCTCGCCAAATCAGCAATTACCTAGCTTCCTAGCCTGGGCCTAGTTGTCTGTTTACTATAAAGAGGAGATATGGATGAGGCCATAAGGGATTGTACAGCAGGATCAATGCAAAGGCAGCAATGGAGTAGGTCTCCTGAGCTCGGTGCTCCTCCGCTTCATCCACTTTCCTTGTCCTTCCTTTCTCTTTTCTCGTTGTCTTTTTTACCTACCTCTCACTTGACTTACCACAAAGTGTTCGGATGGCATCGGCAGCAGTGAGTTATCACTTTGCGGATGTTTTGTGGAGGAGAGTGAGCCAAGTGGGGAGGGGGCAGAGGGAGTGAGCTCAGCACGGGGGGGGAGAGTGAGC
>NC_057721.1:76773185-76799692 GCF_004010195.1 Chiloscyllium plagiosum
CCCAGCACAGGGGGGAGAGTGAGCCCAGCACAGGGGGGAGAGTGAGCCCAGCACAAGGAGGGGAGTGAGCCCAGCACAGGGGGGAGAGTGAGCCCAGCACAGGGGGGAGAGTGAGCCCAGCACAAGGAGGCGGGAGTGAGCGCAGCACAGGGGAGAGAGTGAGCCCAGTACAGGAGTAGGGGAAGTGAGCCCAGCACAAGGGGAAGAGTGAGCCCAGCACGAGGAGGCGGGAGTGAGCCCAGCACAGAGGGGAGAGTGAGCCCAGTACAGGAGTGGAGGGAGTGAGCCCAGCAAAGGGAGGGGAGTGAGCCCAGCTTAGGGGGGAGAATGAGCCCAGTATAGGAGTGGGGGGGAGTGAACCCAGTACAGGAGTGGGGGGAGTGAGCGCAGCACAGGGGAGAGAGTGAGCCCAGTATAGGAGTGGGGGAAGTGAGCCCAGCACAAGGGGAAGAGTGAGCCCAGCACGAGGAGGCGGGAGTGAGCCCAGCACGGGGAGGGAGTGAGCCCAGCACGTGAAGAGAGTGAGCCCTGAGATAACATTGGCAAGGTAGCCTCAGTGGGGAAAGAAGATATCTGATGATTCATTGCTGGTTGGGTCCTGGGCTGGCGCTGGTGAATCGGTGGTGGAAGGGCATCACAGTGACATTGAGGAGGTAGGCCATGGGGAGAGACTCTGACGTTGGTGGGTCCGGTGCAGGCAGTGGTGGGGGTGGAAGATGGCACCTGAGCATTGGTGACTTTGACATTACTTGGGTCTGGTGTAGACGGCAGTGAGGCAGTGGTCGTTCTAAAAGGCTCAGTTCTCAGGCGCAGATGGACTTCGCTTCAAGCTATGTGTTTTCATTTTTCTCTTTCTCTTAAACTATCAGCATGGCACCATATTGTAGCGACATATGAAAGCTCTCTCTGTATTTTATTGTGTCTCTCTGTGTAAAGTATACATGACAATAAAATCATTCATCATTCAGGATTTTATAGAAGGTGGTGGTGTAGTGGCAGGTCATTGGATTAATAATGGATTGAGAGTGGTGCTGGAAAAGCTCAGCAGGTCAGGCAGCAGCCGAGGAGCACGAAAATCGACGTTTCGGGCAAAAGCCCTTCATCAGGAATGAGGCAGGGAACCTCCAGGGTGAAGAGATAAATGAGAGGAGGGTGGAGTGGATAGGTGGAAAGGAAATTAGGCAGGTAGGGCAGGTCATTGGGATGGTGCTGAGCTGGAAGGTTGGAACTGGGGTAAGGTGGGAGGAGGGGATGCTCCACCCTCCCCTCTGACCTGTCACCTTCATCCCCTCCCCCACTCACCTATTGTACTCTGTGCTACTTTCTCCCCACCCCAACCCCCCTCTTATTTATCTCCCCACCCTGCAGGGTCCCTGCCTCTCTTCCTGATGAAGGGCTTTTGCCCGAAATGTTGATTTTCCTGCTCTTCGGATGCTGCCTGACCTGCTATGTTTTTCCAGCACCACTCTAATCCAGACTCAGGTTTCCAGTATCTGCAGTCCTCTTTTTTACCTGTTGGACTAATAATCCCAAACCCTGAGTTCAAACTCTGCAGGCATGTACTAATCCCACCATGGTCAATAGTGAAACATAAATTCAATTTGATATATTTGGAATGAAAAGTTAGCCTAATGGTGATCATGTAACCACTTTTGCATCCACTAATATCCTTTAGGGAAGAAAACTTCGATCCTTGTCTGGTCTGGCCAACATGATTTAAAGTGAGAGGGGAAAGATATAAAAGGGACCTAAGGGGCAACTTTTTCACACAGAGGGTGGTACGTGTATGGAATGAGCTTGCAGAGGAAGTGGTGGAGGCTGGTACAATTACAACATTTAAAAGGTATCTGGATAGGGAGGGTTTAGAGAGATATGGGCCAAGTGCTGGCAAATAGGACTACATTAATTTAGGATATCTGGTCGGCATAAATGAATTGGATCGAAGGGTCTGTTTCCATGCTGTATATCTCTATGACACTATGACTCTAGATCCATGGCAATATGGTTGACTCTTAACTGCCCTCTGGGCAATTATGGATAGACAATAGGGTCACCCCTACCCCATGAGCAATTAAAAAGAATACCTCCAGACCTTTTAATTCACGTCCACTGCTAGGCAGTTACATAAAAACAAGGACCAGCAGGAGATCATTCAGCCTCTCAAACCGATTTGTCTATTTAGTATGATCATGGCTGAAGTCACAATGGCATCAACTCCAATATCACGGGGATGATATCTTTGCCTACTGTTGATGCCCTGTACCTTGTTGGTATTGATGCGAGAGGCAGTGAAGGAGCAGGTATTTAATGTGGCATTGACCTGTCATCCTGAAGTTCTGCTTCAGTAACATGGGTAAATGAACACGGCGGCATTCCTGTGCATTATCAAGCTTTTTGTTTTCCTTGTGAGTTAAGGAGGGGATTCTGATTGCTATCCAGGGACTCCTGGTGTAAACTGACATCAGGCGTGTAAAGAAACAGGCCCCATGCTTCCCTTTGTTGATTATTGTTGAGGATCGTGCATAAAGAATTGTTCACTTGGCAAGGTTTGATGTGTCAGTGAAAATGTACTCAGCTCGATCCAGCAGTTCAGAGGAGGAGAGAAATTGCGGAAAGTGTGACTCATTAGATAGCTCTGACAAGGAGTAGGAAAGGGGTTAAATGGGCGTAATGGCCTCCTGCACTGTATGATTCTATTTGATAGACTACAGCTTATGGACAATCTAAAGCATAAAATGACAACCAAAGGGTGAGCAATAGAGACTGTACCCAAACCTCCCGTTCTAATCCCTTAATAGATAGGAGCCAATTGTATGGATTGTCTATCCTCTTAACAAGCCGGCTCAGTGATCTTCAGCTGTGCTTTTCAAATCTTGCTTTACTTAGTACAACTGTCTCTAGTTCCAATTCATTCCTTCCTAGTGCCTTATTGCAGTAAACTGCTTAATATCCCCATCCTCTGACAGTCTGCAGGCATTTAACGTTAAGCTTGTTAGAGAGAATGAGATTGTACTTAAGGAGCTTTCCTGACCTCTGAATGTCTCAAAGTGCTTTACAGTCAATGCAGTAATCTTATGAGGTGCAGTCACTGTTATAAAATTGGCAAATGTTCATGCCAGGCTCCCATTGGCCGAAACAAGATCAATAACTAGTTAATCTGCTATTAGTAAAATTAGTTGCAGGACACATCTTGGACCAGTATTATATGTGGGCAAAATGTCTTGGCTTTTATAGTGTTTCCATACCAAACAGTCTCATGTGTCCCATTCATTCTATTTCATGCACACTCTCTCCATCACATTCTCTTCCACACACTTTCTCTCTTACATTCTCTCCCTCACTCTCTCTCCCTTACATTCTCTCCCTCAAACATTCTTCCTTATTCTCTATCCCTCAAACTCTCTCCCTCACATTCTCTCCCTCACTCTCTTTCCATCACACTCTCTCTCACACACACTCTCTCTCCCACACTGTCTCCCTCACACTCTCTCCCTTACAAACTCTCCATCACACTGCCTGACTCACAGACTCACTCACAGGGGAAACCAGAGCCAAGCCACCATTAAGGGACTAAGAGATGTTGGGATTCGAAAGGAACCTTCTGAAGGATACGTATAGATTTACCCTGCCTTCCCTTTTCCTCGAAGTGCCTCCATCAGCTCTCAAGAAGAGTGAAGAAAGCAGTGAAGAGTGCACAGAGAAAGGAGCGACTGAGGAATTAGACTCCTACTTGATGATTGAATTTCATTGCTTGGAGAAACAGGAGCTATTTGCTGAGTAACCTGTCAATCAGGATGGTCTACATGTCATATTGGTTGCTGGGTCACTGACTATCCAGATTGAGAGAGTATTTGGCTAATGAGCCCAATCTCCCCATAGGTCCACACCCTGGTGATTGGTGCCATACAAACCTTCCTGCCCTAGGCCTTACACTAGAGCACCCCTCTGTTCTAAAAGTCCCTCAGCCAACATCACTGATAGAAAGTAGATAATCTGGTCATTCCGTCATTGCTGTTTATAGTACCTTGCTGTGTACAAACTGAATGTCATATTTCCTACGTTACAACAGTGATTTCAAAAATACTTCAGTGCCTGTAAAGCCTATTGGGACTTTCTGAGGTTGTGAAAACCACAACATAAATTCAAGATGCTTTCTTTCAGACTGAAGTGCCACATAACTTTGCTGAACCCCAACAGTTAACCAGCAAGACTTCAGGATATCCAGTCCCATTTACACGTCTGGTACTTAACCCTTCATTTGTTAATCAGGTCAGCCTCAAAGGCACTGTATCATGCCAGGAATGTTGTACGTACTGTGGAACCAACAGATGGGGATTATAAAATGCTGGTACCAGACCTCCTTTCTGTGATGGATTTAAGGACCTTTTTGATTAACAATGGTAGAGCATCAATCATTCGTGAATCCTAACAAGAAGAGGCTTTGAGATATAGTTTATTGCATGCTATTAACAGGTACATATTACCTTAGCTATTTAAATGTAATAACCTAAGACTGTCAGAAGACACCAATGACCCAGCCATTTCCATTGGGATCTCAACATCATTGATCTAATACCTACCCTACGGTGTATGACATCATCAGATTGAATAAAGCTTAATGTACTCTCCAACAAGAACCCTTTCAGAACCATTACTCTGTCCAGCAAGCAATTCACTATCACAGTGTGTTGGAGGTTCAGTTAGTTTAGTTTGCAATACTGCCAACAATGTGGGTTCAATTCCTACACTGGCTGAAGTCACCATGAATAGCTCTCTTTCTCAATCTCTACCTTCACCTGATCCCCAGGTTAAACCACCACCAGTCCTCTCTCTCTCTCTCTGTGTTCATTGGAACTATGGTAACTTTATCTGTCTGTATCCAGTTAATAGGCTGAAATAATTAATCAGAATTGTGATATATAATATTTCTCTATTAAAAAATCACATAACACCAGGTTACAGTCCAACAGGTTACTTGGAAGCACTAGCTTTCTGAACGCTGCTCCTTCATCAGGTGGTGTGATGAAGGAGCAATGCTCTGAAAGCTAGTGCTTCCAATTAAACCTGTTGGACTATAACCTGGTGTTGTGTGATTTTTAACTTTGTACACCCCAGTCCAACACCGGCCCCTCCAAATCAGAATATTTCTCATCTAAGAAGTAAATAAAAATGTTTCTTCAATGAATAACTGGAAATCTTATCTTTTTGTAGATTTAATTTTGCAAATTCTAATTAGAGTAATGTTCCTATCCCTTCAAGATTGTGGGTTCCAGGAATTAAAAATTAACCTTAACGTTATGGTGAGCAAAATCCAGAATGAAAAGTATTAGGAACTGAAATAAATTATGTATTGTTTAATTTTCTTTCCTTGCTGCACATGACCTGAGAAGTTATTTCACTGGGCAGGATGGCTGAGAGGGGGTTTGATAGTGCTTCAGAGAATCTCTCACGAAAGTTACCAATCTGACAGTTTGAGGAAGTGTTAGGTGTCCCTCCAGAATGTCCACCAAACACAGCCCAATTAAAAGCTGAAATGAGAAGTGGAAGAACAACAAAGTCCCAAAAGACACACTTAGGATCCTTCAAGCTGAAGAGGTTGCATTCTGAGGACAAGTTACATATCGCCTTGAATTCCCTCAATATTGAGGAGCAATGTGAATGACATAATTGACATGACTGATTAAGCAGATAGGGCAGTTATGGGAGAATCCAGAGCAAGGTAACATAACAGCTAACGGCCTTTTGTGCTGATGTCAGGTCTTGAGACAAGAGGTGGTGAAAATCCGGAACTCAAATACCCAAAAGGTGCTGACAATGAAGGTTAATTAAAACTTTCAAATCTCATAATGATAAAAGATTTTTGTTAGGTTAGGGTATTAAAGATCACAGAACACAGTGGCACAGTGGTTAGCACTGTTGCCTCACAGTGCCAGAAATCCGGGTTCAATTCCCACCTCAGGCATCTGTCTGTGTGGAGTTTGTACATTCTCCCCGTGTCTGCAGGGGATTCCTCTGGGTGCTCTGATTTCCTCCCACAGGCCAAAAACATGCAGGTTAGGTGAATTGACCATATTAAATTCCCTGTAGTGTTAGGTGAGGGGGTAAATGTAGGGGTCTGGGTGGGTTGCTCTTTGATGGATCAGTGTGGCCGAAGGGTCTGTTTCCACACTGTAAGTAATCTAATCTAATCTACAAAAGAATGAATAATGAAGTTAAGGGATAGGTCAACTATGATCTAATTGAATAATGGAACAAACTCAAGGGGTTCCATGACTGACTCACAGAGTCATAGAGGTTTATAGCATAGAAACAGGCCCTTCAGCCCAACTTGTCCATGCCACCCAGTTTGCACAATTAATCGAGTCCCTTTTGGCTATGTTTGATCCATAACTCTCCATATCTATTCCTGTCCAAATGTTTCTTAAATAGCAAATTGTACTCACCTCCACTACTACCTTTGGCAGCCCATTTCAGACCCTCACCACACACACTATGTTAAACAAATTGCCCCTCTTGACCATTTTTTTCTCTCCCTTTTCACCTTAAACCTTTCCGCCTACCATGGGGAAAAGCTGTCAGCTACCTATCTTATCTATGCCTCTCATTATTTTATAGACCTCTATAAGATCACCCCTCTGTCTCCTATGCTCCATGGAAATAATTGAGGAGAAAGTGAGGTCTGCAGATGCTGGAGATCAGAGATGGAAATGTGTTGCTGGAAAAGCGCAGCAGGTCAGGCAGCATCTAGGGAACAGGAGAATCGACGTTTCGGGCATTAGCCCGAAACGTCGATTCTCCTGTTCCCTAGATGCTGCCTGACCTGCTGCGCTTTTCCAGCAACACATTTCCATCCATGGAAATAAGCCTATCCAGCTTGTCCTTAAAATTCAAACCTCCCAGTACAGGTCACATCCCTGTAAACCTTTCTGCATTCTTTACAGTTGAATTATATCCTTTCTAGAGTACGGTGACCAGAATTGCACACTGTTCTCCAAATGTAGCCTCACCAACATCTTGTACAACTGCAACAAGGCATTCCAATTCCTGTAGTCAATGCTGTGACCGATGAAAGCATGCATGCCAAAAGCCCTCTTCGTTATTCAAGATCCTATATTCTTATTAGGGAACTTAGGTTTATCATAGCAGGGGAGACCCAATACCAAATTTCTTCAGATTCATCCCTCATTCCACTCAGTTGTGCAAGGAAGATATATTATTTTTCATGTCAATTTACTGTGGAGAAGGACATGGAAGATGTAGAATGTCAGGAAATAGATGGTGACACCTTGAAAAATGTCCATATTACAGAGGAGGAAGTGCTGGATGTCTTGAAATGCATAAAAGTGGATGAATCCTCAGGACTGATCAGGTGTACCCTAGAACTTGGTGGTAAGCTAGGGAAGTGATTTCTGGGCCTCTTGCTGAGATATTCAACATGGCTTTGAGTGTGGGAAACCATGTCTCAGAAACTTGATTGAGTTTTTGAAGAAGTAACAAAGAGGATTGATGAGGGCAGAGCAATAAATGTGATCTATGTGGACTTCAGTAAGGCGTTCAACAAGGTTCCCCATGGGAGATGGGTTAGCAAGGTTAGATCTCATGGAATACAGGGAGAACTAGCTATTTGGATACAGAGCTGGCTCAAAGGTAGAAGACAGAGGGTGGTGGTGGAGGGTTGTTTTTCAGACTGGAGGCCTGTGACCAGTGGAGTGCCACAAGGATCGGTGCTAGGTCCACTACTTTTCATCATTTATCTAAATGATTTGGATGTGAGTATAAGAGGTACAATTAGTAAATTTGCAGATGACACCAAAATTGGAAGTGTCGTGGACAGTAAAGAAGGTTATCTCAGATTAAAATGGGATCTTGACCAGATGGGCCAATGGACTGAGGAGTGGCAGATGGAGTTTAATTCAGATAAATGCGA
The DNA here is from genome assembly GCF_004010195.1 of Chiloscyllium plagiosum. Classification (NCBI taxonomy): domain Eukaryota; kingdom Metazoa; phylum Chordata; class Chondrichthyes; order Orectolobiformes; family Hemiscylliidae; genus Chiloscyllium; species Chiloscyllium plagiosum. The sequence continues at coordinate 76,781,113 of NC_057721.1, forward strand.
GGTGCTACATTTTGGGAAAGCAAATTTTAGCAGGATTTATGCACTTAATGGTAAGGTCCCAGGGACTGTTGCTGAGCCAAGAGACCTTGGAGTGCAGGTTCATAGCTCCTTGAAAGTAGAGTTGCAAGCAGATAGGATAGTGAAGAAGGCATTTGGTATGCTTTCCTTTATTGGTCAGGGTATTGAGTACAGGAGTTGGGAGGCCATGTTGAGGCTGTACAGGACATTGGTTAGGCCACTTTTGGAATATTGTGCGCAATTCTGGTCTCCTTCCTATCGGAAAGATGTTGTGAAACTTGAAAGGGTTCAGAAAAGATTTACAAGGATGTTGCCAGGTTTGGAGGATTTGAGCTATAGGGAGAGGTTGAATCGGCTGGGGCTGTTTCCTCTGGAGCGGCGGAGGCTGAGGGGTGACCTGATAAAGGATTATAAAATCATGAGGAGCATGGATCGGATAAATAGACAAAGTCTTTTCCCTGGGGTGGGGAAGTCCAGATCTAGAGGGTATATGTTTAGGGTGAGAGGGGAAAGATATAAAAGAGACCCAAGGAGTAAATGTTTCATGCAGAGGGTGGTGCCTGTATGGAATGAGCTGCCAGAGGAAGTGCTGGAGGCAGACACGATTGCAACATTTAAAAGACTCTGGATGAATATATGAATAGGAAGGGTTTGGAGGGATATGGGCCAGGTGCTGGCAGGTGAGACTAGATTAAGTCGGGTTATTTGGTTGGCATGGACGAATTGGACCAAAGGACCTGTTTCTGTGCTGTAAATCTCTATGACTCTATGTCCGACTCACTGAGGTGAACTTCTTTCTGCCTAGCTTTATGAGTGAAAGTGAATTCATGGAGTTATGGAATGTTGGCAGCACAGAAGGAGGCCATTGATCCCGTTATTTTGATGTCCGCCCGCTGCAGGATCATCTCTATTAGCTCTGTCCCTCTGCATTTATCTTTGTACCTTGCAAATGTTTTCTCTTCAGAAGCTTTCTCAATTCCCTTTCAAAAGCCAGAAAATAAACTGGCTTCCACCTCACTCTCAGGCATTACATTCCAGATCGTAACTATTCATATTTTTCCTCAGATCACCCTAGATCCATTTATTAATTCCCTAAGTTATACCTCTCCTGTTCTCAGTCCTCTGCCAATGGGAACATTTTCTCTCTATCGTGCTTTCCCTCATGATTTTGAAGAACTGACTCTGGATCACAAAGAAATGCGTTTTTAAACAACTTAGCTCTGAAGATTAGGCTCCTTGCTCAGAAAACCAAGATGGCAGCACAGTTGAATGCCAGGGGATCATGGCATTCTCATGAACCAAGCCAATAGGAGCTCTCCCACTCATTCCAAATCAGAGAGGGGGTGTTTTGATTAGATTAGATTCCCTACAGTGTGGAAACAGGTCCTTCGGCCCAACAAGTCCACACCGACCCTCCGAAGAGTAACCCATCCAGTGTCATTTCCCTCTGACTAACACATCTAACACTATGTGCAATTTTGCATGGTCAATTCACCTGACCCGCATAGCTTTGGACTGTGGAAGGAAACCGGATCACCTGGAGGAAACCCATGCAGACACGGGGAGAATGTGCAAACTCCACACAGGCAGTCGCCCGAGGCTGTAATCGAACCTGGGACCCTGGTGCTGTGAGGCAGCAGTGCTAACCACTGAGCCACCGTGCCATGCCATGCTGTTCTCTGGTGCTTTCTGGGTAATGGTGGTGGAAGGACCACATAGGTTCCTAACACATTTGCTAGGATCATAATTTTTCCACCCATGTCGGTGGAATGGTATTGCCTGCCATTACATAAGAAGGAAGTTAAAGACTTGATTTATGTAGTCCCTTGCACAACCTCAAGCTATCCCAAGATATCAAAGATGGAATACTATTGAAGTTTTAAAAATGTATTCCTTTGTGGGAAGTGGGCTATGCTAACTAGGCCAGACTGTATTGATCATCCCTAACGGCCCTTGAGATGATCGTGGTTAGCTGCCTCCTTGAACTGTTGGAGTTCCCATGACATAGATTTCCCATCGTGCGGTTAAAGGGAGGATTCCAGTATTTAGATGCAATGCCACTGAAGATTCATTGAAATAATTCCAACTGAGGCTTGATGGGTGGCTTGGAGGAGGACTATCTGGCTGGTATCCCATTATTTCTGCTGCCCTTGTCCTTGTAGGTTCAGGACTTGGAGGCGTTGTCAAAGGAGACGGTGATTTGCTGAACTGCATTTCTTAGATGGTGCAGTCTGCTACCATCAATGGTGGAGGGAGTAGAAGTTGAAGGTCGTGCGTGGTGTGTCAATCAATGCTTTGTCCTAAATGGCGTATTGAAGTGTTGTCACCCTAATAGTGTAGGAAATGCAGCAAGCAATTTGCAAACAGCAAGCTCCCACAAACAATAATATGTAACTAATTTATGTGACGATTGTTAAGGATGAATAAGCTAACATAAGTTAATTTCAAGCAATAAGTTGCACAGGAATAAATTACAAGAATCTCAGAGATGCATTTATTCCACTTGCCATATATTCTACAATTTCATTACAGTTCGAAAATGCTTTGTGGCATTGCCTAGACATCACTGAAAGTAACATTCATCTTTTTCAACTTGAAATCTTTTTTCTTCTGTGGCACAGGTACAAATCTAACAAAGGATGGAGCTAGACTCTAAGTAGAGCATGGACATTAGTTTTAAAATGAGCAAATTGAGAGGATAAAAATGACATGTAATTAAATCCGTGGAAACCAGCTGTAGGGACGATTTAATAAACTTTCAACATTCTTCATCTTTACACTTAATTTTGCCGTGTTGAACGATGTGTCAAGGCATTCAGCATATCTTAACTCTGGCCCCCTCTACAATGACCATGCTTTCTCCAAATTGCCACACTGATTAACAATGAGCTTCCCAATGTAATTCACCCCCACCCCCACTCTTTTTTTTCTCTTGACATCTTTGGCCTGTGATTCAGAGCTACTTAAGTTTAAACCCATAGCCTTGAAACAGCAATGTCTGAAAATTGCCATGCATGCCTGACCCTGAAGATAAAAAGGTTGAAGTATGAGGACAGGCTAAATAGAACGGCTTCTACTTCCTTGCATACAGAAGATTAAGAGGTGAACTAATTGAGCTGTTTACAATGATTAAAGAAGTCGATAGAAGTGGAGAGAGAGAAACTATTTCCCTGTAGTGATTGGGTGTTCAAACAGGGAGAAACTAACCTTAAAATTATGACTAGTCCGTAATCTTGTTTTGCAGTTGCACTGTCCCTACCTCTGTACCAGGAGGTCCATGATAATGTCCCACTTGCTCCAGAGGCATGTAATAACATCTCTGAACAAGGTTGTCATGACTTGAAGTTGCCGGTGTTGGACTGGGGTGGACAAAGTTAAAAATCACACAACACCAAGTTATAGTCCAACAGGTTTATTTGGAAGCTAGAGCTAAAATTGTTTACTCTATCACATCTCCATGACACTGGACTCCTTTGGCTATAAATTCTGTGAGCATGATCTTAACCTCCACAACCACCTGATGAAGGAGCAGCACTCAGAAAGCTAGTGCTTCCAAATAAACCTGTTGGACTTTCACCTGGTGTTGTGTGATTTTTAACTCTGAACAAGATAATTAGAAAATATCTAAAATTAGACTTAATGCATTCAGAGTGATATCAGGAGTACTATTTCTCACAAAAAGGAAATGGATATCTGAAACTCTCTCAAAAAAACCACTGTTGAGGTTCAGGATCAACTGGAAAAGGTCTAAGCTAAGGTTGATACATTACTGTGGATGGAAGGTAATAAAGGTTGCGGAAACAAAGCAGGTGGATGGAGCTAAGCTGAGGACCAAGCAGAATCGAAATTAATGCGAGACAGGCACAAAGGGCTGAATATGCCTTCCGCTTTCTATTGTATCATCATTAGAAAAAAGATAGAACCCACACAGGTCAATGGCAATGAACTTGCAAATTCTGCTGGTGTTCCACTATATCTTCTGCAGAACCTCCCTTCCCATCCCCCCAACTACTAGTGGAAATTGTCCAGCAAACATTTCTTTTTTATTGTTTCATGGGAAGGGCACACAGCTGGTTGAAGCAATATTTTCTGCCCATCCCTAGTTGCCTTTTAGAAGGGGGTGATGAGTTATCCTATTGCAGTCCATGTGCTGTAGGTAGACCCACAAGACTGTTGTGGAGGGAGTTCCAGGATCCTGACCCAGCCCTAATGAAGGAACAGTGATATATCTCCGAGTCAGGATGGTGAGTGGCTTGGAGGGGAACCTGAAGCTGATGGTGTCCCCATGTATCTGCTGCCCTTGTCCTTCTAGATAGAAGTGGATACGGGTTATGAGGGTTCTGCTTAGGGAGATTAGACATTGCTTGAGGTGTCATCACAAAATTTGAGCGAGAGGCTCCTCCAGGCAATGTATGGGACGGTTCACATTCAGTGTGCAGTATCTTGTACTAGTCCCAGGAGTGAGAAACAGAGTGGGGAGGGAATGAGGGATTTAATTGTGTGAGAGGCCAAGCTACAGATTCCCAGCAGCAGGATGAAAAAGTTTAATTAATAGATTAATTATTAGAATTAATAAAAATATTAATTGAATCAGTAAATGAAGCTTGGAGCTTTAAAGACACATCGGGCCTCCCAGTGGTAAACCTTTGTATGTATTTGCATGTCCACATTGCCAAATGGCAAGAATTAAGTTCCCCTATCCAATATAGAACATTGAACATAGAAGAATACAGCGCAGTACAGGCCCTTTGGCCCTCGATGTTGCGCCGACTATCTAAACCCCTAATCATCTTGTACACCTCTATCAAGTCACCCCTCAACCTTCTTTTCTCCAATTAAAACAACCCCAAGTGCCTCAGCCTTTCCTCATACGATCTTCCTACCATACCAATATATTTTCCATAAGGGAGCAGTTAGTGTCATCAGATTCCAAACTGCACAGAGTTGCATGTGACATGTGTGTGAGTCACTTTGGCTGCATTTTGAATTAAGTGCAACCTTGTACCCCATAGTCAGCACCAATCTCTCCCATGGGCATGAGTTAGATTTCGTCACAATGATGTCATTTTCATGAGAGGTGACCAATGAAGGGAGATGGCCAAACCTGACAAGGAAACCAACCATGGTGGAGCTTGGTGTGGAGAAAGGAGACTGGCTGACTTGGCGAAGGTGAAAGTAGCCAGAATGTTCCAATGCAGGTGACCACTTACAGAGACATAGAGTCATGAAGTCATACAGTATGGAAACATACCCTTCAGTCCAACTAGTCCACGCCATCACTTTAACAGAATAAGTGATGTATTTGATTTGTGAGGAATAAATGGCTGGCCAGGCAGCCTTTTAAAAAAAACATTACTAGGACCTTTGACCCTCATCTGATAACAGTGGGGATGTCAACATCCTGCCATCTCTGCCATCAAATTCAATGTCTTCCCTGAACACGTGTATACAATGAGATTCTGCTCCTCTCTCCAACAGGATTTCCGTTCCAATCTTTTTCTTGTTCATTGTCATTAATTTCACTGTTGCTCCTCTTCCATAGTGACATTGGTGGCTCAGTGGTTAACACTGCTGCCTCACAGCACCAGGGACCTGGGTTCAACTCCAATCTTTATCAACTGTCTGTGTGGACTTCTCACATTCTCCCCGTGTCTGTGTGGGTTTTATCTGGGTGCCCTGGTTTCCTCCCACAGTCCAAATATGTGCAGGTCAGGTGAATTGGCCATGCTAAATTGCCCATAGCGTTCAGGGATGTGTAGGCTAGGTGCATTAGTCAGGGGTCTGGGTTACTCTTAAGAGGGTCACTGTTGATTTATTAGGCCAAATGGCGACTGTCTCTGGTTCACATTCACACCACCCCCAACCCCCACCCCCCACCCCCACACTAGTATCCCTTCATGCTAGCTCTGAGCTGCACTGCTCCCCAGCTCCATTTCATCCTCTGGTTCATTAGACTTCCAAACAAAAAACTGTTTCATTTTCTTTCAGGCATCAAGGCACCCAAGATACAAGATACAACAACTCAGAGATGCCCTTGACCCTCCAGAACCTTCTTACTCTGTCCTTCCCTCTGACTTCATCCCCTCTCCTAACCCCACCTCACATCACATATTTACTTTGTCTTCTGACTTCCACTCTCTGATGCTGAATGTTCCCTACTCAGCAAAGGTTTTATCCCTCTGTGTTCTCACCTCCATGAATTTTGGGCACGACATGACAATGAACTCTTCTTCCATTGCCTTTGCCTCCATGCCCACTCCTTTGAACAAGAGTCCTCCCACAGACCCCTTTTCCCAGCTTCAGCACTCTCCCTCCATCTAGACCCCTCCCTCTGGTTTTTTATCCGCACCCAACCTGTTCATTGAGAACTGACAATGTGACATTAGTTGCCTCAATTTCCCTGTCCCCCTTTGTCCATTTCAACCTATCCTCCTTTGAACTGCTTATACTCCATGCTCTCAGATCCAATCCTGACTTTGTCATTAAGCCTGCCAATAAGGGTGGTGCTGTTGTTGTCTGGTGGACTGTCCTCTGTGTTGAACAGGCTGAGTACCAGCTCTTAGATACCTCCTCCAATCGCCCCCGTACCATAATTTCACCATGGAACATCAGACCATTGTATCAACTATGGTCACCACCTCATTTCATCTGGTGATCTCCGCCTCTCCTGCCTCCAAGCTGATAGTCCCATGGCCCTAAACAGCTCACTTCTCCCTCCTTCCCAAAATCCACAAACAGGACTGCCCAGGCAGACCCGTTGCTTCTGTCGGCTCCTGTCCGATAAAACTCATCTCTTCCTATCTTGACTCGGTCTCTTCTCCTCCGGTCCAGTCCCTTCCCACATGCATCTGCAAATCCTCGGTCACCTTACGCCAGTTTGGGAATTTCCAGTTTGCTGCCTCCAGTTGCCTCCCCTCCCTCATGGAGGTGCGGTTCCTTCACACATTCATCCCCCACCCCAGGATGGGCTCAGGGCTCTCCGCTTCTTCCTGGAGCAAAGGCCTGAACCGTCCCCACCCACCGCCATCCTCCCCCGCCCGGCTGAGCTCATCCTCACCCCCAACAACTGCACTTTTAACTCCTCTCACTTTCTTCAGGTCAGAGGAGTGGTCATGGATATGCAGTGATGCCTGTCTCTTTGTGGGGTGCGTGGAACATTTCTTGTTCTAGTTCTATTCCTGCCTGCACCCACAACTCTTTCTCTGGTACATTGCTGACATCAGCGGTGCTGCTTCCCTCTCTCATTCGGAATTGGAAAAGTTTGACAATTTCCGCTTCCAGTTTCCATCCGGTCTCACCTTCACCTGATCCATTTCTGACTCCTCCTTTCTCTTCCTCGACATATCTGTTTCTATTTCTGAGTTTAAACTGATCACTAATATCCACTAAAAACCCACCAACTCCCACAGTTACCTGGACTACATATCCTCACCCCTTGCTTCCTGTAAAGACGATTCCATTCTCCCAGTTCCTCCATCTCTGCCGCATCTGTTCTGATGACGCCAACTTCGACGAGGCAGTCCACCTTCTTCCCCAACCAAGGATTCCCCAGCATGTAGTTGACAAGGTCCTAAGGCAGGGTCGACCCTTCTCCTGCATTTCAGCCTCTCACCACCTCTCTTCCATCCTGCAACAGCAATAGCGCTCCCCTTATCCTGACCTACCATCCCACCAACATCTGCATCCAGAAGATCATCAACCACCATTTCTGCCACCTTCAATGGAATGCTACCACCAGGCACATATTCCCTTCCCCTCCCTTGTCAACCTTCCACAGGGACCGCTCTCTCTGGTACATCCAGATCCACTCTTCCTTCATTCCCAAGATCCCCCCACAGCCCCACGGCACCTTCCCCTGCAAACGCCAAAGGTGTAACACTTGTTGTTTTACCTCCTCCTTCCTCAGGAAACAAGGGCCCAAGTACACCGTCCAGGCGAAGTAGCACTTTACCTGCACTTCCCACAATCTAGTTTACTGCATTTGCTGCTCACAATGTGGTCTCCGCTACACTGGGGAAACAAAGTGTAGGCTGGGTGACTGCTTCGCATAACACCTACAGTCTGTCTGCAGAAAAGACCGTGACTTTCTGTTTCCTGTCACTTTAACACATCACCATGTTCCCTAGCCAACATCTCTGCCTCAGGTTTCCTGCAGTGCTCCAGTGAAACTCAACACAAGCTGGAAGAACAGCACCTCATTTTCCAATTGGGAGCCCTGAAGCCTTCTGGACTCAATATCGAGTTCAACAATTGTAGTGCTTGAGCTCTCCCATGTATACCCCAACCCCCACACACCAGGCCTTGTTATCTTGTGAAAACTGAAAGAATAGAAAGAATGCTCTGAGGAAGGTTCACTGCATCCAAAAGGTTACCTCTAATTTCTCTTCACAGATGCTGCCAGACCTGCTGAGCTTTTCCAGCAATTTCTGTTTTTGTTTTTGTTATCATATGGTCAGCTATTACATGCAATCCATTGCTAGCCACTTAAGAGTCCCCATTACTGGCTATTCATTTTACTAGGCTGACTGTCATCCATCCTTCTCTCTCTTTGGGCTCTATCCCTACCTATTGTTTTCTCCTTACCCACTACCCCCACCGTTTCCTCTGCATATTTATCAACATTTTACTAGCTACCATCAATTTTGAGGAAGGGTCATTGGACCCAAAACGTTGACTCTGATTTCTCTCCACAGATGCTGCCAGACCTGCTGAGCTTTTCCAGCAATTTCTGTTTTTGTTTCTGATTTCCAGCATCCACAGCTCTTTTGGCTTTATTATCTGATGGTTCACTTGTTTAGATACATAACAAAAACACCTTTGATGACCCACTGAGTCCTGGAATAGGACCTGAACTTCTGACTATGACATGAGTTTCTGCCTCAGAGACAGGGATACTCACCACCATGCTCCCTGACCTCTTAGCTCAACACACAACTCCCAGTGCGCCATTGTAAAAGTAAAACTGCTCATGTTCACACATAAGTCCCATCTGAGATTTCTCTCTGAACCAACATAACTGGAAATAGATAATCCAAACTTTGCCATCTTGCTGTTTATGTTATTTTTGCTGTGGTACATTTGTTGCCGTACCTGCTCTGGGATAATAACTCGAGGAAAGTCTTCATTTTAGCTTTTTGTTCAATTGAGAATCAAAGCTTAAGGTGAAATGAGGTAAATAAGGATGTTTTTGAATGAGTATTTGGCAAAAAAAAAAGTGCTGAGGGAAACATTGTGTGAAAAGGAAAGGCTTTGACAAGTAACCATCAGGCACTGCTTTCATGGGGCTTCGAAGTGTTCCTAATGAAGAGATCATCAGAACCTGGTATATCTGGAAGGCAGCAATTCGACCCATAGGAGATCTGTTGCATTTCATGTTCATGCTGACATTTCATAAACACCAGCAAACAAATGGAGATATGGCACAGTGTAACAGGGAGGGGAGTGAGGTTTACAGTGCTTTGCTGTCTCACTCTTATGATGGAAAAACAGTGGGAAATGCAGTAAATGAGAATCAAGCAAATGCTTAGTTTAAGGAGACGGAATGGTGATGATTCTAATGCTTTGTTTGAAAGACATTCAGTATAAAACCCAGATAAAAAAGATTCGGCTGGAGATTACACAAATTGAAAGACATACAGGCATTTCAAACTCTACCATGAGAGAAGTGTACAGAATCTACTCTGATCCCTAGTTCAAAGAAGAAGTGCTGTAGTCATGGCAACAGTGTATAGGGTTGATCTCTGACTTTGAGTTAGTCACCATATACCTGGAGAAGCATTTAGTCCAACAGGGAAAATGCCAACAGAGATAGGAAATGTCCTCTCAGGATCCATATACATGGCTCCTTTCAGATCCAAATGGGTTGCCACCTATCCAGAACCTGGAGAAACAGCACTGCATTGGGAAAATAGCAGCCACTCCACCTTCCCAAAAAAAATTGCCCAGCCTTCCTGCCTGCTGCTAATTCCAAACCAAGAGATATACTTTGTGAGTAGGGGTGGAGTTATGAACTTTGACTCTAGGTTTCTCTGTCAGAAGCCTAGGAGCTGGATTTCCCAGGTGCCTGAGATTCTTTGACCTTTGGCAATCACCAGATGTGGAAATCCCACCCCCTATATCCAACAGATTAAACTCTCTGTCAAATAAAAATGGGTGTGGGATGAGATGCACATTGGAGAAATAGCTGAAATTAGATGAGCCAATTAAATTGGTGCTGACTTGGAAGGAAGGTTTCCGAATGACATGTATATTGGTCTGACCCATCTTATAGAATTCAAAATGGAGCTCCTAAATATTCATCTCCAAGTATTACTATTTCTGTTTCCCTAATTTTTACCCCTCTGGGTGTCAAACAGATCTATTTTGGCCTTAGCCCACAGAGTGGGAGTCTCAAATTGGCAGAGACTTTTTTTCAAGAAATGAATGGATTTTATGTACGGGATGTGTTCCTTTTCCCCTACCATGTGTATATGAAGGGCTCTGAGATATGCCCATATTGGGTACAAAGTGGATGCAAAGTTGCTTGATGAGGGGTTCGATTGGGGGGTGGGGGGTCACAATTTGCAATAGAGGTGGCACAAGTTGTATGGGGGTGGCACAGTGTTGAGGGTGAGAGGAAAGAAAGTCTGAGGAACTAAAACATTGACCAAATCCTGGATAATTATCTGATCAGCCCACCTCAGCACTTACCTATCTTGGTGTCCATCTACAATCTGTTTCCAGTGTCTGCAATCCCATCTCTAACCCTACATGCCCCACCACTCCACCCCACTTCACTGGAGTAACAATCAGGTTTCCAATGACTGAGGTCTCCAGCTCTCAGTGTGGGTTACCTAGCTGCCACTGGGGGAAGTGCAAAGTGAGAGAAAACATCTTAAGTGTAAAATAAAGAATCCAAAATGACTATTTTGCTAGCAGTCAAATGGAATTCACTCCCTGAAGTTTATCTACCTCTTCAATATGCAGATTCTAATTAGAATATCAGATGCTGGCAACAGAATTGCACTGAAAAACCTAACGCACAGTCCTGTCTCTGTGGGAAGAACAATAATTAATTGTCATAATTGATTAGTCTCTCTAGCAGTCTCCTAATTTGGCAACATCAGACTTAGACCTGCTGCGTCTTTTGCCTTTGTTCCTGAGAATTGCTTCGGGAGATGGGTTAACTAGACATTTTTTAATCTCATCACTTTTCATTCTCTCTTGTATTGTTAAATCACATTGTCCTGTTGCAGCCACAGAATGAAGGTGCTTCAAATAGCATGTCCTGAATCCTTTTCATGCATTATCGTGTTCAGATACTTTGGTCAGCATGGACTAGTTTGGGCCAAATGGCCTGTCTCCGTACTGTAGGACTCTATGTCTCTATGAGTCAAGAGTCAAGAGTGGGCGGCACGTTGGCACAGTGGTTAGCATTGCTGCCTCACAGCGCCAGAGACCCGGGTTCAATTCCCGACTCAGGCAATTGACTGTGTGGAGTTTGCACGTTCTCCCTGTGTCTGCGTGGGTTTCCTCCGGGTACTCTGGTTTCCTCCCACAGTCCAAAGATGTGCAGGTCAGGTGAATTGGCCATGTTAAATTGCCCGTAGTGTTAGGTAAAGGGGTAAATGTAGGGGAATGGGTGGGTTATGCTTCGGCGGGTCGGTGTGGACTTGTTGGACCGAAGGGCCTGTTTCCACACTGCAAGTAATCTAATCTAAAGAGTAGAGTAGAGCTGGAAAAGCACTGCAGGTCAGGCAGCATCCGAGGAACAGGAGAATCGACATTTCGGGCAAAAGCCCATGATCAAAAGCCCGAAACATCAATTTTCCTGCTCCTCAGATGCTGCCTGACCTGCTGTGCTTTTCCAGCACTACTCTAATCTTGACTCTAATCTCCAGCATCTGCAGTACCCACCTTCGCATCTATGACTCTAGGACTCTAGTATGGGCCGTTACAACTGTGAGACTCATGTGTTTGTTGAAGGATCTCTCATCCAGTGTGTCCACGGACGTATTCTCTCGATGACAACTAAGCATCTGGGTGTGACCAATGTATGAAACCAGAACTTGTCCGAACTGCACCTCCATGACCCAATGTCATGTTAAGGAAGACTGCAGACGGTGTGGGATGATATTGTCAGCATTGTCTTCATTGTTGGCTTGACTTGAGAGCCTGATGTCTACTAAAAGTTTACTCTGGGTCTTCATGTGACCGAACAGGCTGATGATGGACACTCAGATCTTTGGGCACATAGGGCAGGCTTTCCCATGAGGTCATGGGCTCCAGATGCAGTACTGCCTTCCTTTCCTTTCCTTCCGTTCTGCCACTCTGCCTCATCATTGAGACTCACATTTGGACACAGCCCAATGCACACGTCATCATCATTCTAAACAGTTCTCTATGTTCTCTGCTAGAACGGTGATAGGGTCTGGATTATGTTTGGTTGAGAAATCTGGAAGGAATGCTTTTGACAATCCAGATGCTTGTGTTCAGTTCGTTGTAGTTGACTTTGTAAAGGTTTTGCCTGAACGCTCAATTATTCTCTCATTGAATCCGAAGCATTGCTCACGGAATTTCTCCAGCACTCTTATGTGTCCAGATCTCACACCAGTAAGGGATTGTGGTGACTGCTGATGAGTTTTGTTGTCCGATATTTGTGACTGTAATTTGTAGCAAATTACGCTGGTGCAAAAAAATCCAGTGTTGGATCTTCTCAAGAACAGTGACCTTCTGAGATGGAGTGGCTGCCAATTGTAGGAAGTGCTAAACCAATTCTAGAGTGTCTCATAGAATCCCTGCAGTGTTGAAACAGGTCCTTTGGCCCTACAAGCTGACACCGATCCTCCGAAGAGTAACTGACCCAGACCCATTCCCCTACCCTATTCCTCTATATTTACCCCTGACTAATGCACCTAACCTACACATCCCTGAACACTGTGCGCAATTTAGCATGGCCAATTCACCTAATCTGCACATCTTCGTACTGTGGGAGGAATCAGGAGCTCCTGGAGGAAACCCATGCAAACACGGGGAGAATGTGCAAACTCCATACAGACAGTTGCCCAAGGCTGGAATCGATCTCAAGTCCCTGGTGCTGTGAGGCAGTAGTGCCAACCACTGAGCCCCTGTATCGCCCCATATCTGGCAATGGGATATTTGGCCGACCAAGCATAGATTGATGTCTGAGTTTTGATTTGGCAATATTATGTAAGAGCTCAAAAACCAGGCCCCCATCCAAGCCCGTAATGTAGTATCTGCAGTGCATTTTTTTTTACTCATTCCTGCGATGTGGACATCATTGGCGAGCATTTACCACCCATCCCTAATACCTCATAGTAAAGATAAAACTATATTGCTGTGGGTCTGGAATGACATGGAACAAAGACTATAGAATACAGAGCATAGAACAGTACAGCATGTTACAGGCCTTTCGGCCCTTGATGTCGTGCCAAACGTTTATCCGACTCTAAGATCAAACTAACCTACATATCCTACGTTTTACTTAAATGCCCCTAATGTATCTGACTCTACTATCACTGCTGGCAATGTATTCCACGTAATAACCACTCTCTGTGTTAAGAACCTACCTCTGATATCTCCCCTAAGTCTTACCCCAATCGCCTTAAAATTATGCCCCCACTTGAAAGCCTTTTCTGCCCTGGTAAAAAGTCTCTGGCTATCCACTCTATCTATGCCTCTCAACATCTTGTTCACCTCTATCAAGTCACCTCTCATCTTTCTTTATCCCAATGAGAAAAGCCCTAACTCCCTCAACCTCTCTTCATAAGACATTCCCTCCAATCCAGGCAGCATCCTGGTAAATCTCCTTTGCACCCTCTCTAAAGCTTCTACATCTTTCCTATAATAAGCCAACTAGAACTGAACACGATATTCCATGTATGGTCTAACCAGGGCTTTATAGAGCTGCAGCATAACCTCACAGCTCTTAAACCCAATCCCCCTGCTAATGAAAGCCAACACACCACATACCTTCTTAACAACCCTTGGGATATGGATCCCAAGATCCTTCTGTTCCTCTACACTGCCAAGAATCCTCCCTTTAAACCTGTAATCTGCGTTCAAATTTGACCTTCGAAAATGAATCACTTCACACTTTTCCACGTTGAACTCTATCTGCCACTTCTCAGCCCAACTCTGCATCTTGTCAATGTCTCATTGTATCCTACAACAGCCCTCCGTACTATACACAACGCCACGAACCTTCATGTCACTGGTAAACTTACTGACCCATCCTTTCACTTCCTCATCCAAGTTTTTTTAAAAAATCACAAACAGCAGAGATCCCAGAACACATCCCTGTGGAACACCACTGGTCACCAAGCTCCAGGATGAATACTTTCCATCTACCCTCTGTCTTCTATGGGCCAGCCAATTCTGTATCCAGACAGCCAGATTTCCCTGTATCCCATGTCTCCTTACTTTCTGAATGAGCCTACCATGGGGAATCTTATCAAATGCCTTGATAAAATCCATATACACCACATTCACTGCTCCAACTTCTTCAATGCATTTTGTCACATCCTCAAAGAATTTAGTAAGGCTTGTGAGACATGACTTGCCCCTCACAAGGTCATGCTGACTATCTCTAATCAAGCTATGGTTTTCTAAGTAATCATAAATCCTTTCTCTCAGAATCCTCTCCAATAATTTGCCCACCTCTGACTTAAGACTGACTGGTCTGTAATTGCCAGAGTTATCCCTATTCCCTTTCTTGAAGAAGGGAATAACATTTGCCACCTTCCAATCATCTAGTACTACTCAAGTGGACAGGAAAGATGCAAAGATCATTGTGAAAAGCACAGCAATCTCCTCCCTTGCTTCCTGTAGCAACCTTGGATATATCCCATCTGGTCCAAGGGACTTATCTATCCTCACGCTTTTCAAACTTTGTAGCACATCCTCCTTCTTAACAACAACCTGCTCAGGCATGTCAGTCTGTTTCTCGCTGTCCTCACAAACAACAAGGCCCCTCTCACGAGTGAATACTGAAGCAATATTCAATAAGGACCTCCCCTACCTCCTTGACTCCACATCTTTCCTATAATAAGCCGACCAGAACTGAACACAATATTCCAAGTATGGTCTAACCAGGGCTTTATAGAGCTTCAGCATAACCTCACAGCTCTTAAACTCAATCCACCTGCTAATGAAAGCCAACATACCATACACCTTCTTAACAACCCTATCAACTTAGGATGCACAAGTTCCCTTCACTATCCCTGATGGGTCCTACCTTCACTCTGGCCATCCTCTTTTTCCCTACATAAATTTAGAATGCCTTAGTATTTTCCTTAATCCTACGCACAAAGGCTTTTATGCCCTCTTCTAGCTCTCCTAAGTCCATTCTCCAGTTCCTTCCTGGCTCCATGTAGCCCTCTAGAGCCCTGTCTGATTCTTGTTTCCTCAACCTTAAGTAAACTTCCTTTTTCCTCTTGACTAGATGACCCAAATCTCTTGTTACCAAGGTTCTTTCACCCTACCATCACTTCCTTGCTTCAGTAGGACAAACCTATCTAGAACTCCCTAAACAACCTCCACATTTCTGTCATGCATTTCCTTGAGAATATATGCTCCACTTTTGTGCTCCACAACTCCTGTCCAATAGCATTGTAATTCCTCCTCCCCCAATTAAACACTTTCCCATATCGTCTGCTCCCTCCTATCCCTCTCCATGACTGTAGTAAAGGTCAGGGAGTTGTGATCACTATCACCAAAATCTTCCATCGAGAGGTCTGACATCTGATCTGGTTCATTGCCAAGCACCAAATCTAATATGGCCTCCTCTCTAGTCGGCCTATCTACATATTGAGTCAGGAATCCTTCCTGGACACACTTGACAAAATCTGTTCCATCCAAACTATTTGAGCTAAGGATGTTCTAATCAATATTAGGGAAGTTGAAGTCACCCATGACAACAACCCTGTTACTTCTGCACCTTTCCAAAATCTGCCTCCCAATCTGCTCCTCCATATCTCTGTTGCTATTGGGGGTGTCTGTAAAAAACTCCAAAAAAGTGACTGCTCCTTTCCAGTTTCTGACTTCCACCCATACTGACTCAGTAGACAAACCCTCCTCGACAACCTCCCTTTCTGCAGCTGTGATACTATCATTGATTAGCAATGCCACTCCCTTACCTGTTTTATTTCCTTCCCTATTCCTTTTGGAACATCCAACAATTATTACCACCCCTGCAATATCCAAGTCTCCATAATGACCACAACATTATAGCTCCAAGTACTGCTCCATGCTCTGAGTTCATCACCCTTATGCCTGACACTTCTTGTGTTAAAATAGACACTCTTCAACCCATCATACTGACTGCGACTTTGCCCTACTAACTGCCTATACTTCCTCACAGACCTTCTCCACGCTGTATCTGCCTGTTCACCAGCTACGCCATCCTCTGATGCGTAGCTTCGGTTCCCATCCCCCTGACAAACTAGTTTAAAATCTCCCGAAGAGTAAACCTCCCGCCCAGGAGTTTGGTACCTCTCCAGTTTCCATCCTCGTTGTACAGGTCCCACCTTCCACAGAAGGTATCCCAGTGATCCACATGTAGACCAAACCAGGTAAGGATGGCAATTACCTTCCCTAAAGGGCCATTAGTGAATGAGATGGATTTTCCCAACAACTGGTAACAGTTTTCCAGTCATCATTAGACTTGTAATTCCAAATTACAAGTCACAGCAGGATTTGAAACCAGGCCCCAGGATATTACCTGGACATCTGGAATGATAGTCTAGCATACCACTGGATCAAAAGCCCTCCAGTAAGTGTCGGGGAAATCACACATTGTCCAGAGCAGATAAACATATTTCTCTCTCCCTCTCCGTCTCTCTCGGTCTCACCCCACCCCCACCCCACACCCCCCGTCTCTCTCTCTCAGCTTCTGTCTGTCTGTCTGTCCCTTTCCATCTCTGTCTCTCTCGGTCTCCCTCTGTCTGTCTCCCTGTCTCTCTCTTTCTCTCTTTTCGCCCACCATCTATTTGCCTCTCTCTCTGTCTCTCTCTCTCTCTTTCTCTCTCTGTCTTTCTCTGCCTGTATCTTGCTCTCTCTCAATCTCTGGTATTGACTTCAGAATGGCCATTTTTAAATGAAAAGAGATTTGATGGAGACAAGTGACTGTCCTGCTTTCACTTACATGCTGTGAGTGAGCAAATGCATCATATTCAAATGTACAAACTCAGATTGTCAAAAGCACCATCACTGCCAAAATAATCAGTCATAGCCATTCTATTTTTACATGCTGCTGCGCCTCTGATGAAATTATACGGATGTAACAAACTTGAAGTCAGTTCAGTGTTAATGAGTGTACACTTCATTGCCAAAATAATGGCCTGCTGGGATTCGACCTGATATCAACTGCAGATAAAAGCAGTTAATTTGTAAATCATTGTATCACAGCCCATTGAATTATTCATTGTTCATTGCCTCAATGTTGAACAGAAAACAATTGGAAAAAAAAATCAAGAAAAATAGGCTTTATACAAAGTTGATTAGGTTTCAGAAATGTGCAACTGCCTTGAGATGTTATTTGGCAGTAAATCGATCGGTATTTAGGGTCTTATACAATGAAATGTTGACATATCTAATGTGAACTAATGAGAGAGTCTGTTTAATTCAATACTATGGAATTCAGGACAATATTCGACCAGATTTTGTGAGGTGTTGGGAAGAAGGGGAGCGTGGGCTGATGGTAAACTGTCAGCAATTCCCCACATTATGCTTCAGAAAGTGCTCCTTCAGGACACTGAGCAGTTGCAGGTTTGTATAAGGGAACTCTGAAATTGCAGTCTGTCACTCAGGATTATGGCATAGCATGTGTTGCTACTCCTTGCATTGAACTGAGAGAAATCTTCAACATTCCTGTTCTCAGATCATCATGAGACACCTGATAGAAAGTCAGAACTTGTTGAATTAGCGTAATCAGGTTGTTAACTTGATGTGCGTGATAACTATTGCTGAACAACAAAATTAGCCCTGGAAGTCAATTTACTATTTGTGGAATGCTACTGATGTTATATGTGGGTTTGGAAGGGTTAATACCTGGAAGCATGTGTTAAACATATATGTCATGTAAGCTGTCATGAGAAGTCTCTCAGAGAGATATAGAGGGAGACAGGTAAGCCAGGGAGAGGCATGGAATTTTTTGTGTAAGCTGTCAATGGTGCAATAATACAATAAACATGCAATAGTTGCCTTCTTCTGACTCAACATCATGTGCATTTGAACAAGGAGGTGGAAGTTTCTCATCTAACACAGAGACACAGGGATTGGTCACCACATACTGATAAAGGTGGGGGGCAGCAATTAGTTGAAGGAAACCAAGTTGCTTCTACCAGGAGTCCATTCAGTGATCAGAGCCTCTCGGAACCTCAGATAGCGTCTTCAGTCTCCTGAATAAGTAATTAAATGCCTTAGGTGCTTTTTTTAACTGAAGGCATTGCCACATCCCAATGTCTGTTTGCTCTTCATGTGTAAAGGTGCAGAACTACATCAGTAACTGTCTGTACATAAAGACTTCTTATGAATAAAGCTGAAAATGTGTTGCTGGAAAAGC
>NC_057721.1:76799785-76893937 GCF_004010195.1 Chiloscyllium plagiosum
AACTGGAGAAATCTGTGTTCATCCCTTGTGGTTGGAGGGTTCCTAGGCGGAAGATGAGGCGCTCTTCCTCCAGCTGTTGTGTTGCTATGGTCTGGCGATGGAGGAGTCCAAGGACCTGCATGTCCTTGGTGGAGTGGGAGGGGGAGTTGAAGTGTTGAGCCACGGGGTGGTTGGGTTGGTCCGACTCCCACAGCTACCTAGACTACACCTGCTCCCACTCTGCCCCCTGTAAAAATGCCATCCCATATTCCCAATTCCTTCGTCTCCGCCGCATCTGCTCCCAGGAGGACCAGTTCCAATACCGAACAACCCAGATGGCCTCCTTCTTCAAAGACCGCAATTTCCCCCCAGGAAGAAAAAATATCAAGAGAAATTTCAGAGAAAGTAGCAGTCAGGAAACATTCACTGAAGCTTTCAATCTATTGAGACCCCAATAGCTTCTGCTTAAAACTAAACCTAGAGACTAAAAAAAAACTAGAAAGCCTGGTCTATGAGAGATCACGCCATTGCTCTAACTGTTTAAAAAATCCACGGCCTCACAAATTGTTTATTCAGATTGTCTTCCGTAGCTGGCTCAACACCTTTGCCTTCCAGGCGAAAGTGAGGATGCTGGAGATTAGAGTCTAGATTAGAGTGGTGCTGGAAAAGCACAGCAGGTCAGGCAGCATCTGAGGAGCAGGAAAATCAACATTTCGGGCAAAAGCCAACCAACCTCTCTTCCAAAAAAACCAGGACAAAATAAACTAATAAAGTGATAGCATTGTTTCAATATGCAAAGACTGTACAGACCTGTCTTAGTACTTGAGAATGTCCAGAAATATTTTTAATGCATAATGTATATTTTAGCAAAATCATAGTAAAGACCTAGAGAAAATACTTATGATTCTAGTTCCAGAAGGATAAAGCAGATTCATAAGAAACACAGCAAGTCCATAGCAGAGGTGCCTAGGCCAAATCACAGCCCAGTATCTGTGTGAACAGGCCCAAATCCCGATTCAAACTGAGTTAAAATCAAGGATTGGGTGAGAAAAACTTGGACGAGTTTGTAAAAATACAGCAAATGTATGTAAGATCATGAGAGGTATGGATAGAGTGTTTTCCAGGTTGGAGAATCGAAGACTAGAGGGCATCAGTATAAGGTCAGAGGGGAAAGAATAAAAGGGAACCTGAGGGGTAACCTTTTTACACAGAGCGGGGTACGCATATGGAATGAGCTGCCAGTGGAAGTGGTTGAGGCAGGTACAATAACAACATTTAAAAGGCATTTAGACAAATACATGGATAGGAAAGGATTCGAACGGTATGGCTCAAGTGCAGGGAAATGGTGTTAGTATGCTCAGACATTTTGGTCGGCATAGACCAGTTTGGACCAAAGGGCCTGTCTCCTTGCTGTAGGACTCTATGACTCTGACTCTAAGTGGTGCAGAAATAATCAGGCAGAGTGGGCAATTTTAAAATGAGCATCTCTGCAATTCCAAACCAGAACAATGTCATTTATTCCAGGAACTGTGAAGCAAAGGCAGAAAGGCAACAACAAAAATACTACTTTGGGAATGCAAGGACTGATGATTTAATCATTCAGAAGTTAGACAGAGCAGCTTAAAATGTTTTCAAGATTTTATAGAAACATTCTGGGTCCAGCACATGATATTCAAGGGAAAACCAGATAATTCAGAAGGAGTTACAGGGAGCCTCAGATGTTTGGGTGAATACTCCATTACTGCAAAAGAAGTTTGGAAGTCTCAATTCCTGCGAGTTAATCTGGAACAAAGAGTGAAAATACCTAGTAAACACAAAAAGGCTGAACTTTCATATTCTCGCAGATCTGGACCAGATCAGACATGGAATTAGACGTCACGGAAAAGATCACTTTTAAGGAAGAAAATGGCTTCAAATGAGACAGCAAGATGAATGGAAAACAAGTTAACACACTTCTCTATCCTGTTGGAAACACAGCTCAAAAAGGAGTTAATGAAAAATTAGCTAAATTTTTCAAAGTTTTAAAAGCTTTTGATTATTATGTTGGTCTCAGAACTAAAACAAATTCTAGTAGAAGCAAATATCATTCAGAGTCCAGAACCCTGAGGAACCTGCGGCTGATTTCATTAATGACCTCTGCAGATCAGATAACAGACATAAATACAGAGAATTGAAGAGACTGTTCATTTTGAACATTGCTGATGAATCATTACCACTTTGGAGAAAGCAATTCAGTTAATGAGAGAAGTAGAGATTGTGAAGCAGAATGGATCAGTCCCCAGAAGAGAGAAAAATATTTGGTATAGAAGATGTATAGGACCTGCTTGTGCATGAACTGCAAGACAGTAAAAGGAATCCAGGAAAAAGAAGATATAGCTGACAGTATAGGTTGCTTGATGTCCCTGTAGTGCCAGAAAGCCTCACAAGTGGGAATCGTGTGCAACTGTTCAGTCAGAGTGCTTTCAATGCAAGAAAATCGATCAATTCCAGAAGATGTATAGAAGCAGATGACTGATATAGAAAATCATAATAATCAGATTCTTGCACAAAAAGCTATCAACAAAACAAAACAATTTCAACAGAAAGTAAAATTGAAGTCTCCTTTGATGAAATTAATGATCATAGGAATGTAACATTTAGGAGCAGCCCTTTTGGTCCATCGAACATGCTCTTCCATTCAATAAGATCACAAATGATCTAGTTGTTGACTCGAGTCATCTCTCCTGAGTGCATCCCACAATTCTTAAGCCAGTTGTCTATCAAAACGTTACGCAATGTCACCTTGAATAAATCCAAAGATCCAGCCTCCCCTACTTCTAGGGAAGGTACACTCCAACAATCTCTAAGAGAAAGTAAGTCTCCTCATAACTGTCTTGAGAAGGACTCTTCTTGTTCCTAAATATTGTCACCACTTTTAATCTCCCCTCACATAGATCCACTTTATCCCCAGTCCCCTCAAGATCTTGTATGTTTCAATAAAATTGTCTCGCCTCTTCTAAACTCCAATTGTTCTACCTTTCTTCATGAGATAAGCCATCCACACCAGGAAAGGGTCAAATGGATATACTTCAAACTACTTCCAAAGCAATTATACTTTATTTTCAAATCAGGAGATTGCAAAATGTACACAGTACTCCAGAGATGGGGGACTGCACTGTGCAGCCGCAGAAAAAACTTACCTTCATCTTCTTCTTACAATAAGCAACAACATTCAATTTGCCTTCCTAATTACTTGTTGTGTCTGTATACTAATTTATGTGATTCATGGCTGACTGGCAGAAGGCAAAGTTTAGGGAAAAAGGGGTCTTTTTCAGCATGGCAGCCAGTGACTAGTGAAGTTCCTTAGGGGCCTGTGGTGGGACCACAACCATTCATTTTATACATTAACCATCAGGATGAATGAACGGAGGACACTTTAGCTACTTTTTCAGACGATATAAAGATATTTGGTGAGACAGGTAGTGCTGAGGAAGAGGGAAGGCTGCAGAAGGACTTGAACAGGTTAGGAGAGTGGGCAAAGAACAGGCAGATTGGGGGCAATTGTGAGTTTTTGCACTTTAGTAGAAAGAATAGAGACATAGATTATTTTTTTTAAATGCGGAAAGGCTTCCAGAATGTGAAGCTCCAAGTGACTTAGGAGTCCAAGTTAAGGATTCTCTTAAGGTTAACAGACAGGTTCAATTGGCAGATAGATAGGCAAATCTTAGCATTCATTTCAATAGGACTTTACTCCCAGAGCAGAATGAACTGCTGAGGCTGTATAAGGCTTTGCATTTGGAGTGTATGAGCAGTTTTGAGCCCTGTATCTAAGGAAGTGTGTGCTGCCATTGGAGGAGGGTCCAGAGGAAGTTTGCAAGAATAATCCTAGGGATGAAAGGCTTGTCATATGAAGAGTGGTTGAGGATTCTGTGTCTGTACTTGATGGAGTTTAGAAGGATAAGGGGAATCTGATTGAAACTTATAGAATACTGAGAGGCCTGGATAGAGTGGATGTGGAGAAGCTGTTTCCACAAGCAGGAGAGACCAGAACCCAAGGGCACAGCCTCAGAGTGAAGACGACCCTTTAGAACTGAGAGGGGGAGGAATTTCTTCAGCCAGAGCGTGGCAAATCTGTGGAACTTATTGCCACAGGAGGTCAAGTCAGTGAGTGTATTTAAGATGGAGGTAAATAGGTTCTTGATAAGTAAAGGGATGAAGCGTTACAGAGAGAAGGCAGGAGAATGGGGTGGAGAAGTATATCGGCCATGATCGAATAGTGGAGCAGACTTGATGAGCTGAATGGTCTAATGCTACTCCTATGTCATTTGGTCTTCTAGTCTTATGTAGCAAGACACCCAGAACCCTTGTTACACCTTATCCACCAAAGTTTTGCTCACACTTAATCTGTCTCTGTCTCTTTGCAAATTCTCTGATTCTTCCTGACAACTTACTTTCCCAACTGCATGTGTGCATGATCTTCAAATGTAGCTACCTCACATTTAGTCCCTTCATCTCAACTGATTGATTGATTGGTTGTTGTCACGTATACCGAGATACAATGAAAAGTGTATGTGATAGATTGTAAATAGTTGAGGCCCCAGCGCTGACTCCTGTATCACTTCAGCTATCATTGTAATTATAGTTGTTTTAACCTGAAAAGACTTATTTATCCTGACTCTTTTCCTCCTGTTTGCTAACTAATTGATTATTCATACTAATTAATTCTCTCTTACACCAAGTGGTCTTGTCATGTGCAGCAGCCTTTGATGCAGGAAAACACAAATTTATTTTGGAAATTTAAGTACAGCATACTTGCTGGTTCCTCTCTGTTGACTGTGTATGTAACTTTGACAAGAATAGAACAGATTAGATGAGAATTGAATGCTTAAACACAATTACACTGTCACAATGTCATGGTGGCTCTGTCTGATCACATTGAGATTTTTGAAAGGTCCTGTGATAAATTCCTTAACAATGGATTCCAGCAACTTTCCTTTGTCAGACGTTAGACAAACTGAGTGAAGAAGGAATAGCAAATCTTTCATCATATACTAATATCTCATCAACAGTAATCAATGTTTTCTATGTTCAAAGTAATTTTTCAAGAAAATACCACTCGATCATTGCTCTGGCCAGTCGATATTGACTAATTTTGAAACATTCTTGGTCTTACACGTGTTCCTGATGATTTTATTTTGTCTATTCTGACTTGCTCGTCATTCTGTCACAGTTGAGCAGGCGTATGATTTGGTTTCTTCAACGAAATTGTCTTCTCATCACGTGGCATTATGTCTCCCTGCTTTCTGCCTCTCTCCTTTCTTGCATAAGAGTGATCATGTATTTTGACGTGGAGACAATTATGCCAATGGGCATCTTTCAAATTAAACGTTGGAGTGACTTATATGTTACAGGATGCAATACATTAGACATCAAAGGTATACTTTCCAACTTAAGCTAAACCAAAAAATATAACTTTTATATGTGTTACATTATCAGATATTTTCACTTTTCTGTGCAAGGACATAAAGCCCACAAGTAATGGGAATAGGAGTAGGCCATTTGGCCCCTCAAGACTGCACTGCCTTGCAATAGGATCATGGTTGATCCAACATTCCTCCATGTCCATTTTCTTACCCATTCCCTTGAACTATCACAAGGATTCTGTCCCACGCAGCTCTCTGTGGCAAGGAGTTCCAAAGACACTCAACCTTGTGAGAGAAGAAATTCCTCTTCGTCTCACCCTTAAAGTGGCAGTCCTGTATTCTAAGACTATGCTGTTTGGTTCAACACACTCCCATAAGGGGAAACACCCTCTCAGCATTTACTCAAGCTGTTTAAGAATCCTGTATGTTTCAGTGAGATCACCTCTCATTCTTCTAAACTCTAAGGAGTTTACTTGAAGTGATCTGAATCTTATTCAGAAACTCAATGTTAATCACCATAAAGTCAGCACATCAAAGTATAACATTATAAGGTGGTAATGGAATTTAATACCAATAAGTGTAAGGTGATGCATTTTGGGTGGTCTAATAAGGGAAGGATATGCACAATGAGTGATAGATAGCTATGGAGTACTGAGGAACAATGGGAGTTAGGTGTACAAACCCATCGATCCCTGAAGGTATGTCAGCATAGATAGACAGGGTGGTGAAGAAGACGTACAGGATGCCAGGGAATAGAATATAGGAGCAAGGAAGTCTTGTTACAACTTTATAAAACATTGGTTAGGCCACAGATGAAATCTTGCATGAAGTTCTGATTGCCATACTGTTGGAAGGATGTGATTGCGCTGGAGAGGATGCAAAGGAGATTCATCAGGATGTTGTCTGGGATGGAACGTCTCAGTTATGAGGAGAGACTGGATAGGCTAGGTTTGTTTACCTAGAAGCACAGGAAGCTGAGGGGTGAATCTGACTGAGGTCTACAAAATTATGAAATGCAGAGTCAGAGTAGATTGTGAGAATTTCTGCCCCACGGCAGACGTGTCTAAGACAAGAATGCGTCAGTTTAAGGTGAAGAGTAGGTTGTCAGCAGGGAATCTGAGAAAATTTCTTTTCACCCATAGGGTGGTAGAAATATGGAAGGTGCTACCTGAGAGGATGATGGAAGCAGGTACTCTCACAACATTCAACATGCATCTGGATGAGCACTTAAAATGCCAGGGCATTCTAGTCTATGGACCAAGTGCAGGTAAATTGGATTATTGTAATTTGGTTTTTGTTGGTGGGCCAACGGGCCTGTTTCAGTGCAATATAACTCTGTATAGGAGTGGACGTAGGCCATTTCATCCACACAGGATCAATGTGGATTTCACCAGTTTCCTCATTTCCCTTCCCCCCTCCCACCTTATCCAAGATCCAACCTTCCAACTCAGTGTATCACTCAGCCCCCTTGGGCCGCTCCCTCATTCCTGATGAAGGGCTTATGCTCGAAATGTCGATTCCCCTGCACCTCAGACGCTGCCTGACCAGCTGTGCTTTTCCAGCACCCTACTCTTCGATATTTGTTCCATCGAGTCTACTCCACTTTCCAATGAGATCGTGGCTGATCCAATAATCTCAGCTCGTCTTTCCTATCTTTCACTATAACCCTTGATTCCCTTACTGACCACTTCTCTGGTAAAGAATTCCACAAATTCACTATCCCTGAGAGAAAAATTCTTCCTCATCTCTATCTTAAATGGGCAAACCTTTATTCTGAGATAATGGCTTCTGATCCTAGACTCTCCCACAAGGAGAAACAACCAACATTTAGTCTACCAAATCCCTTATGTATATTTGAATAAGGTCACCTCTCATTATTTTAAATTCCAATGAATACAGGCCTATGCTACTCAACCGCTCCTCATGAGATGATGCCTCTGTACCTGGGATCAGTCTAGTCAACCTTCTCCGACTGCCTTCAATGCCAGGATTTCTTTCCTTAGATAAGAGGTGTAATACTGCTCGTGGTATCCCCACTGTGGTCTGACTAGAACCTTACATAGTTTTAGTAAGATGTCCCTGTTTTTATACAGCATTCCCTTCCAAACGTTAATGCCATTAACAAAATGACAAAGTAAACAGCAACAGTGTGCCTTGTGTGTGACTGACACAACCAATGAAGCAGATGGAGACAAAAAAGAAGAATTAAGGGATAAAATGATATTTGAATCCATTAGTGATTGCCATGTGAAGTATCCAAAGGAATGCAGTATTTGTACCTCTGTCAATCCGCAAACAGCAAACGCAGCCTCTCGCCAACTATTGACAGACTTTCACACTGAGTGGATAATTTTATTGATGAAATCAAGTCATAGTTGGAAAAATAGAGACTTTAAAAAAGTAGGAGTAAGCTATTCAGCTCATTGAGGCAGTTCCTCTATTTAAACATGTTCATGACTGATTCTCTATTTTTTTCTTTTTTCATTCACGGGATGAGGATGTTACTCATTAGGCAGCATTTATTGCCCCAGAGGGAAGTTAAGAATCAATCACTTTGCTGTGGGTCTGTAATCACGTGTAGGCCACACCAGATAAGGATGGCAGCTTTCTTCCCTAAAGGACATTAGTGAACCAAATGTTTTTTTTTCTGACAATTGACAATGGATTCATAACAGATTCGAAATTCCTGATATCAAATTCCAGATATCAAATTCCACCATCTGCCATGGTGAACCTGAGTCCTCAGAGCATTATCTAGATCTCTGGATTAATAGTCCAGTGATAATGGCACTAAGCCATCGACTCCCCATCATAATGCCATACTCCTGCTCTCTTCCACACCCTCTACTTTGGCCTCTAGAATTGTATCTATTTCTTTGTTAAACTTAAAATTTTCCATGAATTGGTTTCCAGCACTGCCAGACACAATAGTCAGCAAATTGGACTCGACTCAAAGGAATTTTCCAAGAGCAGATGCAAGACTAAAAATACATCAAAATTTGTCAATAATGTATAATGAGTTTTGAGAAAATTTACAGTTCAAGTTGAGGTTCTGGATGTACGTTTGCTCACTGAGCTGGAAGGTTCATTTCCAGATGTTCTATCACCCTACTAGGTAACATCTTCAGTGGGCCTCTGGGTGAAGTACTGTTGATAATTCCTGCTTTCTATTTATATGTTTGGGTTTCGTTGGATTGGTGATGTGATTTCCTGTGGTGATGTCATTTCCTGTTATTTTTGGATCCAACCGGCACTCTATCAGCAAACACATCGAGTTAGACCCCATCTATCACCCACTGAGAAAAATAACACAAAATGACATCACCACAGGAAATGACATCACCACAGGAAATGATATCACCACCCAAAGAAACCCAAACATATAAATAGAAAGAAGGAAATATCAGCAGTGCTTCGCCCGAAGGCCCACTGAAGATGTTACCTAGTAGGAAATGAACCTTCCAGCTCAGCGAGCAAACCTACATCCAGAATTGTATAATGAGTTGGACAAAAAAAATGGCCTAGGGGAATTTCCTTTCACCATAAAAACAGTATTGTTGACAAATATGTTAATCTATGATGAGTGGTTAGTTTCCTACATTCACACAAAGAAGAGAGCTTAGAAAAGCTTCATAAAGGTCACTTGAGCATCACCAAATGTAAAGCAAGAGCATAGTCATCAGTGAAGTGGCCCATAATTTCAAAGGATATGACAGAACTGATTTCCAGATGGTGAGTATGTGCAATACTCTGACCAGAAACAGGGAGAACAACTGATGTTGATTATATTCCCAATTAGATCAGGAGAAAGACAAGCCATATTTGATTGTTATTGATTGCTATTCAAGGTGGATTGAAGGTTCAATTTATATACTTCAACCACAGAATCTGTAGTAAAGAATACTTGAAGTGAGTTTTGCAACTTGTGGAATTCCAGATGTAGCTGGTTTTGTCCATGGATGACATTTGAATACGTAATGTCCTTGGCAGAAAGTTCTGGATTCCAGGATATCCTTGGTCCAATGTAAAGATAAACATACAGTCAGAACGATCAAGTCATGTATGAAAAGGCTGAGGATTTTCAAACAGAACTATTGAACCCTCCATCCAAACCATTACAGAGTAGAAAAGCTCCTTCTGAATTATTGATTGGATGAAAGCTAAAAAGTCAAGTTCTCATTCTACTGAGCAATTATTACCACAGCTACAACCAAACTGCGACCAGAGAGCTCAGACAATGTGTCGTCTTGCAGAAAGCAACGAGCCAGAAATATCATAAAAGGTACTTCAGGAATTTGCTGAAGCTATTCGTGGGCGGCACGGTGGCACAGTGGTTAGCACTGCTGCCTCACAGCGCCAGACACCCGGGTTCAATTCCCGCCTCAGGCGACTGACTGTGTGGAGTTTGCACATTCTCCCCGTGTCTGCGTGGGTTTCCTCTGGGTGCTCCGGTTTCCTCCCACAGTCCAAAGATGTGCAGGTCAGGTGAATTGGCCATGCTAAATTGCCCGTAGTGTTAGGTAAAGGGTAAATGTAGGGGTATGGGTGGGTTGCGCTTCGGCGGGGCGGTGTGGTCTTGTTGGGCCGAAGGGCCTGTTTCCACACTGTAAGTAATCTAATCTATTGGAAGGTCAAAAGCAATGGATAAATGATCAAAGGCATGCTTGTCCAGAGCAACAATTTGAGTACACATGAGAAAAAAGTTTAAATCAAATCAATTCAACCTGCTGAGTGCTCCATGAAGTAAAGGAATCATGCTTCTGGTTCTGCAGACAGGTAAGCGGAGCTGAGTCCATAAAAAGATCAGCTGCAACCTTATAGAATGTTTAAAATCACACAACACTTATAGAATGGCAAAGCAGGCTCAATGGGCCAGATGGCCTACTCCTTCTCCTAGTTCTTACATTCTCATGTAAGAGCATAGATAGATTTGCCAGTTACGTTTTGGGATGAACTGGACATTCAACTTGAAATCCAAGAGGAACAGGCAATCTTTTAGGTAAACCTGCCAACTCAAGAGCTAAATTCTACAGGGGAAGCTATTATCGCCCTGAGGCAAAAAGAAACAGGAAAGGAACTGACCGCAGTCAGAAGGTTGGTGAGCGCTGAGATAGTATGTAAATACTCAAGTTAAACAATAGATCATCACAGTGTAATGATTAGAATAAAGGCTTGGGATGGAAAGGTGTTGTTCCACAGTCTGACGGGATGAATATCTGAAAGAGTGTGATAAGTTTCCTCTACACAGTCACATGCACAGTTTCACAGAGAGATAAAGGGCTGACTCTTACCAGGAATCGACTATGTGCCATTTTTATCAAGTTCCATGGAAATTTTCTCTATACGGGTCTAGCAAGTTTTGTCATGATATTGTCCCGAACTCAGCATCATTAACTTGCACTACATCCATGTGCACTCTGCTTGCCCCAGGTTAGCCTGATTCTCCCACTGCCATTAGCAGAGGGGCACACCATGGCAGGGGTGTCCTGGGATTCCTGGGGCCATGTCATCTTCAAAGGGCTGTGGTGCGCACACTGACATATTGATGGTGGGAGTCCCATATGGACAACTGTTTGTGCTTAGGGGAAAGGGGTGAGAGGTCCTGAGTGAGTGAGTGTGTGGAGGTCTTGAGTGAATGAGTGGAGGTCCAGAGGAACCACCAGAAGCTGGGTTGCAAGGTTCCTACTCAAATATTCACATTGACAATGCTGTATATCTGGTATCTCTCCAGCAGGTGGTAGAATGGGATGCTACATATTAATGATGCAAGATTAGGTCATGACGGATACTGATCATGAGCAATAATGCCTGTTAATAAGCATCTTGTTACTCATTAGAGGAAATCTTTTTTCTGTGTCTGGGACCTGATTGGAACATGTGACTTTGTCATCTTGATGTTGAGATCTTCCTCAAGATCACTCCCAATCTTCCCAAACCTTTCGCCACAGCCAATTAATTCAGGACCTGGGATGATATCATCCATCGAGACTTTCTATGGAGAGACCTCGAAGTTCTTCTGTAAATAGCACATTTTATTGTTAACCTAATGAGACTCTCCCAACCTCTGTAAGCTAAAATGAAGAGGTGAATAACTCTGATTCAGTGGTCACAGCCATCAAATGTCTCTGATATGTTGACAGGTAGATTTGTAAATCAAATTGTGTTAATAATCATTATTTTGAATTTTCTCAGAATATTTCAACATCTGCCTTTGCCCCATGTCAAAGTATCACTGTTAATTTGGCCTATGTCAATATTTTTATTCATGTCTTTTCTTGTTATGAATATTGTTATGATATTCATGGCTGCTGAGCACAAACTCCAGGCTGTTCTACTTTGTGATTGAATTGGTTTGTCAAGGAGAACTTTGGGTCTGCACTCAATGGAGAAGGATGAGGGGGAGTCTGGTTGAAACTTACAGAATGAGCATAGAGATGTTTACGATAGGTAGATAGATAGATAGACAGACAGACAGACAGTAGATAGGTAGATAGAAATAAAAAAATTGTTATTTGTATTTGTGAAAATACAGTAAAATGAGTATAAGTCATCACAAAGAGGATTAGAGCCAGGATGTGAGAGCACAGCCTCAATGTGAAGGGACGCCCATTTAGAACTGAGATTGAATAATTTTTTTCAGCCAGAGGGTGGTTACTCTGTGGAACTTCATTGCTGCAGAAGGCTGTGGAGGCCAAGTCATTGAGTGTATTTAAGACAGTGATAGCTTCTTGATTGGTAAGGGGATGAAAGGATATGGAGAGAAGGAAGGAGAATGGGGCTGAGAAACATATCAGGTGAAAGTAAGGACTGTAGATGCTGGAGATCAGAGTCAAGATTAGAGTGATGCTGGAAAAGCACAGCAGGTCAGGCAGAATCTGAGGAGCAGAAAAAGGAGGAAGAGCATTCCTGATGAAGGGCTCCTGGCTGAATCGTCAATTTTCCTGCTTCTCAGATGCTGCCTGACCTGCTGTGCTTTTCCAGCACCACTCTAATCTTGACTGAGAAACATATCAGCCATGATCAAATAGTGGAGCTCACTTGATGAACCAAATGACCTAACCCTGCTCCTCTATACTATGGCCTAATAGGTTTTCTCTGAACATGGTGAGTGAAATGTAAAATCTATTGGAATCTGTGTAGCAGCAGTGAATGGTCTGTAGGATGAGAGCAAACAGGGAAAGCTCACCCACCTGAACTGTTAACCCCATTTTATAGAAGCTGCCTTGGGACACTTGGGGCACAGTGGTAGCGTCCCTACCTCTGAGCTAGAGGGAACCTAGATTTAAGTCTTCATCAAAACCCTTCTGAGAAAGTTGATGAAAAACATTTACTGCCTGGTCTGAGCAATTCCAATATTTTTTGGTTTACATTTCCAATTTCCAGTATCTGCTGTAGTTTACATCTGAATAAAGAAAGCTTTGGCTGAATTGAATCTGCCTAATGGGGCTTTGATTAATTTGAATTCTGTATAGTACACCTTGAATGAGAACTCGTTTGTCCAATTACAATTCTACATAAAGAATTCAATGTGAAGACATTAGGTTTTATTGACCACAAATAGTCAGAGCAATGCTCAGTCAGAGTAATGCTCAGTCAGAGTAATGCTGTGAAGGTTTAAACTCACTGTCCTCCCAAATATCTTGATCTTATGCTAAAAATCAGAACTCATTACGCAAGGATTGAGAGCTGGGATAGCTGTATTTTGTCATTTGGTGACTGGCTGTGCTGGAGGTGTAAGCAAGAAACAGTTCAAACACAAAGTCACTGCATTATATGAGGTTAATATGTGAAGTGCTCCATCAGTGCAAACCCATTTTGTCCGGATATGTGTGGGTTTGGAGGACATTGACGGCTACCTGACAATAGGGCCTTGTTACAAGTCACCAAATTTTTCCCAGATACTCCCAGCTAACTTCTATAATCTTTTGATATCAAAGAACTCCTTCCATCAGGAAATTCAGAAAAGAAGCTGAACGTGCCCAGGGAATTGGCAGCTATTCCTAAAACATTGGATAGTCAAAATGAATTGATTATTGATGAAAGCATGGTCCCTGAACACCATTATTTTAGAGATAACTCGTGAGGGCATGATTCAGTCGCAATATGAGTGTCATATGAATTTACAGAGAGCTTTCAAAGGTGCTGCAGTCCTTTAATTGAATTTTTTTTTTGGTTTTTTGTCAATTTGCAGAAGAGCCCAGTCCCCCTACAGTACAAGGACACAGTGGTAATGGCAAGAACTATAAACTGGTTGTGACCAAACAGGATGATGGAGGATCACCCATCCTAAGATATGTGCTCAAATACAGAACTGTGAGTATATTGATCGGCTATTGCTTAGAAATAAGGGAAGTGGAACTGTGAGATCAGTCAGTACCTTAACATTATTCAACATTCCTGAGTCCTCTACATAGGAACTGAGTTATTTTGTGGGTGAGTGCATGTGTTAAAACAGCAAACTGATAACTTTCAGGGCAACATAAGAAATGGTGCAAAAACAGAAAACGCTGGAGAGATACTGAAATTCTCAGAAGTTCTAAAGAAGAGTCCCATCAGACTCAAAATGTTAACCCTGTTTCTCTCTCCATAGGTGTTGTTGACCGACTGAGATTCTTTAACAGTTTTTGTGTTTGTCTCAGATTTTCAGTATCAACAGCACATTGCTATTATTTAAATGGTGACTGAGGTTAACCAAAAGAGCTGCAAAGTTACATTCCATTTTGAAGTGGGATTACAATGGCCTGGTTAAATTATTGAGAGACTATTCATTCAGAGACAGAGGAAATAGAATTATAACATTTTAAAGTCACACAGCATGGAAGCAGACTATACCAGACAGGTGTCCTAAACTGTTGTTGAAAAGTGTGGTGCTGGAAAAGCACAGCAGGCCAGGCAGCATCCGAGGAGCAGGAGAATCGATGTTTAGGGCATAAGCCCTTCTTCAGAAATGAGGCTGGTACCAGCCTCATTCCTGAAGAAGGGCTTATGCCCGAAACGTCGATTCTCCTGCTCCTTGGATGCTGCCTGGCCTGCTGTGTTTTTCCAGCACCACACTTTTCAACTCTGGTCTCCAGCAGCTGCAGTCCTCACTTTCTCCTAGGTGTCCTAAACTGAACTGTTTGTCTCCGTTTAGCTCCATTTCCCTCTAAACTTTTTCTATCCCTATATCTGCCCCCATCTTTTAAATGTTGTAATTGTACCACCCTCCACCACTTCCTTTGGCAACTCATTCCACACACACACCATCCCTTTGTGAAAAAGTTGCCCTCTATTGTCCCTTTTAAACCTTTTCCCTCTGGTTTCTTTTCAGATGCCAGACCTGCTGAGAATTTCTATTTTTGTTTCTGATATATACAGCATCCATAGTTTGTTTGGTTTTTATTCACCCTTTATTTTCTTAGAGTCATAGAGTCATAAAGGTGTGCAGCACGGAAACAGACCCTTTGGTCCAACCCATCCATGCTGACCAGATATCCCAAACTAATCTAGCTCCATTTGCCAGCACTTGGCCCATATCCCTCTAAACCCTTCCTATTCTAATACCCAACCAGATGCCTTTTAATGTAACAGCCTCCACCACTTCCTCCAGCAGCTCATTCCATACACGCCCCACCCTCTGCATGAAAAAGTAGTCCCTTTTATATCTTTTCCCTCTCACCTGAAACCTATGCCCTCTAGTTCTGGACATCCCCAGCCAGGGAAAAGCCTTTGCCTATTTACCCTGTCCATGCCCCTCGTGATTTTATAAACCTCTATGAAGTCACCCCTCAGCATCCGACGTTCCATGGAAAACAGCCCCAGACTATTCAGACTCTCCCTAAAGCTCAAATCCTCCAACCCAGGCAACATCCTTGTAAATCTTTTCTGAACCCTTTCAAGTTTCACAACATCTTTCCAATAGGAAGGAGACCAGAATTGCATACAATATTCCAGCAGTGGCCTAATCAATGTCCTGTACAGCCACAACATGGCCTCCCAACTCCTGTACTAAATGCTCTGACCAAGAAAGGAAAGCATACCAAACACCTTTTTCACGTTTGGAAAGGCAAGGACTGATTAGGGATCGTCAACCTGGCTTTGTGCGTGGGAAATCATGTCTCATTAACTTGATTGAGTGTTTTGAAAAAGTACCAAAGAGGATTGATAAGGGCAGAGCCCTTCCACTGACACCCTCCTTCGACTGACTGAACTGGTCCTTGCTCTTAACAACTTCTCCTTCCAATCCTCCCACTTCCTCCAAACCAAAGGAGTAGCCATGGGCACCCGCATGGGCCCCAGCTATGCCTGCCTCTTCGTCAGATATGTGGAACAGTCCATCTTTGGCAGCTACACTGGCACCACCCCCACCTTTTCCTCCGCTAGATCGATGATTGTATTGGCGCTACCTCGTGCTCCCACGAGGAGGTTGAACAGTTCATCCACTTTACTAACACCTTCCACCCCGACCTCAAATTTACCTGGACCATCTCAGACTCCTCCCTCCCCTTCTTAGACCTCTCCATTTCTATCTCGGGCGACCGACTCAACACAGACATTTACTACAAACCGACCGACTCCCACAGCTACCTAGATTACACCTCCTTCCACCCTGTCCCCTGTAAAAACGCCATCCCATATTCCCAATTTCTTCGCCTCCACCGCATCTGCTCCAAGGAGGACCAATTCCAATACCGAACAACCCAGATGGCCTCCTTCTTCATTCCTGAAGAAAGGCTTCTGCCCGAAATGTCGATTCTCCTGCTTCTCGGATGCTGCCTGGCCTGCTATGTTTTTTCAGCATCACACTTTTCAACTCTTCAGGAAGGCATTTGAGAAGGTTTCCCATGGGAGACTGGTTAGCAAGGTTAAATCTCATGGAATACAGGGAGAACTAACCATTTGGATACAGAACTGGCTCGAAGGTAGAAGACAGAGGATCGTGGTGGAGGGTTGTTTTTCAGACTGGAGGCCTGTGACCAGTGGAGTGCCACAAGGATCGGTGCTGGGTCCTCTACTTTTCATCATTGATACAAATGATTTGGATATAAACATAGGAGGCATAGTTAGTAAGTTCGCAGATGACACCAAAATTGGAGATGTAGTGGACAGCGAAGAAGGTTACCTCAGATTACAACGGGATCTTGATCAGATGGACCAAAGGGCTGAGGAG
The DNA here is from genome assembly GCF_004010195.1 of Chiloscyllium plagiosum. NCBI lineage: Eukaryota > Metazoa > Chordata > Chondrichthyes > Orectolobiformes > Hemiscylliidae > Chiloscyllium > Chiloscyllium plagiosum. The sequence continues at coordinate 76,816,316 of NC_057721.1, forward strand.
TGGCAGGTGGAGTTTAATTCAGATAAATGCAATTTCTGCATTGTGGGAAAACAAATCTTCAGAGAACTTATAAACTTAATGGTAAGGTTTCAGGGAGTGTTGCTGAGCAAAGAGACCTTGGAGTGCAGGTTCATAGCTTGTGCAGAGTACACTGGCTGTGGCCAGCCAGCTTGGAGTTAGTCCCCTGAACTGTGGAGATTCTAAATGCCCTGTCAATATTGGTCAGTAAGGACTCTCTGACTGGCCCGAGTTAACAAATCCAATCAAGGATCTCATAGTGAACGAAATCCACCAGGTTCCAATCACCAAATTAGCCTACAACAGTGGGTCCTAAAACCAATTCTCAACATTGTTCATCCCAGAATTGACCCAATTCTGATCCCACTGCTAACTGAAAACCCTCCCCATGTTATTGGGCTATGAGAATAAGTGCACCATGAAATGTATTTGTGGAGTGCCGCTCCTTGATTCTTGGTTTCAGGAGGACCAGGTGACACTGTAAGCTGTACGATCTATTACACAGTTCCTCATTAGGTTGCATTTGCTGTGTGTGCCAGTACACATGGTGTTATCCTAACTTCAATAAGGCCAACTGGCTGAAGTGATGCCAGAATACCAACAGTGGATAACTTTGGTAAAGAGAAATGAAACATGTCCAATTGCAAATATGTAGGATATAAGAAGCATTTTTCAGATGATGCCTAAAATTGGTTGGCATTGTGTTTTTGAGGGTATTTTAGTTCATTGACAAGAGAGTGTTGTCACAGGGCTTTCCACACAAAGGTGACATGACACAAGAGTCTGTGTGCCTGTTTATCCAGAGACCCACATCATATTCTGGGGACCTAGGTTCGAATTATGTCATGACAGGTGATGGAATTTGAAATCAATTTTTCAAAATTCTGAATTAAGACTCTATTGATGACAATGAATTAATTGCCGATTGTCAGGAAAAACCCATCTGGTTCACTAGTGTCCTTTTAGGAAAGGAAACTGCTATCATTACCTGGTGTGGCCTACAAGTGACTTCAGACCTCCAGCAATGCCCTCTGGGCAATTAAGGATGAGCAGTAAGTGTTACCTAGCCTGTGACACCCTCATCTTGTGAATAAATAAAGAAAACATACTTCATGAACCTGGCGTCCATGCTGCTATTATACATTTGGGCTTGCTCAGTCTATATTAGTGACCAACCATCACGATTGTCCTTGTCTGATACGTATATATACCTTGCTCAATTCCTGTCAGAGGGCTCTTTGTTGTTTCATATCCCCAGCCAAAATAATTCTACATCTCGACTTTTAGACTACAGGCAATCCCTGTGACACGAACAGGTTCTGTTTTGGAGGCCATATGCAAGTCCATTTGTACGCAGGTCAGAACAATGCTGAACAATATGAAGGAACTGTTAATAAAAACAGCAAATGCTTGCATGTCACTCTTTAAAAAATTACATCCCAGTATAAGATTTTGTATGTTAAGTATGAGCATTCATAAGTTGGGTGTTTGTAACGTGGGGATCCTCTGTAATATCCTTTTCTCCTCCTGACTTTGTCCAGAACTTTATCTTCAGGCAACCCCTCCTTCTTTTCCAATTATTCCTATCTCTTCTAAAATTCAAGAATATAATGCAAAATGCTCAGACTTGGTCACTCAGCAGCCATGTTTCTGTTATAGCTCAGTTCAAATCCATGAGTTTCTATCTGCACTATTAATTTATCGAATTGGTTGAGAGTGTCTCCTACCTCCAGGTATATTGCCAATTGCTCTCATTTCGTTTCTATTTTCCCTGGTGTCCCTTAGTTGCGAATGCTCCATTACCTTTGTTAAAATCTCTATCTTTCAGATAAAATTATGTAACAACAGCAACCTATATTTATGTAGAACTTTTAACATAGCGAGGTAGTTCAAATAACATCAAAAAATAAAATAGATGGAAACAGCACTCTGAGTGTATCTTTGAAAAGACAGCTCTCCACCACCTTCTCAAAAGCAATTACAGGTGGGCAATAAATGCTGGCCTAACCAGCGATGCCTATATCCCTTATAAGAATTTTTTAAAAAGAGGATATTAAGCATTTGGCAAAGCTGATCTATGATCGGGTTAAATTCCAGCCTCGTGCGACTGTCTGTGTGGAGTTTGGACATTCTCCCAGTATCTGCATGGGTTTCCTCCCACTATCCAAAGACGTAAAGGTTAGGTGGATTAGCACTGGGGAATGCAGGGTAATGGGGTCAAGGAGGAGGGGTTGGTCTAGTTGGAAACTCTTCAAAGGGACGGTATGGCCTGAATGGACTCCTTCCTACTCCTCGGATGCTGTCTGACCTGCTATGCTTTTCCAGCACCACTCTAGTCTAGACTCTGATTTCCAGCATCTGCAATCCTCACTTTTCCCTAGTTGATTTTAACCTTACTGCGAATCCTTTTGCAAGGATACCTGCCTTGAAGAAGTTCTCTTCCTTTCTCTCAAGAATCTCAGTGAGTCTCTTTCTCTCACTGCAACCCCCAGGTACTCTTTGCTACCTTCTCCCCACCCCCTTCCCATTTATCTCTCCACCCTGGAGGCTCCCTGCCTTCATTCCTGATGAAGGGCTTTTACCTGAAATTTCGATTTCCTATTCCTCACATGCTGCCTGACCTGCTGTGCTTTTCCAGCACCACTCTAATCTAGACTCCTTCCACACTGTAGGAATGCTATGATCACTCCAATATATTATTTTTGCTGTATTGTGACCATGAGCTAGAAGGCATTTAAAAAGGTGTTTGGCACACTTGCCTTCATTGCTAAATCCTTTAAAATACAAGAGTTGGGAAGTCATGTTGAGATTATACTGGATATTGGTGAGGCCGCTTCTGGAATACCGTGACCAGTTCTGGTCGCCCAGTTATAAGAAGGATATTATTAAGCTGGAGAAAGGTCAGAAGAGATTTACCAGGATGTTGCTGGGTATGAAAAGTTTCAGTTATAAAGCAAGGCTAGATAGCCTGGGACTTATTTCACTGGAGTGTAGGAGGTTGAGAGGCGATCTGACAGAAGTTTATAAAATAATGACATATATGGTTAAAGTTAATGGTCGGTGTCTTTTCCTGAGGATGAGGGATTTCAAGACTAAGGGGCACAGTTTTAAGGTGAGAGGAGAGAGATTTAAAAAAGATATAAAAGGCAAATGTTTTGCACAGAGGGTGGTTCATGTGTGGAATGGATTTCCTGAGAAAGTGGTGGATGTGGGTACAATTACAACATTTAAAAGACATTTGGATAAGTACACGAACGAGAAAGGTTTGGAGGGACATGGGCCAGGAGCAGGCAGGTGGGACCTGTTTAGTTTGTGATTCTGTTGACATGGATTGGTTGGACCGAAGGGTCTGTTTCTACGTTGTATGACTCTATGACTCAATGTCTTAGCATCTGTTGACTGCTGACCACTTCACATATTTTTATCTATGTTGCATTCCTTTCTATTTACTTTCATTAGGGATTGGCTGAATAGGCTGGAGCTATTTTCCTGGTGTGCTGGAGGCTGAGAGGTGACCTCAGAAATTTATAAAATCCTGAGGGGCATGGATAGAGTCAATGTGTTTTTCCCAGGATTGAGGAGTACAAAACTGGCCAAAAGAGCCTGCTCCGCCATTCAATAAGATCATGGCTGATCTTTTTGTGGCCTCAGCTCCACTTAGCCGCCCACTCATTATAATCATTAATTCATTTACTGTTCAAAAATCGATCTCTCTTTGCCTTGAAAATGTTCAATGATGTAACCTTAACTATTTCACTGGGCAGGGAATTCCACAGATTCACAACCCTTTGAGTGAAGAAGTTCCTTCTCAACTCAGTCCTAAACCTCTCCCCAGTTATTTTGAGGCTGTGCCCCGAGTTCTAGTTTCACCCCCTCCCCAGTGGAAACAATCTACCTGCATCTATCTTATCTAATCGCTTCATACCTTTATATGTTTCTATAAGAACCCCCTCCCCCTTAAAGAAAGAAAGATTTGGATTCCTCCAGCTCTCTAATCAAACATAGTTGGGCTGAAATGTTCCAAGATAATGAAAACGCTTTGACTGTTGTATTGTAAGCAACATGACAGCCACTATGTACACAGGAAGCTCCCGGAAACAGCAAGATGGGAATGACCAGTTCATCAACATTGGGGCTTTGACTGAGGGATAAGTGTGGAGGAGGACATCCTCTTGCTCTAGTTTGAACCAGCTGTTAGATCTTGTACAGCTCTCTGAGAAAGTTTAATGACTCACCAACACTTTGTAACACACCCAATGTTCTGTGCAGGGAGTTTTGCCTAGTCTACATGCTCAAAACTGGCTGGAAATAACTCTGAACCCACAACCTGACTCAGACAGGGAAGTGCAATGGCAGAGACAAATCTACTGTTTAATAGCAGCGCGTGTATTGCCAACGCAACTATGGAACGGTGAATCATGTCTACATTGGCAGTTAGACCCATGACAACACATTAGCTCCGATTTTCTGCCCATGTTAGCTTTTAACTCGGAAAATTCAACTTATTGATTTCACTTCAAAGACAAACTGTCTGTCCACAGCTCATCTGCCAGAAACACAGAGGTGACTAAGACTATTAGAAGCCAGAAAACATCACTCTTATACAAACAGCAACATTTTTGTTGAAACATATTGACTGACACAATCAAAGGCATTCCTGCTGTTCTACACAGTTTTTTTCAGCTTCACAACAGAGATTAAGAATTTCTGTGCAGCAACAGCAAATACTTTACGTACAACCTTTAACCTAAAATAATTTTGTTGACGCAATTGAAAGTAAATAAATGACAAGTCAGAGATGGATCTAATGCACATTCACACCGGGTCAGCTTCATTGAGCAGAAAACACCTCCCATTTAATATCAAGGGCCATTCGCCACGCTACCTTTTCAATTTCAGTGAAGAAATGGTGGCGTGCCAGACAGGATTTACCCCTTTTAAATCCATGCTAATTGTCTCTAATTACGATACTGCCAATGTATTCTGTCAACAATGAACCTGGAGATGGCTTAATCAACTGTTAATGTGCTAATGTGGAACACTTTGCCAAATGAACATGTAACAAATGAGGTTAATTACACAACTTGGTAGCGTCTTTATTGAACAATAGGCGCATTGTCTATAATGTTTCCTTGTTAATAACACTAGGTAGGAATGCGTGCATCCTTGCTAATAAGGTTATTTACATAGAATTACACAGAATTTACAGTTTGGAAATAGACTAGCAATCCCTGGAGGCTGCCATTGAATATATTAATAGTTCAGATTGACAGACTTCTGCATTATAAGATAAAGGGTTATGTAAAAATGGCAGAAAGATGGAGTTCACACCAAGATCATAGCAGCCATGATCATACTGAATGGCGTTATGAACAGTCCCTGGGTGGGATCTGTTAATTTATTAAGTTTCCAGTTAGGGTACCCATTAACAGTTATGTTCCCAGGTGAGGCAGGAGAAGCTGATATCATTCTTTATTCAATCCCCTTCCCTTGCTTGGTCACAGCAAAGTTAATTAGATTCAACAAGGATGAATATATTGTGAAATGTAGTGTTCGTTAAAGTGGATGAATTCAGTTGCACTGACTTTGGCTATCGAGTAGGTGTTTGGAGGTAGTTGTTTCTGCTGTTAGCTGAAAGGAATTTGTACATTTTCCTTTGGCAGCGGCTGAATTGTTTGCAATAATCAGAGGAACTTCATTTTCTTTTTACCTGCACACGCTGGGGTGTCTATTGGAAATTCTCAGCTGTGAACCTTAATATGGAAAGTAATACTTTAACACAGGAAGGCTTGAACCACAAGCTAACGCACTAGCACACACAGATCAACGATTGTTAATGTCTTTTAACTCCCTTTCTTTCGTGTTTCTGGAAAGTTACAACCAAACATATCTTTCATCACATGTCATGTCCACGGTTTGGGACGTAGATCACAGGAGATCACCGTTCAGCTTTTGAATGGCATCTCCCCCTTTGAAGTATTCTTGTCTGAGGTTCCCTTGACATTCTTCAGTAGTAACCTTCCACAATTCCTCTTGGGAACCAGTGTAATCCACACAGGTAGGTGATGTAATCACTGAATTTACATCCTTGACCATATTTTGGCTTGTATATCTTCCTTTTTTAAAAACATATATTATTCTTATAAGTTCAATATATCTATAAATAATTCAGAGTTATGGTTTTTTTCTTAAAATTTCACAAAAGGAGGAAATTATTAAACATAAACAACACAGAGACAAATACATTCATTTTCTTAACTCTTAGTTTAGTTCCAGTTTGGTTCCCTTTGGGTTCTTAAATTGGACATCAGCAATAACTTTTGACATGCCAACAACATGTTGGATGGTATGGTTGAAGGAACAAACTCTAATAAAACAATGTGACATTCTGGGCCTTAAGCTTTTTCACAAAAGTTGTGTTCAGTATAGATGTTAGCCTCCCTGTACTCATTTTCAACAAACATCTCGAAATGTTTAAGAGCAAATAGTTAACTAAGTGCTCCCTTCTGTCCTGTGAGTGTCATCTTTGATGTTTGCTTCTCTTCTTAGAGAAGTATATGATTGGTCTCCCTTTTCTGGATGCACCTTCCTAGATGAATACAACCATTTCCCCAGTGTCACTGACATCACTGGCTGCTAAATGTTGACTATAGCTGCAAATAATCCAAGGATTTTCCTGAAAATGCTGGAGCAGGTTTAAGCAGATCCATGGCCTACTCTTGCTGCTATTATTTAATAACAGGGTGTCTTATGCCAATACCTGTACATCGTCAAGCCACCTCCCACATTACTTCAGCCAACTGTAACAGGAAATTCTTCAAATCAAATGGTGCATTCTTGTCAATGCATTTAGTTAGCATTTCTACCCTGAAGCTAATGTAGTAATTGTGCTTTCTTTACACAGAGGCTTTCCAGAAGGTACGCCACACATAGTAATGAACCTTTGGCACTCATATTGTACTGCCCTTGTTGAACTACCTGACGTGGACTTACCATACCATTTTACGGTGGTCCCACTCCCTTAAGTTGTCCATGGCAGTGATTTTGGTCTGAGCTGTTGCTTGGGTACAACTTACACAGTTCTCCCCACACGAATGTTCTATTCAGCATTCCCAAACCACAATTCAGAAAAGCTTCGAATCTGCCTGGAAGCAAAATAGACAGAGTGAGAGTCATTGCAAATCTCCTGAGAGATTTGAATATTACATGCAGTCTTTATTTGGAAGGCATCTTTTCAAATGCACTATGCCACATTGCAGGGTCTGAAGAGGCACTATGTTTTCCATCTTCCCCAAGCCACCTGCAGCTATTTCCACAAATTCAAGGAGCTCAACCTCAACTGTTATCAATTAGGTCCAAGCTTCTGCATTTAGAATAAGACTTTATTTCTTCTTCCTGGCTGCGGAATAGGCTGGGGCTATTTTCTCTGGAGCATCAGAGGCGGAGGGGTGATCTTATAGAAGTTTATAAAATCATGAGGAAGCGTGGATAAGGTAAATAGTCAAGGTCTTTATCCCAGTGAAGGGGAGTCCAAAACTCGAGGGCAGAGGTTTAAGGTGAGAGGGGAAAAATTTAACAGGGACCTAAGGCGCAACTTTTCTCACAGAGAGTGGTATGTGTATGGAATGAGCTGCCAGAGGACGTGGTGGAGACTGGTACAATTACAGCATTTAAAAGGCATCTGGATGGGTATATGAATATGAAGAGTTTGGAGGGATATGTGCCAAGTGCTGGCAAATGGGACTAGATTAGTTTAGGCTATCTGATCAGCATGGACAAGTTGGACCGAAGGGTCTGTTTCTGTGTGGTACATCTCTATGACTCTGTGAGTGACTGCAATTAGTAAATTCTGGTTCTGAGGCTTTTAATGAGTGACATTTACTTGCCAACTGTTGGTGATGGGCATAATAATGTGGAGGGTATATCAATGGGCACAGGGTCTTCTGATAGAATTTTCAGGTTGGCCTTTTAAAAGAGCGAGCCCCCATTGAGATGTTTCCAGCAAGTAGCATCTTCTGTGTAGAAACCTGTTTCCTGTACCAGTTTGAAATGAGAAATTGCCATTCCAGCTGTGAAGGGACACAGCGATATAATGCCCCCACCATCTCTCCCCCATGCCCAGACCACCTAAACTGCAATTTGAATGGCCTCACAAGCTGCCTCTTCATGTTGCTGCTTGAGAGACCTTCAAGGGACATTGAGAACTTTTTTTTAAGATCAGGATAAGCATCAAAATACAGAAAAGGGGAGCAGGAATCAGCCATTCAAGCCTGCTGTGCTATTCAATGCAATCATGGTTGATCATCCGACTCAGTCCCCTGCTCCCGCTTTCTCCCCATACCCTTAGACCCCTTTAACCTTTAGATCTTTATCTAACTCCTTCTTGAAATCTTTTGGCCACAACTGCTTTCTGTGGCAGAGAATTCCACAGGTTCACCACTCTCTAGGTGAAGAAATGTCTCCCCATCTCAGTCCTAAATGGACTACACTGTATCCTTAATCTGTGTCCCCTGAATCTGGGCTTTCCAGTCATCAGGAATATCCTTCACACAAATTTTATGGGTTTCTATACAATCCCCATTCGCCCCACTGAACTTCAGTGCGTATAGTTCTAAACCCTATTGTCTCTCTTCAGACAAGACAAAATTTCCAAAGTAATAACTTGATTGCTCCTCTACATGTGACCACCTGGAGCACACTTGCCCTAACTGTTAAACCCTCCAGATATGCCTTGAAGGTTCAGATCAGCTTGAGAGAGACCAAATCCTTGTTAACCAGTGAGTCTATTACAGCCTGTGGTCAGAGTTCAGAGATGGGGGTGCATGGGTAATGTCAGTGGGCTATTAATGTGGAACCACAGGCTAATATGCTGAGGATGTGGGCTCAAACTCTCCTTTGGCAGATGGTGACATACCAATTCAATACATGTCTAGTATTAAAAGTCCACTGGTGATCATATGCCCATCATTGATTAAAAAAAATCTAGTTCAGTGAAGTATTATTTAAATGGTGAAACATTGTGCAGAGGGACTTAGGAGTGCTTGTACATGAATTGCTAAAGGTTGATTCATGAATGCAACCAGTAATCAGGAAGGCAAACAGAATATTGGTTTTCATTGCTAGAGGGATTGAATTTAAGGGAAGGGAAGTTCTGTTGCAATTGTACAAGGGGTTGGTGAGGCCAAATCTGGAGTACTGTGCACAGTTTTGGTCTCCTTACATGAGGAAGGATATACTGGCTTTGGAGGTGGTGCAGAGGAGGTTCACCGGGTTGATTCTGGAGATAAGGGGGTTACCCTATGAGGCGAGGTCGAGCCACCTGGGACTGTATTTGCTAGAATTTAGGAGAATGAGAGGGGATCTTATAGAAACATAGAAAATTACAAAAGAGATAGATAAGATAGAAGCAAGCAAGTTGTTTCCGCTGGTGGGTGAGACCAGGACTAGGAGACATGGCCTCAAGATTAAGGGGAGTAGATTTAGGACAGAGATGAGGAGGAACTGATATTCCCAGAGACTAGTGAATCTATGGAATTCTCTGCCTAAGAAAGCAGTCGAGGCAGCATCATTAAATATATTCAAGACGCAGTTGGGTAGTTTTCTGCATGATAAGGGAATTAATGGTTATGGGGATAATGCAGGTAGGAGGAGCTGAGACGATGGGTAGATCAGCCATGATCTTAATGAATCACGGAGCAGGCTCGATGGGCCAAATGGCCTACTCCTGCTCCTACTATTATGAAACTATGAAGACAGTCTGCCATCCTTACATGGTCAGGCATAGATGTGACTGGAGACCCAGAACAATGTGGTTGGCTTTTAACTATCCTCTGGGCAATTAAGAATGGACAATAAATGTTGGAAGAGAAAGTGAGGTCTGCAGATGCTGGAGATCAAAGTTGAAACTTTATTGCTGGAACAGCACAGCAGGTCAGGCAGCATCCAGGGAACAGGAGATTCGACGTTTCGGGCACAGGCCCTTCCTCAGTAACTGTCCTGAGGAAGGGCCTGTGCCCGAAACGTCGAATCTCCTGTTCCCTGGATGCTGCCTGACCTGCTGTGCTGTTCCAGCAATAAAGTTTCAACAATAAATGTTGGCCCATACAGTGTCACACAAAACCCATGAACAAATTATAAAGTATAGGTTATCTGGCTCTGTGCTGCTCCCACTCTCTCTGTGTCGATTGTAGGTGAATCTGCAGATAGGCCCCGTAATTATTAAGGAGAAAGTGAGGACTGCAGATGCTAGAAATCAGAGCTGAAAATGTGCTGGAAAAGCGCAGCAGGTCAGGCAGCATCCAAGGAGCAGGAGAATCGACGTTTCGGGCATGAGCTCTTCTTCAGGAATGCAGGAGAATCGACGTTTCAGACATGAGCCCTTCTTCAGGAATTCCTGAAGAAGGGTTCATGCTCGAAATGTTGATTCTTCTGCTCCTTGGATGCTGCCTGACCTGCTGTGCTTTTCCAGCAACACATTTTCAACCCGTAATTATTAACTCTTGCATGTCTGGGCTGTAAATCAATCATGAGAAAAGGGAGCCAAACCCCTGAAGAATCCATCCCAGAGCACTGCATTAACTCCACCAGAGCACCACAATAACTCCCCCAGAGCATCACATTAACTCCCTCAGACATTCCAACACATTAACGCCCCCAGAGTATCGCAGTAACTCCCCAAGAGCACCGCAGTATCTGTCCCAGAGCATTGCAGCAACTGTCCTGGAGCACTGCAGTGACACTCCCAGAGCACCACAGTAAATCCCCCAGGACACTGCAGTAACTGTCCCAGAGCACCACAGGAACTGCCTCAGAGCACTGCAGTAACTCCCCAAGAGCACCACAGTAACTCCCCAAGAGCACCGCAGTAACTGTCCCAGAGCACTGCAGTAACTCCCCAGAATGCCACAATAACTGTCCCAGAGCACTGCAGTAACTGTCCCAGAGCACTGCAGCAACTGTCTCGGAGTACTGCAGTAACTCTTCCAGAGTACTACAGTAAATCGCCCAGAACACTGCAGTAACTGTCCCAGAGCACCGCAGTAACTCCCCAAGAGCACCGCAGGAACTGCGCCAGAGCACTGCAGTAACTGTCTCGGAGTACTGCAGTAACTCTTCCAGATACTACAGTAAATCGCCCAGAACACTGCAGTAACTGCCCAAGAGCACTGCAGTAACTCCCCAGAATGCCACAATAACTGTCCCAGAGCAGTGCAGTAACTGTCCCAGAGCACTGCAGCAACTGTCTCGGAGTACTGCAGTAACTCTTCCAGAGTACTACAGTAAATCGCCCAGAACACTGCAGTAACTGTCCCAGAGCACCGCAGTAACTGCCCAGAATGCCACAGTAACTGTGCCAGAGCACTGCAGCAACTGTCCTGGAGCACCGCAGTGACTCTTCCAGAGCACCACAATAACTCCCCCAGAGCACCACATTAACTCCCTCAGACATTCCAACACATTAATGCCCCCAGAGTATCACAGTAACTCCCCAAGAGCACCACAGTAACTCCCTAAGAGCACCGCAGTATCTGTACCAGAGCACTGAAGCAACTGTCCTGGAGCACTGCAGTGACACTCCCAGAGCACCACAGTAAATCCCCCAGGACACTGCAGTAACTGTCCCAAAGCACCACAGGAACTGCCCCAGAGCACTTCAGTAACTCCCCAAGAGCACCACAGTAATTCTCCAAGAGCACCGCAGTAACTGTCCCGGAGCACTGCAGTAACTCCCCAAGAGCACCACAGTAATTCTCCAAGAGCATCGCAGTAACTGTCCCGGAGCACTCAGTGACTCTTCCAGAACACAACAGTAAATCCCCCAGGACACTGCAGTAACTGTCCCAGAGAACCGCAGTAACTTACTAAGAGCACCGCAGGAACTGCCTCAGAGCACTGCAGTAACTCCCCAGAATGCCACAGTAAATGTCCCAGAGCACTGCAGTAACTATCCCAGAGCAGCAAAGTAGCTTGTGCCAGAGTATTGAATTGATTCCCCCAGAACACAGCAGTGACTACCCCAGGACACCACAGTAACTCCCCCAGAGCAGCGCAGTAACTGTCCCAGAGCACTGTAGTAACCCCCGGAGTGCACCACAACACCTCTCACAGAGCACCGCAGTGACTGTCCCAGAGTACCACAGTAACAGTCCTGGAGCACCGCAGTCACTGTCCCAGAGTACCACAGTAACAGGCCTGCAGCACCGCAGTGACTGTCCCAGAGTACCATAGAAACGGTCCTGCAGCACCGCAGTGACTGTCCCAGAGTACCACAGTAACTGTCCTGCAGCACGCAGTGACTGTCCCAGAATACCACAGTAATGGTCCTGCAGCACCGCAGTGACTCCCCCAGAGCATTGCAGTAACTGTCCCAGAGCACCTCAGTAACTGTCCCAGAGCACCGCAGTAACTGTCCCAGAGCACCGCAGTAACTGCCCCAGAACACTGCAGTAACTGTCCCAGAGCACTGCAGTAATGTCCCCAGAGCACCGCAGTGATTTCTCAAGAGCACCGCAATATCTGTCCCAGTGCATGACAGTAACTCACCCAGAGCACTGCAGTAACTCCCCAAGAGCACCACAGCAACTGTCCCAGAGTACTATAGTAACTGTCCCAGAGCACTACAGTAATTCCCCCAGAGCACTGCAGTAACTTCCCATGTGCACCGCAGTAACTTCCCGAGAGCACTACAATGTCTGATCCAGAGCACCGCAGAAACTCCCCCAGAGCACTGCAGTTATTGTCCCAATGCAACAGAGTAACTGTCCCAGAGAACCGCAGAAACTCCCCCAGAGCACTGCAGTTATTGTCCCAATGCAACACAGTAACTGTCCCAGAGAACCGCAGTAACTCCCCAGAGCACTGCAGTAACTGTCCCAGAGCACTACAATGTCTGATCCAGAGCACCGCAGTAACTCCCCCAGAGCACTGCAGTAACTGTCCCAGAGCACTATAATGTCTGATCCAGAGCACCGCAGTAACTCCCCCAGAGCACTGCAGTAATTGGCCCAATGCAACTCAGTAACTGTCCCAGAGAACCGCAGTAACTCCCCAGAGCACTGCAGTAACTGTCCCAGAGCACTATAATGTCTGATCCAGAGCACCGCAGAAACTCCCCCAGAGCACTGCAGTAACTGTCCCAGAGCACTATAATGTCTGATCCAGAGGACCGCAGAATCTCCCCCAGAGCACTGCAGTAATTGTCCCAATGCAACACAGTAACTGTCCCAGAGTACCACAGTAACAGTCCTGCAGCACCGCAGTGACTGTCCCAGAGTACCACAGTAACAGTCCTGCAGCACTTCAGTGACTGTCCCAGAGTACCACAGTAACAGTCCTGCAGCACCGCAGTGACTGTCCCAGAGTACCATAGTAACAGTCCTGCAGCACCGCAGTGACTGTCCCAGAGTACCACAGTAACAGTCCTGCAGCACCGCAGTGACTGTCCCAGAGTACCATAGTAACTGTCCTGCAACACGCAGTGACTGTCCCAGAGTACCTCAGTAATGGTCCTGCAGCGACTCCCACAGAGCATTGCAGTAACTGTTCTAGAGCACCACAGTAACTGTCCCAGAGCACCGCAGTAACTGTCCCAGAGCACCACAGTAACTGCCCCAGAACACTGCAGTAACTGTCCCAGAGCACCGCAGTAACTGTCCCAGAGCACCACAGTAACTGTCCCAGAGCACTGCAGTAACATCCCCAGAACACCGCAGTGATTTCCCAAGAGCACCGCAATATCTGTCCCAGTGCATGACAGTAACTCACCCAGAGCACTGCAGTAACTCCCCAGAGCACCACAGCAACTGTCCCAGAGCACTGCAGTAACTGTCCCAGAGTACTATACTAACTGTCCCAGAGCACTGCAGTAACTTCCCATGAGCACCGCAGAAACTCCCCCAGAGCACTGCAGTAATTGTCCCAATGCAACACAGTAACTGTCCCAGAGAACCGCAGTAACTCCCCAGAGCACTGCAGTAACTGTCCCAGAGCACTATAATGTCTGATCCAGAGCATCGCAGTAACTCCCCCAGAGCACTGCAGTAATTGTCCCAAAGCAACACAGTAACTGTCCCAAGAGCACCGCAGTGACTCCCCCAGAGCACCGCAGTAACTGTCCCAGAGCACCGCAGTGACTCCCCAGAGCACCACAGTGACACCCCAGAGCACTGCAGTTACTCCCTCAGAGCACTGCAGTAACTTTCCCAAAGCACCACAGTAACTATCCCGGAGCACCGCAGTGACTGTCCCAGAGCATTTTAGTGACTGTCCCAGAGCATTGCAGTAATTCCCCCACACACTGCAGAAACTCCCTCAGGGCAGTGCAATAACTTTACCAGAGCATTGCAGTAACTGTCCCAGAGCACCATGGTAATTATCCCAGAGCCCGCAGTGACTGTCCCAGAGCACTGCAGTAACTATCCCAGAGCACTGCAGTAACTGTCCCAGAGCACTGCATTGACTGTCCCAGAGCACAGCAGTAACTCCCCCAGAACACTGCAGTGATTCCACCAGAGCACTGCAGAGATCCGCCAGAGCACCAAAGTAACTCCCCAAGAGCACCACAATATCTGTCCCAGAGCACCACAGTAACTGTCCCAGAGCACTGCAGTAACTGCACAGAACACCACAGTTACTCCCCCAGAACACTGCAGTAGCTGTCCCAGAACACTCAGTAACTATCCCGGGGCATTGCAGTGACTATCTCAGAGCATTGTCTAACTGTCCCAGAGCACTGCAGTAATTCCCCCACAGCACTGCAGAAACTCCCTTAGGGCACCGCAATAACTCCCCCAGAGAATTGCAGAGATTCTCCCAGAGCACCAAAGTAACCACAATATCTGCCCCAAAGCACAACTATAACTCCACTAGAGCACAGCAGTAACTCCCCAGGTGCACCGCAGTAACTGTCCCAGAGCACCACAATAAATTTCCTAGAGCACTGCAGTGACTCCCCCAGAGCACCACAGTAACGATTCCAGAGCACCATAGTAACTGTTCCAGAGCATCACAGTAACTCCCCCAGAGCACCACAGTAACGATTCCAGAGCACCATAGTAACTGTCCCAGAGCACCGCAGTCACTCCCCAGAGCATTGGAGTAACTGTTCTAGAGCACCGCACTAACTGTCCGAGAGCACCACAGTAACTGTCCCAGAGCACTGCAGCACCTGTCCCAAAGCACCACAGTAACTATCCAGAGCACTACAGTGACTCCTCCAGAACACCACAGTAACTGTCCCAGTGCTCCGCAGTAACTCCCACAGAACACTGCAGTGATTTCCCAAGAGCACCGCAATATCTGTCCCAGTGCATGACAGTAAGTCCCCCAAAGCACTGCAGTAACTCCCCAGAGCACCACTGTAACTGGCCCAGAGCACGCAATAACTCCCTAGAGCAGGGCAGTAACTCCCAGAGAGCACCGCAGTAAGTGTCCGAGAGCACCACAGTAACTATCCCAGAACACTGCAGCAACTGTCCCAGAGCAACACAGTAACTCCTCCAGAGCACTGCAGTACCTGTCCCAAAGCACTAGAGTAACTATCCAGAGCACTACAGTCACTTCTCCAGAACACCACAGTAACTGTCCCAGTGCACCGCAGTAACTCCCCCAGAACACTGCAGTGATTTCCCAAGAGCACCGCAATATCTGTCCCAGTGCATGACAGTAAGCCCCCAGAGAACTGCAGTAACTCCCCAGAGCACCACAGTAACTGGCCCAGAGCACCGCAGTAACTCCCTAGAGCAGGGCAGTAACTCCCCTAGAGCACCGCAGTAACTGTCCCAGAGCACTGCAGTAACACCCCCAGAGCACTGCAGTAAATCCCCCAGAGCACTGCAGTAGCTGTCGCAGAGCACCACAGTAAATCCCCCAGAGCACCACAGTAGCTGTCCCAGAGCACTGCAGTAATTCCCCTAGAACACCACAGTAACTGCCCCAGAGCAACGCAGTATCTTTCCCAGGATACTGCAGTAACTCCCAGAGAATACCAAAATAACCACCCCCCACCAGCCAGACCACTGCAATAACAGTCCCAGAGCACCATAGTATCTGTCCCCGGTCATGACAGTAACTCCCCCAGAACACCGCAGTAACTCTCCCAGAGCACTGCAATAACTTCCCAAGAACACCGTGGTAACTGTCCCAGAGCACTACAATGTCTGATCCAGAGCACCGCAGAAACCCCTGCAGAGCACTGTAGTAATTGACCTAATGCACCACAGTAACTGTCCAAGAGCACTGCAGTAACTAACCAGAGGGCCGCAATAACTCCCCCGGAGCACCACAGTAACTTCCCCAGAGCACCACAGTAACTGTCCCAGAACACTGCAGTAACTCTCTCACAGCACCACAGTTACTCTCTCACAGCACCACAGTTACTCTCTCACAGCACCACAGTAACTATCCCGGAGCACTGCAGTGACTGTCCCAGATCACCGCAGTTACTATCCCAGAGCATCGTGGTGATTCCCCCAGAGCACCACAGTAACTGCTCCAGAGCACTCCAGTAACTCCCCCAGAGTACTGCAGTGATTTGCCAAGAGCACTGCAATATCTGTTCCAGTGCATGACAGTAACTCCCCTAGAGTGGATGATTTTTGGATGGTATGGTTGAAGGAACAAACTCTAATAAAACAATGTGGCATTCTGGGCCTTAAGCTTTTTCACAAAAGTTGTGTTCAGTATAGATGTTAGCCTCCCTGTACTCATTTTCAACAAACATCTCGAAATGTTTAAGAGCAAATAGTTAACTAAGTGCTCCCTTCTGTCCTGTGAGTGTCATCTTTGATGTTTGCTTCTCTTCTTAGAAAAGTAAATGATTGGTCTCCCTTTTCTGGATGCACCTTCCTAGATGAATACAACCATTTTCCCTGGAGCGCCGCAGTAACTTTCCCAGGGCACTGCAGTAGTTCTCCCAGAGCAGTAACTGTCTAGAACTTTCAGGAATGAGTGTTATCAGATAAAGACAAGCTCAACTTCAACAGCAAGGTGCCTCCTGGCTTAACGATCTGTGAATCTTGGGAACGTTTATATAGGAGTGTAATATGGAAACTAATGTTAACCTAATCTCTAGCCTAAGGCCAATGAATCCATCTGCAGTGTGCCCATCACAGGGAACTGAGGGAGTTGTTCGATCACCCATTTCGATCCTTTCTGTTTCTGACTCGGTGCATGCTGTCAGTACCTTTTCTCAAGATAGAACATTATTCGCAGCAGCATTCACATCAGCCATGTCTCAGAGTCAGAAAGACACAGGTACACGTTACTGTCCTGTTATCAAAATGTAAATGCATGGTATAGGAGGCAATCCACTGGTATGGATTAAAAATCAGCTTGTGAGTGGAAAACAAGAGAGCAGGAATAAACAGCTGGCAGTCTGTTACTAGTGAGATCAGTATCTGTGCTCAGCTGTTTCCAATATTTGTGAATGAATTTCCTGAGGGGTAGATTTTTAAGACAGAGGGTGGTTTGTGTGTGGAATGAACTGCCAGAGGACGGTGCAGATACACTTAAAATGTTTACAAGACATTTGAATTGGTGCATGAGCATAGAGGGAGATGCAGGCAGGTGGGACTAGTTTAGTTTGGGAAAATTGGCTGGCCTGGACTGGTTGGACTGAAGGGTCTGTTTCATTCTGTACGATGCTATGATTCTGTCAGGGGACTTCCTGCATCGGGTTGGATTTTCTGAGCAGCTCCTTGGATGCTGCCTGAACTGCTGTGCTCTTCCAGCACCACTAATCCAAAATCTGGTTTCCAGCATCTGCAGTCATTGTTTTTACCGTTTTTTTCTGAGCACTGCCAACCTCACACAGATTGCCACTCTGTCCCTTTATTTCTCTGAAATGAGGAAACTCCGCATTTCAGAGAGGTGGTTCCCATTGGGACTTCTTCAGAAATACGGGGCCATCCTCCCATTCTGACGGTTCCAGCAAAGCATAAAACTGTCAGAGAAAGGCAAATCACATCTCCCTTTCATAGCAGTCAGCTTCTAGATTTGGAAATTTACAAGAGGAGTCAACCACTTTGATAGCTGCTATCAAACGGCAAGTACATAAGCTAAGGGTCTTAGTAAGGTGCTTGGAAGGTCAAGTTCCAGGTGGGTAGAAGGGTGATTCAGAGAGCATTCGAGGTGGTGGGGGTGACTAACAGAGCTTACTTATTGGTGGACCAAACTGAAGCATCCAAATGGGATATTCCTGCATTTAATTCGTGCAGTGCCAGAAGCAGATGGCAATGACAATCACAGAACAAGAAAGTAGTAAGATGGCTTGAGCAGAGTTACAATGAACGTAAGAAGGCTCAAGTTGGGCAATTGACCAGGAGTGCATCGGAACAGTCAAGTCTTGAGGTTATAAATACACAAATGAGGATTTCAGCAGGTGATAAGCAAATGTCAGACACAGCCAATTTCCAATAGGAACATGAGGAAAGGTTGCTGTAAGTAGTGACTGGTAAACATCCAGAATACATTGTCTGAGGGTGTGATGGAGACCAATCCAATCATATTGTCTATAGCGAATTAGATTAACACTTGACAAGAGAATGGCAGAGTTATAGGGAAGGGAAATGTAAAAATATAAAAATATAAAATACTGCATAACCCGATAAATGAGTCCATGAGAATAAAAAAAAGGAGCTTCTGAAAACCCAAAACAAACCCCTCAAGCAAATGGCAAGAAGAATGGGTGTTTGGCAAGAAGAACAAGAAAAATGGGTGTTTGGGGGCAGTGAAGAGCATTGGGCTGGTGGGAGTTATTTTGACACTGGCTGTGGACGTAACTCTTTGTTGACAGGTATGGCTTTCTTCTGCATTGTTATAATTCTACAAAGGATGTAGAGTGGAACAAGCTGAGTTGTGCTTCCAGAGAGTCAGTATGGATGTGGAAGGCTAAATGGCCTACTGCTGTGCTGTAACCATTCCATCTTTCTCTTTGGTTCTAATGAACGTGCGATGTTGGAAACTCCACTCAAGCTCAAATCAGATGCAATGCTGTCCATGGTACAGTTCAGATACAGAATGGATCAGGATGGTTGTGGACAAAGACGTTTGTGTTGTGACTGAATAAATCCATTCTCTGCAACTTTTTCCATTCTTTAACAAACCCTCTGAACAGCTACTGACATGTGAACAATGATGGAGCAGCCATTTGTTGCATTTATGTGAGATTTTGTGACCGTGCTGCTTTGTAATACCTCTGAGATGTTTTACTGTCTTTAAGTTGTACGAGGGGATACAATTTATTCATCGTTATTCGCTCCAAAACAAGATTAAGGTCAAGGGTACTGCTCTGATTGATTTGTTTTCATTGCCATGCTTGAGAAGATACATGAGGGTACATTGCACATATGTGCAATTTATTTGTCAATAAAATGAAAAGCTGCTACTGCTGGAGATTAAGATGAATCCTCCAATGAGTTCGGGCTGCAATAGTTCTGCACTTGAAAACGCAAAGAAAGCAAGACTTGCACTTCTCATCCACGTTTCACAACATCAGGACGTCACAAAGCACCTTTATAGTTAATGAAGTGCTTTTTGAAGTGTAGTTACTGTTGTAATATGGGAACTGGTAGCCAATTTGTACACAGCAAGGTTCCACAAACAGCAGTTTGTAAATGATGAGATAATTTGGTTTCATGGTGTTGGTTGAGGGATAATCATCTAACAGAATGTTGCAGAGGAAATTTTTCCATTGATCCAGTGCTTTGGGATCTATCTTGTATTAATTCACAGCCCAGGCTCTTGGGCTTTTAAATAGTCCACTGAGAACGACAATCTAGCAATGAAAGGAAAGGTTCCTGTGGTGTTTCATTCCATACTTTTAACATCATATGAGTAAAAATAGTCACTTATTCCAATCCTTGAAGGGAGACTGCAGAGACATAGAAACAATGACCTTCAAATCAATTCACACTGTCTTTAGCTGCTCCTGTTTCACCTACAAAAAATAATTATGTTTTACAGATTTAAGGGGGCAGATCACTGACCCACGTGCCTCAATGAAGCATCACAGCTGTGTGTTTACCAGCTGTGACATGCCTTCCATTGTAATTAGCAACATTTTTTATCTTCCTGTCAATACGCACAAAAATGATCAGTTTTGCAAATGTTCAAACCATAACACTTGGTTTAGTGAAGATTGCAGTAAGGCAAGCCAGGAGTAACGTAACTAAAATTGAGACTTTAAACTACAAAACATGATAACTTGTGTGACAAACAGGGACCAAAATTTATTTTTCCCCTGAGAGCTGTTTGTGAGATTTTACCGAGGGCTACGTTTTGATCTTCAAGGTAATTTATTTCCGTCTTCAGAATTTCCTATTGTGTTCTCACTAATTGAAATATTGGATAATTCTGTCATGTACCATAATCACTTTCTGTAATAGTGTTGAATTATTTGTGGGTTTTTTTCGAAGAAAGCCTAGATTGCTCAATTATCAAGGATTGTATGAATACAGATTATCAAACCTTTTAACTTGGAAGCTAGAAGTAAAACAAACTCCAATTAATTTATGGCAAATGAATTCTCCTTACAGTGTTTCCAAATTGAATCATACGCATGTTGTAATCAGCTCCCCGCCCCTTCCCCCGCCAGGTGCAAGTTTCATTACTTGGTCCAGGAAAGCCAACTGATCCTTTACAGAAACCCCAGCAATAATTAGAACCTCCCTTAGTTTGTATTCAGCCATGTTTTTCTTGGATGCCTTGATGTTACTGACACCCATGTTAAATTTGAGCTCAGTATTCTTTAAAGCAGAAGAATCACTACAATGCAGGGGGAGGCCATTCAGCCCATTGAGTCTGCACAGACACTCTGAAAAGCATCATACCCAGACCCAGCCTTCCCCAGACTCCATTCATTTTAATCTTACCATGGTTAATCCATCCAGTTTACACATCCGTGAACACTGTGGGAAGTTTAACATAGCCAGACCACTTAACCTGCATATCTTTGGACTAGAAGAGGAAACCCATGCAGACACAAACAGTAACCCAAGGCTGGACTTGTACCCAGGTCCCTGGCGTGGTGAGGCAGCAGTGTTAACCACTGAGCCACCTGTCTTCCATGCTAAGTGAAATAAGATTAGCACCTGGCCCACCACTTTCCCACCTAGCCCTGAATATAGTCCCACAATAGAGAGAGTGGATTCAGCTGATATCGGCAGCCTAGCCATCATTTATGGAAATTCATAATTAAAGGCCAATGGAACCTGCTAAATATTCAATTCATCCCAATATCATGCTAGTAGAAAGTGAGGACTGCAGATGCTGGAGATCACAGTCAAGAGGGTACTGCTGGAAAAGCACAGCAGGTCGGGCTGCTACTCCTCGGATGCTGCGTGAACTGCTGTGCCTTTCCAGCACCACAATATCATGCTAACCACACCATCATTTGGTTGATATGAGCCATAAAAAAGCATGGAAGGGTTTACTTTCTATATGGGGAAGAATATCAAAGTCATGCCCAAGCTGTCTCCTTTTTTTATATCTTTTTGTCGTCGAAGAATGATGCCTATTCTGATACTCCACGGTGGTATATCCCCTGTCAACTCATCATTAGATACAAAAAGAAAACAAAGGAGGATCAGTGGTAACAAACGTCATCAAGCAGCTCTTTCCCAGCACAACAGATTGGTAGAGATGCCAAATCCCACAAGGTGCCATGGGTCATCATGTGGAAGAGTTCCATAATTCCTTCCTGAACTTACACAGGAAGAAGGTACTGTTAATCTAGCCTTGCTGAACCCCTGTAGATAATCCAACCATAGGGCTGCTGTCTTATTAGAGAGAGGGAGATGACTGGTGGTAGTCATCATGTCTCAGGCAAAGGAAGGGGTTGAGAAGGAGACTCCCTTCCTGGTGACCTCAGTTGGTGCACATTCTGTGTACAATATACAATAAAACCACAGAGTGGTAATGATGGATTCTGTGGATACACAACCTTAAGACCATAAGGTATAGGAGCAAAAGGAGGCCATTCAGCCCTTCAACTCTGCTCCACCATTCAAGAAGGTCACACCTGATCTAATGAACGTCAACTCCACTGCCTATTCCCCATAACCTTAGATTCCCTAACAGATTAAAAATCTGTCTAACTCAGCCTTGAATACATTTTAGCTCTCTGTGGCAAAGAATTCCACAGATTCATTTCTCTCTGGGAGAAGAAATTCCCCCTCACCCCAGTCATAATGTCTGACCCTCTCACTCTGAGATGATGCCATCTGGTCCTAGACCCTTCCGCATGGGGAAAATACCTTTCCACATCTACCCTGACATGGTTAAAGAGTGAATGCTGGTCAGGTGCACTGGGAAAACCCCACATTCAGGTAGAGCCACAGTACATTTCTCTGAATTGATGGAGGCAGAAATTAACAGGCACTGGGCAGGGGAGAGAGATCTATATCCTCTTCCTGTAGAAAGGTCAGTGGCGAGCTGACAGATGCAGGTGGCTAAATCAGTGCAGAGTGGGCTTCTGCACCTGGGTTGCAGGAATATCACCCTTGTGAGCCGCTAACCAATCTGATTGGTGGTTCCAAGGTACATGCCAAGAGGAAGATGGGGATTTCTGTCTTCCAGAGGTCTGTCCCTAATCGGCAAAAAAATCCTCAAAAGATGGTAGCCCTTTTCGTACTCACCATTTTGAAAAATCTTAAATATAAACAGGGTGCCAACTCTTATTCATTTGGCCATACCAACCTTATGATGGTATTGTTGGGGTGATATTGGTTTGAATTGATTTTTATTTAGCAGGTTTCTTGACCCTTAATTCTGCATTTCCATAAATAGTGGCTGGCCTTCTGATTTCGCTCCCCGTCCACCTTCTCTATCATGGGACTATACTCAGGGTTCAGTAAGAGCGTGGGGGACAAGATGCTAAACCTATTACACCTGCACCTCTGCTAAAGCCTGATGAGAGCATGTAATATTGAGCCTTGTGTCTCAGTTTAACTCTAGACAGTGCAGAAGATACAAAAGCCTATTTAAATAGCTACCAGAGATTATACCCTTCAGGAAAGGTTGATCAAACTGAAAATGTTTGCACTGGAAAATATTAACTTGAGGGGGGGACTTGATGGTGGTCTTCAAAGAAGCTTATGATGAATTTCATTTTTGTTGCATCAATTCGTGGTGCGGGTGACACCACTCTCCGAACATTATAACAATCAAGGACTATAGACTTCCAAAAGGTTTGTTACATTTAATTGTTCCAAATCATCAGTTCCACTCAATTCTGCCAAACAGTGCAGAAGATTATGTTGCACGGTTTTCATTCAAAGCATTTCAAGGGTCACTTCAAGCTCACAGTTCATCAGAGAAGGAGAATGAGAGAAATACAGCCTCTATTTTTAACAGAGCTGTTGTTCACTCTGCTTTTAAGTGTAACTGAATTACATAAGAACATAAGAAATGGGAGCAGGAGTAGACCATCTGGCCCATCAAGCCCACTCCGTCATTCAATAAGATCATGGCTGATCTTTTCATGGTCTCAGCTCCACTTAACCGCCCAATCCCCATAACCCTTAATTCCTTCACTGTTTAAAAATCTTTGTCTTAAAAGCATTCAACGAGGAAGTCTCAACTGCTTCACTGAGCAGAGAATTCCACAGATGCACAACCCTTTGGGTCAAGAAGTTCCTCCTCAACACAGGTCTAAATCTGCTCCCCCTTATTTTAAGACTCTGCCCATTAGTTCTAGTTTCACCCACCAATGGAAACAACCTCCCTGCTTCTATGTTCTCCATTCCTTTTATAATTTTATATGTTTCTTTAAGATGCCCCTACATTCTTCAAAATTCCAATGAGTATAGTCCTATCATTTCTATGCATTCGGGGCTCAAGGAAGTCCTGGATAGCTCAACATAGTGTGGGGTTATGAAACCCCTTGGATCTGTGAAGGGATAAAAATAAGCCAGTGCACAATGAATATCTTCATCCACAGACAGTGGGTTTTGGAACTCAGAAAAACAAATCCAGGGACAGTGGTGAAGTTCACTATCTGTGAAAAGCTGTGTTGTTCTTGTGAGTGCAGTTTCAAAGAACCAGGCAAATGTAGTTCAAAAATTGGAAGACAGACCACCACAGGATAAGGAGTCATTGGAGGCATCAGTAACAGAACAGCAGCTTGGGAATTTCAAATCCAAACTGCTGAAAATGGAGAATTGTAAACTATTTAAAATGTTAATGAAATTTGATGACTACATTGTCACTAATGTCTGGGATAAAGTCTGAGAAATCCTTGGTATATTATATTTCGCTTGCTATTTGATGTGCCACTAGGTGTGTTTGACCATAGTTAAGCTGTTACCCATATCTGCCTCATGTTAAGTTTAGGGTGTTAGAGTATAAATCATGTCAATCTTTGCACAGTGCATTTTTTGTCAATGATCTTTTTTTGTTTGTTTAAGTTTTGATTGTAATAAACTAGTTCTTTAGTGAAGGAAGAAATCTAGCTGAATTGCTTCTAATCAGGGTGAAATATATCACCCTTCTTGTTCAATTTTAAATTTGGTATGACACTGGAGGAGTGGGACTGGAAATGAATCAATGTGCCCTCCAAACCCAGTTGTAATAACATATTTAAAGAGATAGATGCACAGAAAATCTTTCAATTTCTGGGGGAGTCTGAATTTAGAGGAGACTGCGAAGAATAATGAATTCAAAAGGAAATTCATGAGAAACCATTTGATGAAAATATGGGATGAGCTGTTACAAGGAATATTTGAGTTAAACATCACAAATAGATTTAAATGGAAATTAAATAAACACTCATGAAAGAAAAAGATCCACTGTCAGTGTTAGATAAAGAGGGATTGGACGAGGTTAATATGGAGCATAAATGTACATCATAGACTAGTTAGGCCAAATGGCCTGTTTCTCAGTGGCATAGTACTGTGCACTGAATGTGTAGCACTTTAACCATGGACATATATAAAGCTGTAAATGAAATAACTTCACTGAAAGCAAATAGATTACTTGCTTGATATGCAACACTTACAAATATTTCTCTTCACCTACAGAAAGACAAGGAAGAGGAATGGATGCAGCAGATAGCACAGGGAAGCAAAGATTCCATCATCCTTGAAAGACTTCAGTGGGACATGCGGTATGAAGTAAAGATCACAGCTGTTAACAAGTTGGGTTCCTCCGAGCCAACCATCTATGAGTTCACCATGCCACCAAAGCCCAACACCATCGCCAGTAAGTCACATCTTCTGGTTGAATGTCCAATGGGATTGACATAGCTGAATAAGACGTGGTGTACATTAAGTACTATCCCCATAAGCAGGTGCCACAAACTTGGACAGGCCACATGCATAGATTTGGAGGAAGAATTAATTTGCATGGATGAATGTACATACTTCAGATAAGCAAGGGAATGTCACATTGTCTCACTTGTCCCCACAAGGATTCGTCTTTCTGACGTGACGTTAAAATTCTCATTCTTCTCTTTAATTCCCCCATGGTCTCATTTCTCTGTGATTTCCCCTACAACTTTAAACTCTCTCAGATATCAGTGCTGCTTTCACTCTGGCCTCTTGAGGATTCTTAAATTGTCACTGTTTCTCTATTGTTAGCCATGCCTTCAGCTTTCTGTGTGCTGTGTCTAGAATTCCCTTCCTTCCAATAAACTCCTACACCCCTTGATTTCAATCTCCCATTTCAGATGCTTACTGAAAACTGCCTCTTTGGCCAAGCCGTCTCCTCAGATTTCATTACACTTCCTGGGATCACATCGAGTTTCACAACTTTCCTGTGAAATGCCTTGGAATATTTTCACTGCATTAAAGCTGCTTTCCAAATTCAAGTTTGTTGTTGCATACTTTTAAGAGCTTCAGCATGTTTGGGGGTGTGGGTGGATGGGATAGGAGTACATTGGAATGCAGAATGTACAACAGTACAAGTTTTGAGAAGATTTGTAGCTCAGGTTGAGGTTTTGGGTGCAGGTTTGCTCGCTGAGCTGCAAGGTTCATTTCCAGACGTTTCGTTACCTTACTAGGTAACATCTTCAGTGGGCCTCAGGCGAAGCAATGCTGAAAATTCATGCTTTCTATTTATATGTTTAGGTTTCTTCGGATTGGTGATGTCATTTTCTGTTCCTTTTCCCAGGGGATGGTAGATGGGATCTAATGTGATGTGTTAGAGTTAGACCCCATCTACCACTCCCTGAGAAAAAACATATAAATAGAAAGCAGGAATTTTCAGCATTGCTTTGCCTGGGGTCCACAGAAGATGTTACCTAGTAAGGCAACGAAATGTCTGGAAATGAACCTTGCAGCTCAGTGAGCAAACCTACATCCAAGATATAACAGTACAGCAAAGGAACAGGCCCTTCGACCCATGATGTTGTGCTGAACATGACACTAAACTGAACTAATCCCTTCTGCCTGCCCTTGGTCCATATCCCTCCATTCCATGCATGCTCATGTGATTGTCTAAAAGTCCCTCAAACACCCCAAATGTATCTGCTTCCACGATCACCCCTAGCAGTGTGTTCCAGATGCCTACCACTCTCTGTGTAAAAGATTTGCTCCTCACATATCCTTTGAACTTTCTCCTCTCACATTCAATGCATGCCCTCTAGTATTAGACATTTCAACTGTGGAAAAAAGATTCTGACTGCCATCTAGGCATCTCATAATTTTATAGACTTCTACCAAGTCTCCTCTCAACCTCTGTTGTTCCAGAGAAAACAATCCGAGTTTTTCTAGTCTCTCCTTATAGCTCATACCCTCTTACCAGGCAGCATCCTGGTAAACAACAAGAGTAAAGGGTTTCCTTACCAAAGCATAACTACTGTGTAAAGGCAAAATACTACAGGTCTGTAAATCTGAAACAAACACAGGGAATCTTAGAGAAATGTATTAGGTCTGGCAGCATCTGAAGACAGAGAAACACAATTAATGTTTTTGAATCTGATATGGCACTTACTGACATAGAGATGTATGGAAACAGCACTGAAACAGACCCTTCAATCCAACTTGTCCATGCT
Organism: Chiloscyllium plagiosum; assembly: GCF_004010195.1. Lineage (NCBI taxonomy): Eukaryota > Metazoa > Chordata > Chondrichthyes > Orectolobiformes > Hemiscylliidae > Chiloscyllium > Chiloscyllium plagiosum. The sequence goes on from NC_057721.1 coordinate 76,843,323, forward strand.
GATCAGATATTCTAAATAAATCTAGTTCTATTTGCCAGCACTTGGCCCATGTCCATTTAAACCCTTCTGAATCATATATCCATCCAAATGCCTTTTAAATGTTGTACAAAGAACAAAGAACATTTACAGCCCAGAAACAGGCTCTTCAGTCCTCCAAGCCTGTCTCAATCCAAATCCACTGTCTAAACCTATCACCCAATTCCTAAGGATCTGTGTCCTTCTGCTCCTCACCTACTCATGCATTTGTCCAAATGCACCTTAAATGAATCTACCATGCCTGCCTCCACTACCTCTGCTGGCAACGCATTACAGGCACCTACCACCCTCTGTATAAAGTACATTCTGTGTGTATCCCCCTTAAACTTCTTTCCTCTCAACTTGAATATGTGACCCTCACCCTTATTTCTATCCACCTTGTCTATACCCTTCATGATTTTGTAGACCTCAATTAGGTCCCCCCTCAATCTCGTTTTTTCTAATGAAAACAATCTTGACTTACTCAACCTTTCTTCATAGCACCTTCCATACCAGGCAACATCCTCGTAAACCTTCTCTGCATCCTCTCCAAAACATCCACATCCTTTTGGTAATGTGGCAACCAGAACTGTACACAGTATTCTAAATGCAGCCGAAGCAATGTTTTGTACAATTTTAACATCCTCTGCCAGCTCTTATACTCAATACACCATCTGATGAAGGCAAGCATACCATATGCCTTCTTGACCACTCTATCCACCTGTGCAGCCACCTTCAGGGTACAATGGACCTGAACTCCCAGATCTCTCTGCTCATCAACTTTTCCTAAGGTTCTTCGATTTACAGTATAGTTCACTCTAGAATTAGGTCTTCCAAAATGCATCATGTCACATTTACCGATTGAACTCAATCTGCCACTTCTCTGCCCAACTCTCCAGTCTGTCTATATTCTTCTATATTATTTGATAGTTCCCTTTGCTTTCTGCTACTCCACCAGTCTTCGTGTTATCTGCAAACCACCAATGCCCTCTTCCAGCACTGACCCCTGTGGAACACCACTGGTGTTTCTCCATTTCAAGAAACTCCCTTCAACTATTACTCTCTGTCTCCTGTTGTTCAACCAGTTCTTTATCCACCTAGCTAGAACACCCTGCACACCATGTGACTTCACTTTCTCTATTAGTTTACCATGGGGAACCTTATCAAACACCTTACTAAAGTCTGTGTATATGACATCAACAGCCCTTCCTTCATCTACCAACTTGGTCACTTCCTCAAAGAACTCTATTAAGTTGGTAAGGCACAATCTCCCCTGCACAAAACCATGTTGCCTATCACTGATAAGCCCATTCTCTTCCAATATAAATAGATCTGATCCCACAGTACCTTTTCCAGCAACTTTCCAACCACTGGCATCAGGCTCACTGGTCTGTGGTTACCTGGAATATCCCTACTATCCTTCTTGAACAGGGGGACAACATTAACAATTCTCCAGTTCACCTGTGTTCAAGGATGCTACAAAGATATCTGTCAGGGCCCCAGCTATTTCCTCTCTTGCCTCCCTCAGCAATGTGGGATAAATCCCACCCAGTTCTGGGGATTTTGTCCACCTTAATATCCTTTAACCTACCCAAAACATCCTCCCTCCTTATGTCAACTTGATCCAGAGTAAACAAACTTGTATCTCTAATCTCAACATCCACCATGTCCCTCTCCTCAGGGAACACTGATGCAAAGTAATCATTCAGAATCTCACCCATTTTCTCAGGTTTGATACACAACCTTCCTTCCTTATCCTTTAGTGGACCAACCCTTTCTCTAGTTACCCTCCTGCTTCTTGTATATGAATAGAAAGCCTTGGGAACCTCCTTAATTCTGCTCACTTAAGCTATTTCATGACCCCTTTTAGCCCACTTGATTCCTCGTTTAAGATTGGTCCTACTCTCCTGATATTCTTCCAAGGCCCGTTCTGTCTTAGCTGCCCGGACCTTATGCACGCTTCCCTTTTCCTCTTGGCTAGTAGCACAATTTCTCCTGTCACCCATGGTCCATGAATCTTGCCAAGGCCCCTTGTTTTCAAAAGGACATGCCTATCCTGCCCTATCTTCAACCTATCTTTGAAAGCCTCCCACATATCAAATGCAGACTTTCCTTCAAATAGCTGTGTCCAATCCACATTTCCCAGCTCATTCCTAATTTTGATCCAATTGGCCTTGGTCTAGTTTAGCACTCTTCCCTTAGGACCACTCTCACTTTTGTTTGTGAATGTTCTAAAACGTATAGAATTCTGGTCACTATTCTCAAAGAAATCCCCCAGTGCAACTTCTACCACCCGGCCTGGCTCATTCCCCAGCACCAGGTCCAATATGGCCCCTTCCCTAGTTGGACTATTGATATACTGCTCTAGAATGCTCCTTACAAATTCTGCCCCATCCAGACCTCTGATACTAAGTTCATCCCAGTCAATGTTGGGAAAATTAAAATCTCCCATCACCACCACCTTGTTACCTCTGCATCTTTCCATAATCTGTTTACCTATTTATTCTTTGACCTCACACTCACTGTTGGGAGGTCTGTAGTACAGCCTAAACAATGTAACTGCACCCTTCTTATTTCTCAGTTCTATCCATAATGTCTCACTGCTCAAGACCTTCATAGTGCCCTCCTTCAGCACAGTCATGATATCAACCCTGACTAGCAATGCAACTCCTCTCCTCCTTTAACTTCCCTCGCTGTCCTGTCTGAAGCATCTATACCCTGGAACATTTAGTTGTCAATCATACCCTTCCTTCAACCAGGTCTCTGTGATCACAATAACATCATACTCCCAGGCACCAATCCAAGCCCTAAGTTCATCTGCCTTATCCACTATACTCCTGGCATTTAAGCATATGCACTTCAGGCCACCAGTTCCTTTGCATTCATCTCCTCTCTGCCTACTCTTCCCCTTGGTATTGCTGAGTGCATAATCCTGTGCCTTACAGTCTCTAGTTTCCACCTCATTGTCGACTAGTCTTCTCTTCTGGTTCCCAGCCCCCTGTCACATTAGTTTAAACCACCCTCCCCAAACAGCAGTAGCAAAAACTCCCCCAAGGACATTAGTTCCAGTCTGGCTCAGGTATAGACCATCCAATTTGTAATAGTCCCACCTTCCTCAGAACTAGTCCCAATGTCTCACGAATCTGAACTCCTCCCTCCTACACAATCCCTCAAGCCACGTGTTCATCCTGCCTATTCTTTCATTTCTACGCTGGCTAGCACGTGGCACTGGTAGTAATCCTGAGATCACTACCTTTAAGGTCCTCCTCTTTAACTTCTCTCCTAGCTCCCTGAATTCTTCTTTCAGGACCTCATCTCACTTTCTCCTTATGCCGTTGGTGCCTATATGCACCAAGACAACTGGCTGTTCACCCTCCCCTTTTAGAATACTCTGCAGCCGATCAGTGACATCCCTGACCCGAGCACCTGGGAGGCTGCGTGCCATCCAGGGTCCTGTTTTCATCCACAGAGTCGCCTATCTACTTCCTTTATAATAGAATCCCCTATGACTATTGCCCTATGAGTCTTTTTCCCACCCTGCAGAATAGCAGTGCCTGCCATGGTGCCATGAACCTGACTACTGCTGCCCTCCCCTGGTGAGCCATCTCACCCAACAGTATCCAAAACAGTATACCTGTTTTGGAGGGAGATGACCGCAGGGGACACCTGCACTGTCTTCTTACTCTTTCTATGTCTTTTGGTCACCCATTCACTGTCTCCCTCAGCAATTCTAATCTGTAGTGGGACCAATCCACTAATCGTGCTAGCCACGATCTCCTCAACATTGCGGATGCTCCACAGTGAGTCCATCCGTAGCTCCAGAGCCGTCAGTCAGACCCTGCATGGAATGTAGCCTCCCAGTCAAACAAGAGCTGCAGCTGGACACATTTCCTGCAATGTAAGAGTCAGGGATGTCAGCCATGTCTCTGAGCTCCCCCATCAAGCAAAAGCACATGCCATGAGTCTGAGGTCCCCTGCGATTGTAAGCTTTAGCTTTAGCTTTAACTCAACTAACTAATACCAAACAATGCACTTAAATATATATCTAAGAAAAGAAAAATCCTTACCTTACAGAGTCCTTTTCTTCTGGATAGAGGAGGAGGGGCAGGAGGGAGATACTACACATGTATTATCTTGGGTTTAGCCACTGTCCAAATATATACTCAGTCCTTACCTTCCCGGCAACCTCCTGGTCCCAACATCATCTGCCTCCCGCTGCTCCCAGACAGGAAAAAGGCTGCGGGCTTCCAAGGTAAGTATTTCTACTGTTCACTTACATTCCCGGCAACCTCCTGGTCTCCAACATCACGTCCGCTCTGTCTCCCGCTGCTCCCAGACAGGAAGAAAAGGGAGTCGTTGTACTAGCCTACACAACTTCCTCTGGCAGGCTCATTCAATACACGCACTGCCTCTGAGGGAAAAAGGTGGCCCTTCGGTCCCTTTTAAATTTTTTCTTCTCACCTTAAACCTATGCCCCTTAGTTTTGGGCTCCACCACCCCGGGGGAAAAGACCTTATCTATTTACCCTATCCATGCCCTTCATCATTTTATAAACCTCTACGAAGTCACCCCTCAGCCTCTAACGCTCCAGGGAAAATAGCCCTAGCCTATTCAGCCTCTCCCTGTAGCTCAAACCCTCCAACCCTGGCAACGTCCTTGTAAATCTTTTCAGAACTCTTTCAAGTTTCACAACATCCTTCCTATAGCAGGGAGACCAGATATGCATGCAGTATTCCAAAAATGGCCGAACCAATGTCCTATACAGCCACAACATGACCTCCAAACTCCTTTGCTCAACGCCCTGACAAATAAAAGGAAGCATACCAAATGCCTTCTTCACTATCCTGTCTACCTGCGACCACTTTCAAGGCATGAGGAACCTGCACTCCATGGTCTCTTTATTCAGCAACATACCCCAGGACCTTGCCATTAAGTGTATTAGTCATGCCCTGATTTGCCTTTCAAAATGCAGCACCTCACATTTATCTGTCTTAAACTTCTTCAAAACATGAACTGTAGTGCTCTGAGGAAAAGTCATGCCAGACTCAAGTATTAACTGTGTTTCTCAATCCATGGATGCTGCTAGACTGAGTCATCTTCTCCAGCATTCTCTGTGTTTGTTTCAGATCCCCAGACCGCAGCATTTTGGCTTTAGACAATAATTCTGGTTTGATAGTGAAATCATTTACTTCCATCGTTTCACCAATTTTTTGCCTGAATGAGAAAGGAGAGGTTAGAAAAACCGGGGTTGTTTTCTCTGGAGTGGTGGAGGCTGAGGGGAGACTTGATAGGAGTGTCTAAAATTATGAGGTGCATAGATAACAGTCATCTACTGATCTTCTCCAGTAATCTCTGTGTTTGGTTCATAGTTACTGTCTGTTCATGTGCTTTTCTTGCCCTCTCTGCACCGTTGCTACCTCTCACTGCCTTTTTCTCTTATCGTTCTTCTTACCACTCTCACCATGACCCCTCTCCCTTTTATCTCCCTTTCAGGTCAGCAATCTATAAGCGTGTATCATTGTGCAAGGTCATAACGTTTAGAGCTGTCTATCCTACCATAACTATGTCAATCCAGAACCTGGGAAAATTCCCAATTACAACAGGGCTTTTATGTCTTCAGACCCAAACTACATCTTCTTGAAAGGACATCGATATGCAAAGAGTATAGAATGTTGAAATAAAAATGCATTTTAAATTTACTTTCAAAATCTCGCCCCATGAAAGTCAAGCCCTAAGAAATGGATAGTCTTTGAACAGAGTTGTTTCACAGATTCTAAGCATGTGGCTTGTGGTGAGCACTTTGAGTTTGGCAACATTGTATAAAAGACAATCTTAATTTTTCTGTTTTTCTCTTCCCCGATGGTTGCTTTTAAGGATGTTCTAAGCAGGCGAAAGTGCATTATCTTGTCAAAGAGTATGGCTTTCAGGTCAAATTAACTTCATTACAAGGCAAAATGATGCATTCTTCTCTTAATGCATTTTGTTATGAAAACGCAGAATATGTTTGAACAAAACTGAAAGTTTTGTGCATGGCAGGCTGTACTCACAGATCACAAGCTGCTCTCAGCTTATATTAGCTTATGACTTTCATTGATGGAATAGTTCATCACTCTGTTATCGAGTCATATTTTTAAAAATATCCTTTTCCTTCTTGATTCTTGCTGACCTCATCAAGGCAAAAAAAAAAAAATTGTGCTGCATTTTCATAACCTCCAGTCACCTCAAAGTTCCTTGTAAATAATGAACTTTCAGAATTGATGTTGCTATAGGGAAACTTAGCTACCGACCAGTGTGTGGTGAATTCCCACAGCCAGCATCCACTGGGATTGTTGGTTGACAGAAAAGTAAGGACATGTTGCAGCAGAGTGTTACATTGAGGGGTATGAGTTACGTTAGCACATCTTACAGTGAAATGTTCATGAAGGTAATAATCATCTCATTGTGTTTCTCATTTATCCAGTACTTTGACCCCCCCCCAGTTTTAATGTATTGGTGTGCATTCATTTGCCCAGCTAATGTGACATTGCCATGCCTGCTCCTTTACACAGGACATGAACCTTTCCCATTGACAATAGAGTACGGAAGAAGCATATTACACTTCTGAACTTGAATTAAGCAAAAATATATTTGTCTCTTAGTATCATTACAATTTCTTAATCGTTAGACTAGCAATTAATGGCTTTGTTCCAGCTGCAAACCATCTGTTAGGCAAGCCGTGTGGTTAACCATGCAATGCTGGGTTTAATATTGTAATAATAATGAGTGTCAGCTGCTATAAATGACTATAAGATTATCACTGGAAAATGTATTAGACACATCCATGCAACATAACTTGCCAACTCAAAACTGACATTTCCAGAGACTGGTTTAAAAGGAAATAATTTATCTCTGTCTGTGATTCAGTGTGTCTCTGTCTCTCTCTTGCTCTCTGTCATATCCTGTCTTCATGGTAGATTTCTCTTTCTTCCTCTCTTCTTGTTTTCCAATCACCCTCCCTCTGCCACTATCTCCCTTCTTTCTCTCCTACTCACTTTTGTTCACTCCTTTTCTTGTTCTCTCCCCTCTCATTGTCTTTCTCTTGTTTTCGATCTTTTACTCACTCGCTTGTCCACTTTCTTTCTCGTCCCTTTGTGACTGTCTCATTCTCTTCATCCCTGTTTTGAAGAAGTCATACCAGACTCATAATGTTAACTCTATGTCGCTCCACAGATGTTGCCAGACCTGCTGAGTTTCTCCAGCATTCTCTGTTTTTGTTTTAAATATCAAGCATTCACTGTATTTTGCTTTTATTCTTTATTTCTCTTGTACAATCACACTCTCTCTCCTCCCTTCCTTTCTCTCTGTCCCTCAGTGACTTTGCGATTTATATAACACTATTCTGCAGACAAAATTATTCTTACTCAGAGTCATAGAGTCATTCAGCATAGTAACAGGCCCTGGGATCTGGTGGTGCAGTGGTAGTGTTCCTATCTCTGAGTCAGGAGAACTGAGTTGAAATCCAACCCATTTCAGAGTTACATAATAACATTGCTAAACAGCTTGAATAGAAACAGGTCCTTCAGCCAACTATGTCGACATTGACCAAAAAAGGCCCAAATTGCACTAAACCCATTTACCTTCACTCGGTCCATAACCTATTGTACTTCTTGAATGCTGCAACCTCGCAAGCAACACGTTCCATAATTCTACCACCTTCTGAATGAAACATCATCGCCTTATATCCCCTCTCACCCACTTACTCCTCATTTTAAACTTAGGCCCTGTGGTCTTCGATACATCTGCTGTGGGGAAGAGATTCTCACAATCTACTCTTGTCAATGCCTCTCATAATTGTGTACACCTCGGTCAGATTCCACCTCCGCTAACCCCCTTCCCCTTCCCCCTCCCCCCCACCCCCATCCCTCCCAGTCTCATATAATCTAAAGGAAAACAAACCCAGCCTATCCAGTCTCTCCTGATACCTGAGACTTTTCATCCCAGGCAACATCCTGGTGAATCTCCTCTGTACAATCTCTAGTGCAATTGTGTTCTTCTGATAACATGGCAACCAGAACCACGCACAATCTTCCATCTGTGGCCTAACCAATGTTTTATGAAGTTGCAGTGAGACTTCTTTGTTCCTATATTCTATGCACCAGCTAATGAAGGCAAGTATTCCAAGTGCCTCTTTCACCATTCCGTCTACCTGTGCTGACACTTTCAGGGATTGATTGAGTTGTACACCAAAGTCCCTTTGTTCATCAGCAATCCCTCGAGACCTAACATTCATTGTGTATCTCCTGCCCTTATTAGACCTCCCAAAATGCATTAACTCACACTTATCAGGGTTAAATTCCAGCTGCCATTGCTCTGCTCAGTTTACCAGCTGATTGATATCTGACTGTAGCCTGAGACCATCTTCCTCACAATCAACACCACCATCTTTTGTGCCATCTGCACACTTACCAATGATACTTTCTACGTTCACATCTAAGTCGTTAACGTACATAACAAACAGAAAGGGTCTCAGTACATTATGAACTTATAAACTGTCACTCTCGACAAACTGGCAAAAATTATATATACAATTATATACCTCAAATACCACAAAGTTCACTGTATTATTCTGAACAACTACTATAGTTTTTTAAATTTGTTTTCCTCAACATAAATATACTTGTTGTTCAAACAATTGGCCACATGTAACGCCAATATTTGATTCAATTTCGAGTCAATTTCTCCTCAAATATCACAATTTGTGATCTCTGAGTAGTCAGTTGAAGGTGTGAGTGAGAAGGCTCTCTGCTCATAAGTTATCTTTCAGGAAAAGTTGCACTATCATTTAAGTGATTTATGCTGTAAATCAAGTGTGTGCATGCTCCCTGTATTACATTTCTAAGAGTTGGTGTGTGTTTTTGCATTGATTATGTGGATCTCTTGATTATCAGGAACATTTGATCATTCAGCGCATTCCTCATTCCATAGATGCCGATAATAAAAGGTTTACTGTACAATTTAAAGAGAAAAGTTGTCAGGCACTTGGCAGGGAATAGGGCACAGGGAAGGTACAAAGTCAAGACCAAAGTCCAATCAGATAAAAGAGGAATACTAGGACAGTTCAGGAGACAGAGAAGACATGAGCATGGATAAAGCACACATGAGATCTAGGGTGGCATGGTGGCTCAGTGGTTAGCACTGCTGCTCACAGCACCAGGGTCCCAGCTTCAATTCCAGCCTCAGGTCACTGTCTGTGTGGAGTTTGCACATTCTCCCTGTGTTTGCTCCGGTTTCCTCCCACAGTACAAAGATGTGCCGGTCAGGTGAATTGGCCATAGTATTAGGTGCATTAGTCAGAGGGAAATCGGTCTGGATGGGTTGCTCTATGGAGGGCTGGTTGGGCTGAAGGGCCTGTTTTCACACTGTAGGGAATCTAATCTAAATTGTATCTATGTTAATGTAAGGAACTTGACTGATATGGTGGATGAACTTGGAGCAATGATCAACATATGGGAAGATTTGCACCTTGATACTTGTACCCAAGATAGCGTCATAAGAGACGATATTGTAAAACTTTTCACTTTACTCCTGCACTTCTGTATTTGAGTGTACATGACAATAAAGGATATTCTATCCAATGATATTGTTATAATCACTGAAACATAGTTGAAGGAAGGATGGGACTGGCAGCTCAATTTTCCAGACTATAGAAGTTCCAGGTGTGATGGGTGGATGGAAGTATGGTGTGGCCATCGTTAATAAAAGAAACCATTGCTGCAGCAATATGGGGGGACTTCCTAAAAGACTCTTCAAATGAGGCCGTCTAGGTAGACCTTAGAAACATATAGATTAGATTAGATTACTTACAGTATGGAAACAGGCCCTTCGGCCCAACAAGTCCACCCCGACCCGCCGAAGCATAACCCACCCAGACCTATACCCCTACATTTACCCCTTCACCTGACACTACGGGCAATTTAGCATGGCCAATTCACCTAACCTACACATTTGTGGATTGTGAGAGAAAACCGGAGCACCCGGAGGAAACCCATGCAGACAGGGGAGAATGCGCAAACTCCACACAGAGAGTCACTTGAGGCGGGAATTGAACCCGGGTCTCTGGCGCTGTGAGGCAGCAGTGCTAACCACTGTGCCACCGTGCCACCCACAAAACAATATAAATACATAAAACAAAAAAAGAGTGGCGAAAGTAAACATTGGTCCTTTAAAGTTTGTGCGAAGATTTGTAGCTCGGGTGCTCGTTGTTGTGGTTCTGTTCGCCGAGCTGGAAGTTTTTGTTGCAAATGTTTCGTCCCCTGGCTAGGCGACATCATCAGTGCTTGGGAGCCTCCTGCGAAGCGCTTCTTTGATGTTTCCTCCGGTGTTTATAGTGGTCTGTCCCTGCCGCTTCCGGTTGTCAGTTTCAGCTGTCCGCTGTAGTGGTTGGTATATTGGGTCCAGGTCGATGTGTTTGTTGATGGAGTTTGTGGATGAATGCCATGCCTCATTTAGCAAATCATATTATGAAAGTGAAGGTTTATATTGATAAGTAAGTGATCAACAATAATACTTTTGTAATGTAAATGTGTATCCTAATCTTCTATTGAATAACTTTTGTCTGATTCTCTTTGGATTAAGAGATCTGAAATGTCCAGACAGTTGGTATGACTCACCAGTACAATGCTTTTACAAGGAAAAAGCAATCCCATCAGTTGCTTCTTCTCTTGTATCTTGATGGTGAAGCATTGAGCTGACATAAAACAATCAAAAGGGCTGGCAGCACTTTGCTGTAATGTTTGGGTGTAATTAATTTGGGTTTGTATCTCTCTGGAAGTGGGAGTCCCTTACTGTTGGGAGAAAAACCACAAGACCAGGCTACCACTTCTTTGTTGTGGTTCTGTTCGCCGAGCTGCAGGTTTTTGTTGCAAACGTTTCGTCCCCTGGCTAGGTGACATCATCAGTGCTTGGGAGCCTCCTGCGAAGCGGCAGGGACAGACCACTATAAACACCGGAGGAAACATCAAAGAAGCGCTTCGCAGGAGGCTCCCAAGCACTGATGATGTCGCCTAGCCAGGGGACGAAACATTTGCAACAAAAACTTCCAGCTCGGCGAACAGAACCACAACATTGGTCCTTTAGATAGTCATGGGATATGATGAAATGGACAAGGCATTGAATAGGTGTTTTAGAACATAGAACATAGAACAGTACAGCACAGAACAGGCCCTTCAGCCCATGATGTTGTGCCGACCACTGATCCTCATGTATGCACCCTCAAGTTTCTGTGACCATATGCATGTCCAGTAGTCTCTTAAATGTCCCCAAAGACCTTGCTTCCACAACTGCTGCTAGCAACGCATTCTCTCACAACTCTCTATGTAAAGAACCCGCCTCTGACATCCCCTCTATACTTTCCTCCAACCAGCTTAAAACTATGTCGGTCTTCACAGTGGAGGACATGAATAACATGTCCAAAATTGACAAAGAGACAAAGGTAGGTGAGGACCTGGAAACAATCATTATTATGGAAGAGTTAGTGTTGAGCAAGCTAATGGATCTAAGTGTAGACAAGTCTCCAGGGTACTAAAAGGGATGATGGAGAAATAGCAAGGGCACTTGTGGCAATTTCCCAAAATTCACTGGACTCTGGGGCAGTTCCAGCAGATTAGAAAACAGTAAATGTGATGCCACTGTTTGAAAAAGGAGGTAGACAAAAGATGGGGAATTATAGACCGGTTAGCTTAACTTCTGTAGTGGGGAAGATGCTCGAATCACTTATCAACGAGGAATTAGCAAGGCATCTAGATAGAAATTGACCCATTGGGCAGATGAACCATGGGTTCATGAAGCGCAGGTCATGCTTAACTAATCTTTTGGATTCTATGAAGACATTACAAGCAGGGTGGACAACAGGGACCCAGTAGATGTGGTGCATCTAGATTTCCAAAAGGCCTTCGACAAGATGCCACCCAAAAGGCTGAAGCATAAGACAAAGATACATGACATTGCTGGCAATGTGTTAGCATACATAGAGGATTGGTGAACCAACAGGAAGTAAAGAGTGGGGTAAATGAGTGCTTTTCTGGTTAGTAATCAGCAACTAGTGGTGTGCCTCGGAGATCAGGTGTTGGGACTGCAATTATTCACAATTTGCATAGCTGATTTGGAGTTGGAAACCATGTGTAGTGTGTCACACTGTATGAGGACCATTTGACATTTTAATATTATAACTAACCTATATACTAGTCCCTGCAACTAATTGTGTCAATCTGAAGTTGTAAAGAAGTTCAATTCTGAAGAAGGGTCACTGGACCTGAAACATTCATTCTGATTTCTCTTAACAGATGCTGCCAGATCTGTTGAGTTTAACAAGAAACTTCTGCTCTTGTTTCTGATTTCCAGCATCTGCAGTTCTTTGATTAAGTGTATTTCCTGCCTTTCATCAGCCCAGGAGGTTAAAAGTTGCTTTGTAGTCAACAAGATACTTTTCAGATGTTCTCACTGTTTGAATGTTGAATGGGAGAATGATGAATAACTTTGTAAAATACATTACAGGTCTTTATATTTAGCAGATACATCTCCCAGATCGAGTCGGAAATATGCCCTTGAACCATCAGATCAAAGAGGTAGCATGAAAAAGTGATACATTACAACCCATTATAAAGCTGTATCATCTTTGTTATAAACCATCTCAAAGAGCTAGATATAATGGATGTTTTTTTTTGAAGGTCAGTGACTATTGTGCAGGTAAACACAGGCAGCTATTGTGCGTCAGTAATATCCAACAAAGGTTAAGCTACAGTGATGGGACAAAGTTTTTCCTGAGCTGCCTGATCTAACAGACACTTTTTGTTCCCCTCTTGCTGCAATCTTCTTCATTCAGAGCAGTTGCTTATTAGCTTCCATTTGATTTACACATCTTTTCCTAACCTCGGCAGCTGAGATTCAATTAGTGACGCACGCATGCAGACTTAAGAGATTCTAGGTTCAAGTTCCACAGCAGGACTTACGTACACAAATCCTGACTGACACTTTAGTTCAATACTGAGGGGTTGCTGTTCCATCTTTTGGGTGAACTGTTAAACTAAAGCACAGCATTCTCCACCCCACCACATTCTTGGATGGACATTGAGGTCCTGTGGCAGTTTTGAAGAGAAGGAGAATTATTCCCGAGACAATGTTTATTCCTCAATAAGCATATCGTTCGGTATACTTGGGAACATGCTCTTCCCAATTTGGTTGCTACGTTGGTTGCATTGCAAAACTGGTGACAGTTCAGAGTGCTTCATTGGCTGCCAGGTGCTTTGAGAAATCCTCTGGTTGTGAAAAGTACTATCTTGATGCAAGTCTTTCTATCTTTTCCTTGAGTTTCCAAACTCTGAGGGTCTTCAGATTTAAAGCACATTGACAGAATCAAAACTTTTTACATTTGTTTCCCTTTGCATCATATCTGATGGACTATTGTCTGATTAAGAGTTGTGTTGGTTCAAAAGTTGAAATACATTACAGGTATCTGGGTAGTTGATATCCATCTGCACAGTACCCTGCAGTCTGTCTGGGGTATTAGGGACAAGGGATCACGTACATATAAACATAAGAACTAGGAGCAGGAGTAGGCCATCTGGCCCCTCGAGCATGCTCTCCATTCAATAAGATCATGGCTGATCTTTACATGGGCTCAGTTCCACTTACCTACCCACTCATCATAGCCCTTAATTCCTTTACTATTGAAAAATCTATCTTTCTTTGCCTTTCTTGGCATTAATGATGTCCAATTATGTTAGTCGGTAATTGACTTGAACCAGTGTGCTTGATTGGTTAAGTCTGGGTATTGACCAGAGCTAAAATAAACTAAAATACCCTGATTTTCAAATGGGATAAACATAAGTGCAGACATTATGTGATTGCTGAGATTTTTGACAGAGGGTAAATAGTCTGGTGTATATCTAAAAGCTAGCATTGTCTTTGCATTGCTCTGAAATATACAACGTATACAACAAACCAGAAAAAGACAACACTACTACCTTGTTTCACTTACAGTAATCTTGAAATTGTGGGAGAAGGTAGGGTACTAAAATAAAACTATTTCCACTGGTTGGCGAATTTGGAACAAGGGGATAAATGTAACAATTCAAGGCAATCCTCCTAGAAATAATATTACAAGCAATTTGACAGTCAAAAGGTGCAAAAAAGTTTGGAATTCTCTTCCAAATACTGTAATCGATGCTTGATAAGTGTTAAATTTGAGATGGATGGAATTTGGTTATCCAAGCATATAAGAGATATAAGGCTAAGTACATATCAAATTAACTATGATCTTGTGGGGCTATAGGTAAAGTAGTGTTACTTCTGCAATTATAATTACTTATGCAAGGTAAATGAACTCACACCAGTGTGTAATTGCTTCAACTAAGAGCTGAGTCAACTAGAATACAAACTATGTGGAGGAAATACATAATTGTTTTTGTATTAGCTAAAATTGTATGCAAGAATGAAATGTGACTGCAAAACAGTGGTAGATGTTACAGACAAATAGATAAGGTGCTGTGAGGATGTAGGTTAAGCCAGAGAAACTTGCACAAGCAGTAGTTATAAGCATCTGTTTCCCACTTATACAGAAACACAGGAACAAACCCCAGTTGAAAGGTCATAAGGATCAGTATGGTTGGGGAAAGCACAGATGGAGGGAGTAGATAATGGTGAAGAAAGGATAATACCTAACAATGGGCCACAGCGGGATGTGGTCAAATGGCCTTGTGAGGCCAGAAATAAGCATTTTGTCACAGACAAGGCCGGATAAGGCAAGAGATAAACAGGAGTAATGGGTGCCGGTCTTAGAGAAGTGGAAGATGTAAACGGGGAGGAGCAATGGGATAAAAAAAAGGAACCAAATTACATAAATATCGTGTATTCGTTGAATTCAGTGTGTGTGTCCCTGCCTTGTAGACAGTGGATATCGCACCTCTTGCAAGGGTAAAATAAATGACACTGCTGATTCAGATCTTGTCTCGGACTGAAATTATTGAAGTGAGTGAGCTTTGTTTCTCACAATCTTGACCTATTCCTGTTCCTATGTCCTTATGTTCTTACATATTTAATTTTGTTTTTCTCTCATCCTTTCTAAGATTTATCGCAACCACTTTAAATGGTTGGAATTATCGGAATTACAATGAAATGTAAAACTCATTTGGATCTGGCAAGTCAAGTCAAGCATTCTAAAGTGCACATTTCCCAGAAAACGTGAGACACATTCACCCACTGCTTGTTCCTTATAAGCTTTGTTCAGTTGTAGATTATGGTTTCCACCCCAGTTCTTGAGCAGGCAATGGCCAATAATTGCTAGAAAAAGAGGTTTGCACAGCAATTGATGCTGAGGAAAGGGGTACAACCAGGCATTGCAAATCACCAAAACATTCCGGACAATATGTGTGGCTCCATCAGTCCCATAGCCACAAAATTGCTTTTGTTTCTTTATTCATTCACGGGATGTGGGCATCTCTGGCTAGGCTAGCATTTATTGCCTGTCCCTAATTGCCCAAATAGCAGTTAAGGGTCACCACATTGTTGTGGGTTTGGAATCACATGTAGGCCAGATCAAGTAAGGATGGCAGATTTTCTTCCCTAAAGGACGTTAGTGAACCAGATGGATTTTTCCGATCAGAATTCCTGGTCATCACAAGACTCCTAATTCCAGATTTTTTTTATGAATCTAAATTCTACCAGCTGCCAAGGCAGGATTTGAACCCGGGTCCCCAGAACACTATCTACATCTCTGGATTTAACTGCCCAGAAATAATACCACTAGACGATCGCCTAGAAGGAGGCCATTCATCCCATCATGCCTGCTTTAGCTCATTAAACGAGGATTGTTAGCTAGTGCCAATATGCTGTACTTTCTCCATAGCACATTATTTTTATCCAAATAACTATCCATTGTCCTTTTTAATGCTTTGATTGAAACTACCTTTGTCTCATTTCCAGACAGTGCATTCCAGATCCTAACCACTCGCTGAGTGGAAACATTTCTCCTCCTTTCACCCTTGCTCCTTTTACAGCCTGACAAAAATAGTTCTCCCCACGAAGTGTCAGCAATTTGCTTCATTTGTACTTTAAGAGCAAATGAAACTTAATTGAGATATTTAGGATTAGAGTTTGACATTTTAAGGACCCTCATAATTGCCCATTTTATAGTGATAAGACATTAAACTCACACTTGGAGACACAGAATGGAACAATTGAAACAGTAGAGTCATACTCCTGCAAGTAATAAATTATTCTTTAATTTTCACAAAATATTTATGTTTAGATGTTTAAGTTTATTTCCTTTGTCTATTTTCCTTTCTCTTAATCTACCTCTTCCCCCCTCTTTTACTCCTTTTTTCTATATCTAATTTGATTTTAATTTTTCCGATTTTGTCACTGACATTTCATCGAGGGCTTTGAGGGATTGAGGCAGGGCACCAGATTGTCTATGTTGTAAAGTGAAGCTATTGCTTGTGTGTGGTCTGTTTGGGTCAATACACAGGTATTTGTAGTTGCATCAGCATTTGTCCTCCTGCATTCTCTCCACTGATGGCCTTGCTGTCAGATATTTTGTAAAACGAATCAAAACCTCGGCATTTCCTTGGTGCATGCAGAAGGTCATATTTGTCACATGTCTTGCTCTGTTTTGGGTGTTATGGTGCTTGTGTCAATGATCGATCTTGCAGTTAAGACCTGTAAGCTTCATTGACCTACAAGGAGCACTTTGTGTTTGCAGGCATACTCCCGTAGCGCTCCAATAGTTTGTCTAGCAAATCTTTTTGGAAAGCTTTAGGGGTGAGGATGCAATCACCAGCTTAATGACTCTGTTCACCAGCTCCTGCTTTCGCAAGCCACAGAATGATCCCTTCCCTCTGCATCTGCTCACAAAATGGTCCATGAATTGTCTGCTTCTGTCTAAAAAACATAAATTCTAGTTAATGGGTTTGGCAGTTTAATCTGAGTCTGAATTGGTAATCCAGTGTGATCTGTTGCTTTTAGGGTCTTCATGGCTTTTCTGCTATTAATACAGATGTGTGGTCAAATAATCAATCGCTCATCAGGGACTGATTAACTCTGTGGGTTAGTTTGCTTCAAACGTTAATAAAAATGTCAGTGGTAGACATTGCAGAAATCCTGGTTTTTGTGTGTGTAGCTTACAAACCCTCAGCAGACGAGCTGGCAGGCAGAAACGCAACATTGTTTTCACACAGCACATGAGGTCCTTAACAGTGAACTCTCATAAAGACAAGATACACATAACAGCAATAAGTTTGAGCTGTGCACTGTCCATGTAACAAATGCGCTTAACAAAAGTTAACAAAAGTTGACATGCTTAAAAGTGACTTTTTAAAGTTCACTCGTGAGATGAGGGTGTCACTGGCAAGGCAGCATTTATAACCCATCCCTAATTGCTGAGAGGGCAGTTAAGAGACAACCACATTGTTATGGGTCTGGAGTTACATGTAGGCTAGACCAGGTAAGGACAGCAGTTTCCTTCCCTAAAGGATATTAGTGGAATAGGTGAGCATTTCCAACAATCTGCAGTGGTTTCATGGTCATCATTAGACTGTCATTTCCAGTATTAGATTCAAATTCCATCATCTGCTGTAACAGGATTCGAACCCAGGTCCCCAGAACATTAGCTCGGTCCCGAGATAGGCCATCACCTTTCCTTACACTGTACACAAAGCAATTATCTCAAATGCTATTTTTTTCTAAAAAGAGAAACTACAATAATCTAACGCAGCAAGCCACAACTACTGCCAATCTGTTTGACAGTTTGCTGGAGACTGGCTGAAATGTTTCATCATTCTACACGATTCTTCACTGAAGAACTTAACTGGTGGCACTACAGAAGCTAAGGATCCAACCCAATATCAAAAGAGAAATGAAGGGAAGTGAAACTGAGAATGAGTGAATTAATTGGCATCAGAAAGATCAATTAAAGTTGCTGTTGTGATATCCAGTCAGAAGCCAATTGAATCCATCTCAAAACACTTTGAGAATAGCCACTTTTGCAACATTTACTCCAGCTTTTTTTTCAATCATAATTCATATACATATGCAGCGTGTTAACACAGCATTTGCAATAAATCATTTAGGAATTACAGCATTTGACTAGTGCAGATGGTATGTCGAAAACTGCTTAAATATACCAAGATGCCTGTTGCTAATCAACCAGAACATGCACACACTTTAAGTAGACTATCTTGTACAGCCAGTGAAGGCTAATATATCTTTCCAGAATGTACCAGGATGCAAGTATTTCAATGGCATTATTAATACAAAGAACAAAGAACAAAGAAAATTTACAGCCCAGGAACAGGCCTTTTGGCCCTCCAAGCCTGAGCTGATCCAAATATCCTGTCTAAATCTGTCGGTCAATTCCTAAGCATTTGTATCCCTCTGCTCCCCACCTACTCATGCATCTGTCCAAACGCATCTTAAGTGAATCTACTGTGGCTGCCTCTACCACCTCTGCTGGCAACGCATTCTAAACGCCCACCACCCTCTGTGTGAAGTACTTGCCACGTGTATCCCCCTTAAACTTTCCACCTTCACCTTGAAAGCATGACCTCTCGTTATTGAATCCTTCACCCTGGGAAAAAGCTTGTCTCTATCTACCCTGTCTATACCCTGCATAATTTTGTAAACCTCAAACCTGTCATGTCGAAGTTATGGGGAAACTGTGATTATTGGTCTGTTGGCTTGATTATCATTTCACATTTGGAGAGCACCAGGCTATTCTGACTCTGTTCTAACCACATAATCCCATGTGTAAATTCAGTGAGAGGTTTTGTAACACAATGGGCAGTATCACTGTCGCTGAGTCAGGAGCTTTGAGTTCAGTGTTGCTGGGTCAAAATCCTGGAATTCCCTCCCAAAGGGCATTGTGGGTCTACCTACAGCATGTAGACTCCAGCTGTTCAAGAAGGCAGCTCACCACCACCTTCTCAAGGGCAAGTAGGGACAGGCAATAAACGCTGGCCCAGCCAGTGATACCTCACATGAGGAAAGAAACTTCACCTGTTGATAGCCAAAGAAGGTGCATCCTGTGTAGACATGAGAGAGCTATGGGAAAGCAAAGGAGGGAAGGATTAATGACATTCAGCCTGAAGGAGAGAGTGGTAGGAGTGTATGGGAGATGTGAAGAGGATTCTTACCTTGATCAGCACTGATCAATATTTGTGCACTGCCACTGCTGACATGAGTTTTTTCATCTTCTACCCTCCCTGTACGATTATCAACTGATATTTCTTGATGTCGGTGAGAAACTGTGATTTCTGCTGCTGCTGGTCAGCATCTCCACCTTGACCACCAATCTCTGCAGCTCCCATCCCCCCACATAAACAGAAACCTCCTCTTCAATTTGTCACCCCAGGCATTTAAGTGACAACCACCCCTACCAGACCGTCCTGAACAAAGTCTCCACATAACACCCCCAATCCCAATAGAGTATCAACTGTGGAGAATGCAACTCATGTTGACATTCCCAGCACCCAAGGTCTCACTGAGGATTGGATTAAATCTAACAATGGGCCAGATTCAGGCAGCACTCTGCTAAAGAGTGTACTGACCCGATGGACTGAATAGCCTCCTTCAGTGCCATTGTTAATCTATGACTCAATAAGGTCACACCATTGCTTAATGTGGGTTGGATGACTATACCTCAGAGTGCTATTTTGCTTCTCTTTTCCATGCATCTTACCTTTCTCATTCAAGGTCACCATGATCCAACTTATTAAGTCTCACGCAATATTGGTGTGTGCGCTGTTTCATATCAAACAAGATAAGCAGGCAGGTGCTTATCTTGCCCAGAAAGCTGTTAGGCATGAATAAAATAAATTCGCTGTTCAACCTCTGTAATTCTTTTAAAATAAATGTTATATCATCATCTGTCCATGCTGGAAGGCACAAATATTATTTTGCCACTGCTAACATTTTTCATATTGAGCTGAATCTAACGTGGAATTAGGAATAAATCTGGCTATGTAAACACAGAGTTTGGAAACATTTCCACTGTGATGTTGTGTGAGCAAAGGAGTGAGCAGTGAGAAAATATGGTGGGAATCAAACAATCGAATTTACAAACAATTTATGCATTTTCCCTCAAACCGCAAATGGCAACTTCACAATCTAACCACTGGGCAGTGACTATCTTATTTTGATGCGTTTGCATCTCGTTCAAGGCCCAACTCACCTTAGTGACACATCACTTCCAATTATCTGCTTCTCCCTAACAAACCGACATAATTTGGAGCAGGTATCTTTCTTTCCATTCAATTGTGGGAAGTGGACTTCGCTGGCTGGGCCAGCATTTATTGCCCGTCCCTAGTTGCTCTTGAGAAGGTGGTGGTGAGCTGCCTTCTTGAACCAGTGCAGTCCATGCTGTGGGTTAACCCACAATGCCCTTGGGGAGAGAATTCCAGGATTTTGACAGTGAAGGAACAGCGATGTGTTTCCAATTCAGGATGGTGAATGGTTTGGGGAGAAACTTTCAGTGGCTGGTCTTCCCAAATGCAGATGCAGCTTACTGAATGATTGTCCTGGCCTTTGACCAAAGTGGAGAGTGAATTTTCCTATTCTCTGGACTGTGAACTGAATGTAGGAGCTAGAACACTGCAGTTTGATGGGTCATTGCTGGAGGAGGTATAGTGCTAGAACATTGAAAGAGCCTACCTTTACAGTTACCTGACACCCAGTGAAACCACTCTGGAGTCCACTTGCATAATCAATGCAATGAAGAGTGGAATATTCCTTGAGAAATGATGTTCCACGCTTGGAATATACATCAGGAAACTTACTGAGCAAGCTCTAGTGGGCAATGTAAAAATTCCACTATTGACTCATTCATTTCCAGATATGTGGCTAACATTGGCTTTTTGATATATCGAATAGTGCAAAGCCCCAATTCTATCACTACACAAACCGGAAGCATGAAAACAATGTACAATTGAATAATCTTCACTGAAAAGCATTGCATGGTTGCTTGTATTGACAGAACAGAGTTTCCTGATAACTTGGCAAGGTAGCGAAAGAAGGAAGGTTTTAGATTCAATTACAGATTCATTTATTTGGAGGGAATGGCTTAATATCTTTTCAGATAAAGAACGTTTTACATTTTCATTGGGATTAAGATATATCTTGTAACATGAATTGCTGGCAGAGTAGCAGTGACCCTGAATTAGGTTGTCATCATCTTATAGATTCTGTGAATGAAGACTGCAGGAGATAATGCAGATCAATAAAAGAGTTTTTATACCAAAGCTGTTGGAGATTAAAGATTGACTAAATTTTTAGATAGAAGAAAGGCTGGATAGGCTGTGACTTTTTTCACTCATGTGTAGGAGGTTGAGACATGAGGGATGTAGATAGAGTTAATGGTAATTGACTTTTCCCTCGGATGGGCACTGTCAAGACTAGGGGGTACCTTTGTAAGGTGAGAGGAGAGAGATATTTTAAAAAGACATGGAGGCAATTGTTTTATACAGAAGGTGGTGCGCATATGAAATGAACTTCCCGAGAAAGTGGTGGATGTGTGTACAATTACAGCGTTTAAAAAACATTTGGATAAGTACATGAACAGGAAAGGTTTGGAGGGATAAGGACCAGGAGTTGGCAGGTGGGACTAGTTTAGTTTGGGATTTTGCTCAGCGTGGCTGGTTGAACCAAAGGGTCTGTTTCCATGTTGTGTGACTGTATGGCTCTATGACTGTGACTATGAATTTATCAGATATCATTCCTTCACCAAAGAGGGTAGAGTGTAGATTCATTCCCTTCAGAACATTGTTAATGCTGCTCACCATAATTAGTGGCACAGACGTGTCCTCTGGCAGATTACTGATTTCCCATCTTTCTCTGCCAATAGGAAAATTATGTTACCATCACCATGGTAACATAATTCAGCGCACAAATTCAAGTGAAGTTGGGACATCACAAGGTCAAGTGATGGATAAGGTTTTTCAAAAAAAATCTTGTATTCTTTTATTGCCCATCTGTAATTGTCAAAGGGACAAATATGAGTCAGCCACATTACTGTAGGTCTACAGTCACATGTAGGCCAGACTCGGTAAGGATGGCAGATTTCTTTTCCTAAACGACAGTAGAGAAGCAGATGGGATCTTAACAACAGTGATTAAATGGTTACTTTAGGCTACATGTTTATGGAATTTAGATTTCACTGGTTGCCATGGTGGGATCCATTCCTCTGTCCTCAGAATATTAACTTGCAGTTTTGGGTTACTAGTCCAGTGACATTGTCATTACACTACCTCCTCTTCTTAGGAGGGCAATGATGCAGCACATCTAATCAAGAGGAGTTTACAGTATTGCCTCCTACACCTCAAAAACCATCTAACATTGTCCTATAAAATTACAATTTTTACCTCATTGATGTTAATATTGGAATGTGGGGAATGTGGTGCTAGAAAGATATAGCAGGTCAAGCAGCATCCAAGGAGCATTCCTGATGAAGGGCTCATGCTCGAAACATCGATTTTCCTACTCCTCGGATGCTGCCTGACCTGCTGTGTCTTTCCAGCACCACACTCTCGACTCTGATCTCCAGCATCTGCAGTCCTCATTTTCTTCTAACATTAGAATGTGCAATATTTGGTCTTGAAAAAGAAAAAATTATTCATGAGACATAGCCATTTTCAGTAAGACCAATATTTGTTTCCCATCCGTAATTGCCCTTTGGGAAACTGGTGGCTAACGAGCTGGGTGGCACGGTGTCTCAGTGGTTAGCACTGCTTCCTCACAGCGGCAGGGACCTGGGTTCGATTCCAGTTTGGGCAACTGTCTGGACATTCTTCCCGTGTCTGCGTGGGTTTCCTCCCACAGTCCAAAGATGTGTGGGTTAGGTGGTTTGGCCATGTTAAATTGCTCATAATATCCAGGGATGTGTAGGCGAGATGGGTTAGCCATGGGAAATACAGGAATAGGGTGGACAGTTGGGTCTAGGTGGATGCTTTTCAGAGGATTGGTGCAGACTCAATGGGCCGAGTGGCCTCTTTCTGTACAGAATGGATTCTACGATTAAGCAAGGTTAGAATAAGCAGATCCATTTAGCATTATGATTATTGTATCACAGAGACATGATCTTCTTTGAGTTCACCAGGAATCCCTTCTTTCAAGGTATGGGTGTCACTGTCAATTGCTGGTACAGAACATGACTATTGGGAAAATAAAGGGAGATATTGTTGGAAGTTCGGTAGCATGTCTCCCTTCATCAAAATGAAAGTGTAATGTTTCAGAAACCATCAGCTGTTGGTAGTGGCCACACAATATCACTGTGTGCACAATTAGTTCCAGAACATCTTGCTCTCATTGTGAAGACAAATTTACTCTGACTGTAATACCATTGCAGCATTTGATCGATGGAGTGAAGAGTTCCTGTGTTTACTATTCCCAGCACAGCATTTCAAAGCCAATCATGTTAAAGCAAATTTAATTTTCATAGAATCACAGAATTGTTACAGTGCAGAAGCAAGCCATTCAGCCCATCGTGCCTGCTCTGACTCTATTATCTAAAACTATTATCCTGCCTTTTCCTCATCACCTTGCACAACGTTTCTTTCTAATTAACCATCCAATGCCCCTCCTGGATGCTGCAATTAAGCCAGCCTCTCTTTGGAGAGAAAAATGTTCACAGGGGAATTGATGGAGACTTTTGAATGAGGAGAAAATGAGGACTGAGTCGGACATTTGCAGGCAGCGTATTGTACTTCCTAAACTACTAATTGTGAGAAATAGTTTTGTCTCACATCGTGCTCAATTCATTTACACACTACTTAAAATCCATGACCTCACGTTTCTTTCCTTTACAAATGGGAATAGCTTCTCCCTAATTATTCTGTCCAGACCACTCAAAAGTCTCATTCGAATGTCTGGAGTGCGGTGCTGGAAAAGCACAGCAGGTCAGGCAGCATCCGAGGAGCAGGAGAATCGACTCAGTCCTCATTTTCTCCTCATTCGAAAGTCTCCATCAATTCTCCTGCGAACATTTTTCTCTCCAAAGAGAACAATTTCTTCAATCCATCCCCGTAACTGAATTTCCTGGGATGTGGGCATCACTGGCTGGACCAGCATTTATTGTCCATCCCAAGTTGCCCTTGAGAAGGTGGAGAGCAATGCATTCTTGTCACAGCCAAGTTGGAAGATTGTCAACCTCTCTATTTATGAATAAATGTTCGAGTCTGTTAGGATCTAAGTGAAACATTTTCAAATTATCTTTTAGTTGAAGATAATTGTAGCATATTGAGGCTGTAATTTTTTAATTTAATTTTTAGATGTTTGAACACATTATGACACACCTTCAGTACAGGTGAGATTTCACCTGGATCTCCTGGCCTAGAAGTAGGGAGACTAATGACTGCACCACAGGAACTCCAAGCTGTTATTTTTATCCAGGCAGTACCTGTTTATTATAAATATAACGTGTTAAATAAACTGATGAATAGAAGAATACAATTTGACAAGTGTCTAACTCCTTAGTATCATCCATAGTAGTTTTCAGGCTCATGATTCTTATTTTATTCAAGAGTTCTTCGCTGAGTTGCCTGTTCAATGTTCTGCTTGTGTCACCGACGATGTGCCTTAAGATAATATTAAATTATAATCACTTTTTTTTTCTCTTTTCCACCCTTTCCTACCATTGTGATTACCATCCATCTCACTGTCCATCCTTCCCTTCCCCTTCCCACTGCCCCCCCCCACCCCCGCCCCCCCATCCCAACCCCCGTCACCCATCCCTCTGTCACTCGGTGAATCAACATTTCAACATCATTGAAGACAGAAGTGGACTCAAGCCATCACCACAACCATTGACCGCTCATTTTACATTTGTCTGTGCCATTGGCTTTTCCTGGATGTTATCTTAGAGTTGGGGCAGCGCACATAGTCCTGGTGCTCGCTGTCTTTTGTTGAATTTCCTGTGCAGTTCAAGACCTGTAGACACTCTGGGTTGCTTACCTCTTCCTCCTCACTGCCAATATATGACCTGAGATAATCATGTGCAATAACTAAAGTTTGAAGCCACTTTAATGAATTACATAGAAAATACAGCACAGTAACAGGTCATTCAGTAAAGTTCATGAGTTTTGTTATTACCTGCAGGAAATTGCTTCTACTGCCTGAAATTAGATTTATTTTGGAACTTCAAAGACAACTATGACTCATTTTAAATGCAAAATCTCACTATCGGGACAACCTTTCAGAGTGGTGGGTTGTCTTCACCACATCCTTTTCTTTGACACAAAGCCTCTCTGTCAGGAGACCAATTTTGAAGTGGAGGCTTCTCATTGAATGCTGTTGATGAAACGGTTCAGTCCTCCAAGAACGACAGGGCCTGACATCTTGAGGGACAGCTTACTGATCAAGGCAAGGGGACCCACTCAAAGAGGGCTCCCTGAATTGGGCAGTGCAAAGAGGTGGATGATAAACCTGAGAGTATGAGGGAAAGGTACTGATAAAGGCAGTGTTTGGAAGTGATTGCAAATCTGGATAGGGTTCGGCAATTCAGAATGGTTTGCTAAGTTGTAAAGTATGCGGGAAGATATGGTAGATAACATAAAGAGGGGAGTATTGAGCTGGGCAAAACGCAGTTAGATGATGGTTTCAGCATAGAAGGAGGCCAATCACCTTTCCTATCTGTGTTAGCTCTCTGCTGGACCAACCTACCTTGTCCCTCTCTCTTGAATGTTCCCAGTAGCTTAGTCCTGCAAACTGCTCCCCTTCAGATAATTGTCCAACTCTTTTCTGAAAGCCATGATTGAGTCTGCCTCCACCATACACTTGGGCAGCATAAATCACAGCCTAAGCAGTCACGGTGTAATGAAATTTCATTCATGTTGCCACAGTGTCATTAGGAGAAAGTGAGGACTGCAGATGCTGGAGATCAGAGCTGTAAATGTGTTGCTGGAAAAGCGCAGCAGGTCAGGCAGCATCCAAGGAGCAGGAGAATCGACATCATTAACCAACCACATTAAATCAGCCTCTGACTAGATTCAACCCTTCAGCAAGCTTCCCCCGACCTATTCTGTTCCGATTGGTTCATTTGAACCCCTTTATCAAATCTCCTCTTTTCCGAGCATTCATTCTCGGAATGCATTGAGCTGAGTGAAGTTTATCAGCCCTAAATTCTAGATTAGAGTGGTGTTGGAAAAGCACAGCAGTTCAGGCAGCATCCGAGGAGCAGGGAAATCGATTTTTCGGGCAAAAGCCCTTCATCAGGAAAGAGGCAGAGTGCCTGAAGGGTGGAGAGATAAATGAGAGGAAGGTGCGGGTGGGGAGAAAGTAGCATAGAGTACAATGGGTGAATAGGGGTGGGGATGAAGGTGATAGGTCAGGGAGGCGTGAGTAGTGGATAGGTGGAAAGGAAGATAGGCAAGTAGGACAAGTCATTGGGCCAGTGCTGAGCTGGAAGTTTGGAACTGGGGTGAGGTGGGGGAAGGGGAAATGAGGAAACTGGCTTTTGCTCGAAACATCGATTTTCCTGCTCCTCGGATGCTGCCTGACCTGCTGTGCTTTTCCAGCACCACTCTAATCTAGACTCTGGTTTCCAGCATCGGCAGTCCTTGTTTTTACCATTATCAGCCCGGGTGTCATTTTCATAACGTTCTTTCTGCCAATGAAATTGACAGTGGGCGTTCTAACAAATTGGGAGCTAAGGGCACTCAGTCAAGTGATGGGGAGAAGGGGTTACTTTGTCCGATTATGTGACAGAAGAGGTAGGTACAAGAGGAGGATGTGGAGGATAATATTAAAATGGTGTTGGAATTTACTGAGCCTGATTATGGAAGGGCCACTTGACCAAACTGGATAATGTTGCCGTGCAAGGGAGCTGAATTAACACAGCAGGGATCCAGGTACGACTCAGTGTGTGATGCAGCAATTCTGTTGTCGAGCGCATTTGTGTTAATTAATCTGAATCTTGCTGTTCTGGTCTGTCGCTCCAATCAGACATTTGTGGGATCATAAAAACTGTGTTCTGATAAAGAAAGCCCGAGGGGTTACTCATTCTTTCTGGATCTGAGCTGTACCTTCTTATCACAGCTGGCCATGTGTTGGCCCTTTCATCCCAACCACAGGCACATGTCCTGACAAACCACTTCAATTGCTAAGCACCTTACAGAAAAAAATAAATAATTTTTGGAAGCTCGTTTAAACACATAACCTTGAATTTGTCATCTGACTGGTTGAAGAGGGGTGCATTGAGCTTGGAAACATGGGAATGGCTAGACGAGAAAAAAGGAATGGGTCCATTTAAGTCAGATTCCTGGGAGCAAAGTAATACAAGATAATCATAAGACCGTAGGAAATCACAACAGGAGCAGGCCATTTGGCCCCTCAAGCCCAATCTGTCAATCAATAGGTTCATAAGACCATAAGACATAGGAGCAGACTTAGGCCATCTGCCTGTCGATTATGGCTGATATGTTTTTTAACCCCATTCTCCTGCCTTCTCCCTGTACTTTTGATGCCCTTACCAATCATGAACCTATCTATTGCTGTCCTATTATGCTCAAGACTTGGCCTCCATATCCTTCTGTGGCAGTGAATTCCACAGATTGCCACCATCTGGCTGAAGAAATTCCTCCTCATCTCAGTCCTGAAGGTTTGTCCCTTCTCTCTGAGGCTGTGTCCTCGGGTCCCAGTCTCTCAATTTGAGACAGAGAGGTTGGGCTCAGACGTAACCGTATTACAATTGGGTAAAGGTAAATATTAAGACACGAGGGAGGAGCTGGCCAGAGTTGATTGGAAGGGGAGTCTAACAGGGAAGACGGTGTAGCAGCAATGGCAGGAGCTTTGGGGTGTAATTCAGAAAGCACAGCAGAAATTCATCCCAACGAAGAAGAAACACACTGAGGGGAGAAAGGGGCAACCTTGGCTGACAAGGGAAGTCAGGTATTATGATCACTGCTCCCCAGAGTCTCCTTTACCTTCAGCTCCCTAATCATGGCTGCCTCATTACACATCACCAAATCCAGAATTGCCTGTTTCCTCTTAGTCTCTATCACAAGCTGTTCCAAAACAAACTTTGTTTCCATTTCATGAATTCCTTTCCCTGGGATCTGATACCAAACTGATTTTCCTAGTCTACCTGCATATTGAAGATCTGATGATTATTGTAGCGGTGCCTTCTTTAAATACCATTGCTGGGAGGCCTATACATTACTCCCATCAGGGTCTAATTGCCTTTGCAATTTGTCTACTCTACCCACACAGATTCTATGCATTCCAACCCTATATTACTTCTTGCTATCGGTTTACTTAATTTTCTTACTATTAAGGTAACCCCACCCCTTCTGCCCATCTGCTAGTCTTTTCAATAGAATTTGTATCCTTGGATATTTAGTTCCCAGCTATGACTTTGTGGTATCCACAACACTGTAACTGCCGATTTCAATCTGCGCTATCAGCTCATTTAAGTACAGCACCCTCATTGCTGCACTCACTGCATCTGGTTTCATAGTTGTCCTCTTGTCTGCTCTGCCTGAAATTAGATTCCTGTTTTTCCATACTCTCTACCATAATACTTTTCCGGAAACATTACTAACCGCCGGTGGACCCTCTCCTGCTTTAACATTTTCCATTCTTTTTTCTTGTTCCTGAACCCATCCTCCTCCCAAACCGCCCAGTATTTAATTCAAAGCCTATCCACAGCCCTAGTCATGCAACTCATCCGGACACTGGTCCCAGCATGATTCAGTTGGAACCCATCCCTTCGGCGCAGCTCCCTCCTTTCCCAGTATTGATGCCAATTTCCCATGAATTCCCCCACACCAATCTTTGAGCCAGGCTTTTACATCTTTAATCTTGTTGACTCTGTGCCATTTTGTTCATGGTTCAGGTAGTAATCCAGAGATTATCACTTTTATGGTCTACTCTTTAATTTAGCCTCGAGCAGTCATAATCCCGCAGCAGAATCTCTTTCCTCCCTCTCCCCATATCATTGGTACCTACGTGAGCCTTGACAACTGGATCTTTCCCCAGCTTGGAGATCCTGAGCCTGGGAACCAGGTGGACAACACAGTTATAGAGTCATAGGGTCATAGAGTCCTACAGCACAGAGACAGGCCCCTTTGGCCGAAAATGGTCCACGCCGACCAAAATGTCTGTTCACCCTAGTCCCATTTCCCTTGCACTTGGCCCATATCCTTCCAGACTTTTTCTATCCATGTATTTCTCCAAATGCCTTTTAAATGTTGTTAATGTACCCGCCTCAGCTGACAGCTTATTCCATATGCGTACCACCCTCTGTCTAAAATGATTGCCCCTCAGGTTGCCTTTTATTCCTTCTCCTCTAATCTTAAAATGATGCCCTCTGGTCCTCAATTTCTCAATCCTGGGGAAAAGACTGAGTGCATTCACCATATCCCTGCCTCTCATGATCTTATATACTTCTGTAACATCCCCCCTCCAACGCTTGAAAGAAAAAATGCTTGTCCATCCTCTCCCTATAACTGAGACCATTGAGACCAGACAGCACCCTTTCAAATTTCATCTGTGCTCTTTCCTGTTTAATAACATCCTTCCTGCAGCAAGGTAACCAAAACTGAACACATTACTCCAAGTGCGACCTCACCGACATCCTGTATACCTGCAACATAATTTCCCAACTTCGATTCTCAATACACTGACTGATGAAGGCCAGTGTGCCAAAAGCCTTCTTCACTGCCATGTCTACCTGTGACTCCACTTCAAGGTCCCTCTGTTCTACTACACTCCTTAAGGCCCTATCATTCACCATGAAACTCCCACTTTGATTTGATTTTCCAAAATGCAACACCTCGCAGTTATCCATATTAACTCCCATTTGCCTATTCTTGGCCCACCGCCCCAGCATAGTCCCCACTGGAATCTAGAAGAATGGGAAGTGATCTCATTGAAACAAAAAGGATTCCCAAGTGGCTTGACAGGGGAAATGCTAAGGAGAAAATAAGGACTGCAGATGCTGAAGATCAGAGTCGAGAGTGTGGTGCTGGAAAAGCACAGCAGGTCAGGCAGCATCCGAGGAGCAGGACAATCGATGTTTTGGGCATAAGCACTTCATCAGTAAATGTTAAGAGAATAGTTCCCTTCATGGGAGAGTCTTTTTGTTTCAATGAGATCACTTCCCATTCTTCTAAATTCCAGTGCGTAGTGTCCCAACCTGTTTAGCCTTTGCTCATAAGACAATCCTTCCATGACAAATTGAATTGTTGACTATTGTCATTTATTAGGAGAAAGTGAGAACTACAGATGCTGGGGATCAGAATTGAAAAGTGTGGTGCTGGAAAAGCACAGCAGGTCAGGCAACATCCAAGGAGCAGGAGAATCGATGATTCGGGCATGTGCCCTTCATCAGGAATGAAAGGTTTATGCCCAAAAAATCAATTCTTCTGCCCCTTGGATGCTGCCTGACCTGTTGTGCTTTTCTAGCACCACACTTTTTAACCATTGTCACTTATTGCAAAGAGAATTGAATTGAAAAGTAGGGAAACCATCCTTTTATTATGCAGGGCATTGGTGAGACTGTATCTGGAATATCGCATACAGTATTTAAACGCCTTTACTAAAAGATAGATATAAAATGCGGTTCAAAGAAGGTTTATTGTGCTAATATCTGGAGTGAGAGGTTTCTGTTAGGCTGACAGGTTGAACAGCCTAGGCTTGTACCTGCTGGATTTAAAATAGTCATAAATGTTTTACTTAACCCCATACACGATCCTGAGGGACCTTGACAAGCTAGATGTGAAGAATTGAGAAATAAGAGACACTGTTGAAAAATCAGAGGCCACCCATCTAAAACAGAGATGAGGTGAATTTTTTCTTTCTCTCAGAAAGTCAAAAGTCTTTATAACCCTCTTCCTGAAAGGATGGTCAAAGTCACGTTCTTGAAACATGTTAAGGCAGAGGTAGATAGATTCTTGGCAGGCAGAGGGAGTGAAAGGTTTATCAGTAGTAGGTGCAAATGTGTATTTGTGGTTATAATCAGATTGGACACAATGTCATTAGATATTAGGTTACTTACAGTGTGGAAACAGGCCCTTCGGCCCAACAAGTCCACACTGACCCTCCGAATTCCTGAAGAAGGGCCTGTGCCCGAAACGTCGAATCTCCTGTTCCCTGGATGCTGCCTGACCTGCTGTGCTGTTCCAGCAATAAAGTTTCAACTTTGATCTCCAGCATCTGCAGACCTCACTTTCCCCTCCGAAGAGCAACCCACCCAGACCCATTCCCCTACATTTACCTACTCACCTATCACTGCGGGCAATTTAGAATGGACTGGAGCACCCGGAGGAAACCCACGCAGACACGGGGAGAATGTGCAAACTCCACACAGACAGTTGCCTGAGGCAGGAACTGAACCTGGATCTCTGGTGTTGTGAGGCAGCAGTGCTAACCACTGTGTCACTGTGCCGCCCATGTTATTGAATGGCAGAGTAGACTTGAGGGGAGTAGACTGCTCCGACTCATATTTTGTCTGTTCCCCATGTATCCCTTCAAAGACATTAGCAGCTGTAGGAAGGTAAGCGGGAAGGGCAGTTGCTGGTCATGAGCACTCCGAAGCTAAAATCCAAAGCTGGTAAAAGCAACAGGAAAGTCAGTGTGAGCTAGTGGAAGAGTAAAAAGACTAGTCATGCTTGAACGTTACTCAGTTCTTGGAGAAGAAGGGTCTGAAGACATGGTCCCATATCAAGGCTTTAGGGATCCAGGAATAAAGGTAAGGAGCCTCTTACACAAGGGGAAGCCACTTTAAATTAATGATGCATTCGAACAGTCTGGGAAGGATCGAAGTCAAAAGGAGCACTGACCAATCATAGTGAGCTTTATCACCAGAGCAAGCACACACAATAAGGCACAGCTGTTGGAGCAGAATCAAGTGTTGTTAAAGTGATTTTCACTTAGGCTTTAACATTCAGGATGCCAAGGAGCAGATTGAAGATAAAACAGACAACAGAAAATGGAGTCTGATAGGAGAAGAAGACTGTGATAACATTAGGAAAAACATGACATAAATTTTGGATTTAACAGGACGAATCATTAATGCCTCTACCACTGAAATTTGTTTCAAAAATTGGGAAAAGAGAAAGGCATTGTATTTTGGTCCATGGAAAGCATGAAAACCTTTTCATGAACAGATGGAATACATTGACTTAGGCTGCAGAACGCAAGGAAAGCTCTATTTTTGTCTGAAGGAAGCAGAAAGACACCATCTTGATCAAAAGAAGTAGTTGAAAGTCCCCAGCAAGCAGTACAGAGACACAGATTGCTACCTAACTGAAATTAAAGGTTAAAATAAGTAAACTGCTACAGTGTCACCAGAAAACTGATTTAGATTTTCTATTAGATGATAATCGCACAACATTGCTATAACTCAGAGTCTTAAAGTTTGACGATGCCCGAAAACAAGGCGATTCATAGCAGCATTGAGATACTGCAAGTTTAAAAGCCAAAAAGTCTGCAGGTTACAAACAGCATTTAGATGTTGCAAGTTAAAGAATTTTGAAATAGGGTAAATAATCTTATTAAGAAGAAATGACATGAGAAATAATGCTATTTCAAAGATTTAATGTCAGAGATGGGCCAGACAGAACCCAGGATTAGACACCTCAGAAACATAGTACAGAATCATACAGTGCAGAAAAGGCCCTTCAGTCTATCGAGCCTGCACCAACATGAGAGACTCCTGACCTTCAGGCTCATCCCAATTACCAGCATTTGCGCCATAGCCTTGATTATTACACAACACCAGGTTATAGTCCAACAGGTTTACTTGGAAGCACTAGCTTTCAGAGCGATGCTCCTTAGTCATGTGATTTTTAACTTTGTACACCCCAGTCTAACACCAGCACCTCCAAATCTTGAATGATGTGCCAAGTGCTCACCCAGGTACTTCCTATAGAATGTGAGACAACTCAACTCTACCGGCCTCCCAGGTAGCACACTACAGACTGTCACCACCCACTGGGTAAAAGGGTTTTTCCTCATATCACCCTCCCCACCCAAAACCTTTTACCCCTTACCTTGAACCTGTGTTCTCTTGTGACTGACCCTTCAACTCAGGGTAACAGCTGTTTCATATCCACTCTGTCAATGTCCCACATAATCTTGCACACTTCAATCAAATCACCCCTCAGTCTTCTCTGTTCCAACAAAAACAACCCAGCTTATCCAACCTTTCCTCGTTGCTTAAATTTTCCATCCCAGGCAACATCCTGGTGAATCTCTTCTGCACCACCTCCAGTGAATTCACATCCTTCATATTGTATAGCAACCAGAACTGCACACAGTACTCTAGCTGTGGACTCACCAAAGTTCTATACAACTGCAATGCGACTTCCCTGCTTTTGTAATCTAAGCTTTAAAGGCAAATATCCCAACGTCTTTTTCACCAACCTACCAACACGCCCTTCCACCTTCAGGCAAACACTCCGAGGTCCCTTTGCTCCACAGAACTTGTTAGTCTCATGCCATTCACTGAATACTTCCTTTATAATTTACTCCTCTTGAATTGGGTGGCACAGTGGCTCAGTGGTTAGCATCGTTGTCGCACAGTGCCAGAGAGCTGGGTTCAATTCCAGCCTCAGATGACTATCTGTGTGAAGTTTGCACATTAGATTAGATTTGCTACAGTATGGGAATAGGCTCATCAGCCCAACAAGTCCACACCGACCCTCTGAAGAGTAACCTACCCAGACCCATTCCCCTATCCGATATTTACCCCTGACTAATGCACCTATGGGCAATTTAGCATGGCCAATTAACCTGAACTGCACAACTTTGGGCTGTGGGAGGAAACCGGAGCACCCAAAGGAAACCCACACAGACCCTAGGTGCTCCGGTTTCCTCCCACAGTCCAAAGATGTGGAGGTTAGGTGGATTGGCCATGCTAAATTACCCATAGTGTTCAGGGATGTGTACGTTAGGTGCATTAGTCAGCAGTAAATGTTGAATAATAGAGTAGGGGAATGAGCGTGGGTGGGACACTCTTTGGAGTGAAAACATTCCTTAAGATACAAAATTGCTTCAAAATTAAATACGTAATATTAAGCCGAACAAGCAAAAACAGCATTGTAGACAATGCAGACTTTTTTTAAGTACACAATCACTAAATTATATTTTAAAAAGGACATTGATTCTTTTCACAGAATCACAGAAGTATTATAATGCAGAAGGAGGCCATTTGGCCCATCATGCCAGATCCAACTTATTAAATGAGTATCATTATTTTGTGCAAATCTGTTTACTCCCCATACGCTTGCATGTTATTTTTATTCCAAATAATCATCCAATGCCTTCCTGGGTGCCTCAATGGAATCTCCCTCTGTCACACTTCCAGCAGTGCATTCCACATCCGAACTGTTCACCGAGTGAAAAGGTTTTCCCTCACTTCATCCTTGTTTCTTGTACATATCATTTTAACTCACTTTGAAGATGTTCTGAAAGCTTTTGATAATTACTGTTATCTGAGGGCAAATAACATTCTTCAAATGGAAAGTTTCATCAGAAGAACTCAGTGTCCAGTGGAACTCATAAATAATTTAATTAATGAGGTCTGCAGTTCAGTGGAAAACTGTGACTATGGAACTTTGAACTCAAAATTCAGAAAAGACAGAGTTGTTGCGGGAATTACTAATAAGACTTTGCCAGATTATTACAGCCTAAGGAAAAGCTTTGGTTTTGGACAAAACCATTCAAAGTGTGACGGAGGCAGAAACCACAAACTCTCACAGACAAATCCTGAGCAAAAGTGGTCAATCTGACCCCAGCAGAACAATAAAATCTATCCAGTTTCCAAGAAATACACACTCCAAAGACACACATCACAAACTAACACAAACAGGAGGCCCAGTGACAGAGATGAACAATCAGTTTCAATACTGTGCAATAAAAAAAGTCTTCACTACAACAAAAGGAGCCCAATAATGGCAGAACAATGAGTATGTATGAAAAATGACAGGCCACTTCCAGAAGATTTGTAGAGGTAGGACACAGTTTTAGAGCAACAAATGGGAGAAGGTGATGGCTTTGTGCTGTAGTTGCTGAACTGGTAATCCAAAAACACAGATGGGGGCCCACATTCAAATGCAATGTAATTATGAATTCAATAAAAATCTGGAATTAGAAGTCTGATCATGATTGTGTTATAGCCTCTATGCCCTTGATATAAAGCTCCAACATCTGCAGTCAGTGATTCACCCAGGCACCATCTCTCATAAGGAAGAAGTTAAATGATCAGAGGCCCAGAGACTCAGAAGTCACTCAATAAAGCAAATTTCAGTCGTGGTATATTAGGGGATGAGAATCCAATGCTATATATTAATAATGCCAGTAAATGAGTTGAAGACAGCTATTCCATTGCAGGGCCTGAAGATGTGCACGAGCTGATGAAACCATGCACTTCTGGTTTATCACTTTATCAGAATGACTCAACTGAATTACTGCTCTGCAACTCATTGACATCCATCTATTAGCCATGATAGCCAGTAGCTCTAAGTGCCAATTACATAAATTACATCAGGGAAGCACATTTGCCAGAAATTATTCCCTTGCATTGTGAATTTTCTTTCGCTGTTCAGCTGAAGCAAATCATAAAAGAAACAGAAATGAGAGAAGAATAGCTCCCCACGGATAGTACATTAGACAAGGGACCTGCATAATCTATTCCAGAATGCCTAGTGGTGAAGGATAGAATGGAAGACCATTTTTCATACACTTCATAAGCTTTTATTTGCAGAAATACAGGCATACAAGTATATACCTCCAAACCCAGTCACTAGTGAATCCTCATTTTCTTTCTATTATTCAGTCACGGGATATAGACGTTGCTGGCTACACCAGCATTTATTGTCCATTCCTATTTGCCCAGAGGACAGTGAAGAATCAACCACAGTGCTGTGGGTCTGGATCATATGTAGGCCAGACCAGGTAAGGATGGCAGATTTCCTTCCCTAAAGTATATTAGTGAACCAGATGAGTCTTTCCTGACAACCACTAATGGTTTCGTGGTCATCAGCAGACTGCTAATTCCAGACTCTGTTTTCTTAATTCCAGATTCCTTTTTTGTTAATGCTTCCTTTCAGAATACTATTCCTGACAACAATAATTTATATTCATACAGCACACTTACCACAGTAAAGCATCCCAAGACACTTCACAGGAGTATCATAACTGAAAGTCTGAAGAGGAATATAAATAGGTTAAACAAGTAGGCAAATGGAGTACAATGCTGGTAAATGTGAAATCATCCATTTTGGTAGGAATGACAGTGAAATGGATTATTATTTAAATGGTGAAAAATTGTAGCATTCTGCTGTACAGAGGTATCTGTGTATGAATCACAAAAAGTTGGCTTGCAGGTGCAGCAGATGCAAGAAAGCAAATGAAATATTGTCCTTCATTATTCAAGGGATGGAGTTTAAAATCTGGGAGATTTTGCTGCAGCTGTATAAGATGGTGAAGGAGAGGCTACACCTGGAGTACTGTGTATAGCTTTAGTCTCCTAAATTGAGAAAGGATGTATACGCACTGGAGGGGGTGCAGTGGGGCTCACTCGGTTGATTCCAGAGTTGAGAAGGTTGGCTTATGAGGAGAGATTAAACAGACTGGGATTATACCGATTGGAATTTAGAAGAATAAGGAGGGATCTTATAGAAACACATCAAATTTTGAAGGGAATAAATAAAACCAAGGAGGTTGTTTCCACTGGAACTAGGGGTCACAGCCTCAAAATAAGGGAGAGCAGATTTAGGACTGAGTTGAGGAGGAACTTCTTCACCCAAAGGGTTGTGAATCTGTGAATCTGTGGAAGCAGTTGAGGCTTCCTCATTGAATGTTTTTAAGACAACAATAGATAGGTTTTGGAACATCAAAGAAATTAAGGGTTATGGTGAGAGGGCGGGTAAGTGGAGCTGAGGCCACAAAAAGATCAGCCATGATCTTATCGAATGGCGGAGCATGCTGTACTCCTGCTCCTGGTTCTTATGTTCTGCTAGCAGAATAAGACACCAACTCACCCAAGGTGAGATGTCCAAAAACATTGTCAAAAAGGCCAGTTATAAGGTGATAAGGATGGTAGAGAGGCAGAGAAGTCTACAGAGAGAACTGTGGAGCTTGGGGCCTAGTCAGCTAAAAGCACAATCAACAACATCGGAACACTTATGTGAACTCACAGAGGTCAGAATTGGAGGAGCACAGATATCTTGAGACAGTTGTGGCCAAAGTGGAGAGTATAGAGATAGGGAGGAGCAAGACAATAAAGGGATTTGAAAACAAGGGTGAACACTTCAAAACTAAGACTTTGCTTACTTGGAAGCCAATTACATTCCATGAGCACAGTAATGATGGGGGAACACCCAGGGGCTGCTGAATTAATAGGATTAAATCTTCAAATACTACATAAATAACAATGGATTCAGTGCAACCCATAGACACAGGATCAAGGTTCCAGAGTAGAATCCTCTGGACCCTGAATGCAATCTCCCATTAGCAGTTACAGAGTTACAGAGTCATAGAGATGCACAGCACAGAAACAGACCCTTCGGTCCAACTCGACCACGCTAACTAGATATCCCAACCCAATCTAGTCCCATTTGCCAGCATTTAGCGCATATCCCTCTAAACCTTTCTTATTCATATACCAATCCAGATGCCTTTTAAATGCTGTAATTTTACCAGCCTCTACCGCTTTCTCTGACAGTTCATTCAATAAACACACCACCCTCTGTGTAAAAAACTTGCCCCTTAGGTCCCTTTTAAATCTTTCCCCTCTCACCTTAAACCTATATGCTCTAGTTCTGGACTCCCTCTAACCTGGGGAAAAGACCTTGTCTTTTGACCCTAACTAGGCCCCTCATGATTTTATAAACCTATATAAGGTCACCCCTCAGCCTTCAACTCTCCAGAGAAAACAGTCCCAGCCTATTCAGCCTCTCCCTTTAGCTCAAACCCTCCAACCCTGGCAACATCCTCGTAAATCTTTTCTGAACGTCCGCAACATCCTTCCGATAACAAGGAAACCAGAATTGCATGCAATTTTCCAAAAGTGGCTTAACCAATGTCCTGTATAGCTGTAACATGACCAATAATGGCAGTGACCAATAATGGCATGCATACTAAACACCAATGAGGCAAACTTAGTTTTTGTGGCTATCAGAGGAGGACAGGATTAGTTTAACGAAGAAGGACTCATTCCTGATGAAGGGCTTATGCCCGAAACATTAATTCTCCTGCTTCTTGGATGCTGCCAGACCTGATGTGCTTTCCCAGCAACACACTCTTGACTCAGGATTAGTTCAATGCTCAGCCATGATCACACTGAGTAGGCTTTACAGGTCGAATAGCCTATCCTTGCTCCTATCTTCTATGTTTGAGTGAAATAAATGTTTGGAGAATGTGAGGACTGCAGGTGCTGGAGAGTGTGGTGCTCAAAAGCACAGCCGGTGAGGTAGCATCCGAGGAGCAGGAGAATTCACAATGGGAGGGGAAGGGGGGTTGGGGGAAGGTAGCTGGGAATGTGATAGTAGATGAAGGTGAGGGGTGATGGTGATAGGTTGGAGAGGAGGGTGAAGTGGATAGGTGGGAAGGAGGATGGACAAGTCAAGAGGGTGATGCTGAGTTGGAGGCTTGGAACTGGGATAAGGTGGGATGAGGGGAAATGAGGAAACTGCTAAAACCCACATTAATTCCATGTGGTTGTAGGATCTCAAGGCAGAAAATGAGATGTTCTTCCTCCAGGCTTCGGGTGGTTAGCGAGTGGCGATGAAGGAGGTCCAGGACCTGCATGTCTTTGGGGGGGTGGGAGGAGGAGTTAAAGTGTTCGGCCACTGGGCAGTGGTGTTGTTTTGTGTGTGTCCCAGAGATGTTCTCTAAAGTGATCCACAAGTAGGCATCCTGTCTCCCCAATGTAGAGGAGACCACATCGGGAGCAATGGACACAGTAAATGACATCTCTGGAAGTGCAGGTAAATCTCTGATGAATGTGGAAGGCTCCTTTGGAGCCTTGGGCTGAGGTGAGAGGGGAAGTGTAGGTGCAGGTTTAACAATTCTTGCGGTGGCAGGGGAAGGTGCTGGGAGGGGATGGTGGGTTGGTGGGCGGTGGGGGTGGGGGGGAGTGTGGAGCGTTGACCTGACAAGAGAGTCATGGAGGGAATGATCTTTATGGAACATGAATAGGGGTGTGGAGGGAAATATATCCCTGGTGGTAGAGCCTGTTTGTAGATGGCAGAGGATGATACGATGTATCTGGAGGTTGGTGGGGTGGAAACTGAGGACCGGGGAAGTTCTGTCCTTGTTGCAGTTGGAGGTGTGGGGATCGAGGGGGGAGGTGAGGGAAGTGGACAAGATGCGCTGGAGGGCATCATCGACCACGTGGGAGGGGAAATTGCAGTTTTGAAGAAGAAGGCCATCTGGTATGATCTGTGGTGGAACTGGTCCTTCTGGGAGCAGATGCGGTGGAGGCGGAGGAATTGGGAATAAGGGATAGCATTTTTACAGGAGGCAGGGTGGAAGGAGGTGTAGCCCAGGTAGCTGTGGGAGTTGGAGGGTTTACAGTAGAAGTTCATGTTGAGTCTGTCTCCGTTAATGGAGATGGAGAGGTCCAGGAAGGGGAGGGAGGTGTCCGAGATGGTCCAGGTGAACTTAAGGTCGGGGTGGAACGTGTTAGCGAAGTTGATGAACTGCTCAACTGTTTCTCCACCGTTTTTTGTCAGTGTTTCAATGGGACATCCAGAGAATCCTCATTGACAATTCAAGTTGCAAACTTGATTTGAGTTGTGTCACCCCAAAACAGTGAAGCGTGAACAAAAGTGGAGTTAATAGTAGTATAACAAGGATAGGGAGATTCCCTCTTGTGCTGAGTGCCCATCAAGTATACATACACAACTTTCAAATGCTGCAACTAACAAGTGCCTCAACCACAAAAAGACCCACTCGCTGAATGTCTGGATAATAGGTGGCCACATTCAGCAGATCCTACAAGTGAATGTCCATTATTCTGAGAACTCTCATCAAACTTACTTTCTGCTGAAGTCTACCATTTCTTCATTATTTGAGTCACTCTGTCAAGCCAGAGATTCATTGCTGGATGTTAGGGTCTGTCTGCTGACTCATCTGTTCAGGCACATAGCCCGACCACACCTGACCCAGTATACAAAGAGAGTCATGAACTCATGCGAAACATCATTAGAATGACTATTGATGTTTCGTGCATGACTCTGGAGCAGCCATGCAGGACTTAACAGAGCTCCTTCATAATCTACTCTCTCCTATTTAACCTCGCCATTATGAGGGCATAGTCATAGAGTCATAGAGATGTGTAGCACATGAACAGACCCTTTGGTCCAACTCGTCCATGCTGACCAGATATCCTAAATTAATCCAATCCCATTTGCCAGCATTTGACCCATATCGCTCAAAAACCTTCCTATTCATGTACCCATCCAGCTGCCTTTTAAATGTCATAATTGTACCAGCCTCCACTCTTCATCTGACAGTTCATTCCGTACATGCATCACCCTCTGCGTGAAAAAGTTGTCCCTTAGGTCCTTTTTAAATCTTTCACCTCTCACATTAAACCCATGTCCTCTAGTTTTGGATTCCTCTGCCCTGGGAAAAAGATCTTGTCTATTTACCTTATCCATGCCCCTCATGATTTTATAAACCTCTATAAGGTCACCCCTCAGCCTCCACGCTGCAGGGAAACAAGCCTCAGTCAATTCAGCCTCTCCCTATAGCTCAAACCCTCCAACCCTGGCAACATCCTTGTAAAACTTTTCTGAACTCTTCCAAATTCAACAACATCTTACCTATAACAGGGAGACCAGAATTGCATGCAGTATTCCAAAAGTGGTCTAACCAATGTCCTGTACAGCTGTAACGTGACCT
Organism: Chiloscyllium plagiosum; assembly: GCF_004010195.1. Classification (NCBI taxonomy): domain Eukaryota; kingdom Metazoa; phylum Chordata; class Chondrichthyes; order Orectolobiformes; family Hemiscylliidae; genus Chiloscyllium; species Chiloscyllium plagiosum. The sequence continues at coordinate 76,884,210 of NC_057721.1, forward strand.
CCCAACTTCTATACTCCGTGCGCTGACAATAAAGGCAAGTGTACCAAATGCCTTCTTCACTATCCTGTCCATCTGGGACTCCACTTTCATGGAACTATGAACCTGCACCCTGTCATTTCCATGTTACAAACAGTTGAGGAGGAGAAGGAAGAGAATGAAACAGAAGATGAAAGGTGGAAGCAACTGAAAGATCCTGCCATGACAAGTTGGCTGTAATCACTTAACAGTTCCCACTGACATAACCCCAATCTCCATTGTACTACACTCATACACCTTCCCTCTTTTGTGTCTCTGATTAACATAGCATCCACCAAAATAAAAGACACCACAAAACTACCAACCCAAAATCAATTTTTATCAAAGGACTCATCAAATAATCCATGAAGAAGTTAGCTAAATACCCTTGTGAATCCCCTTCACGCCTATCGTTAGTGTGCCATTGTTGGTGCTGCACACTATGCTAGCTCTGTTCCTGGAGTGTAGCTGATGGAGGGCTGTTCACTCTCACTGGAATAGACTACAGAAGGTCTTGCCTTCTAGTCTTCAGCAGCACTGGGCATAGAAGGCTCAGGTTTGGACAGCAGTATCTTATTGAATGACAGAGGGCCATGTGACTTACTCTTCTCTCTCAGCCCTACATTCCTGTAACAGATGTGTCAAATTTGTCACTATCAAACCACAATCTTCTCCTCCGGATCTCCCAGCAAGCTGTGCAACTGATGAAGTCAAAGGTGATGGTATTAATTCAGGACACAAGAATTAATCACACATGGCAAACCTCACAAAAGGAACAAAAGACATCAAGTGTACAGAGAAAAAGCAGGAATATGGTGTTGATATAGCAGATCAGCCATTCTCAAACTGAATGGTGGAGCAGTCTCATAGGGCCAAGTTGACTCCCCCTGCTGCTAGTTTCTATAGACGATAACCAGATAATCTGACTTATTGATATGTGAATCAGAATTCCCCTGCCTGTCTTCTAAGTAGTGTTGTGTGATCTTTTAAATATCCTAGAAGGGCAGACCTAGTCTCAGTTTAATGCCTTATCAGTCCTTCCAAATGTGCAGTGTTTATTCAGTTGGAGAGTCACCTTTGGTTTTATACTGAAACCCCTGGGAGAGAAATTTCTGGTTTAGATTTGAGAGTGCTCTAACCGCGTCACATTATGAAGCACTGCTCCAGAGTTTCTGCATTGCAGAAGAATTACTTGTGTTGAGAGTCCCCCATTTACGAACACTGGACTTATGAATGTATGTACATATGAATGTGAACTCAAATAGTAGTGCACGTTTAAAGATCTGAGATATGAACATCTCCTATGCTTATGAATGGCCCCATTATATTGACTTCCATTGTGGTCAGACTTGCATATAAATTGACTTGTATACAGACTCAGATCAGACTGCCTGTACTATATCAACAGAAGTTAGCATAACTTGCATCTCACTAAAGGTTGCAGCAAGTTTTGACTTGATTCGATTTATTATTGTCACATGTATCTAGAGACAGTGAAAAGTTTTGTTTGGCATGCATTATAGGCAGATCAGACCATACAAAGTGCAGAAGAATAATAGAGCAGAGTGAGAAATGCAACATTACAGCTGCAGAGAAAGTGCACAAACAGCAAGATCAACATTAAATTTAACAGTTGAGACAAATTGATACATGCAGTTACAGGCACTAGCTGACAAAGCTTTTAATGTGGGGGCAAAAAGTGAAGGAGACAATGGTTCGATGATGCAGTTTCCATTACCAACACTCAACCAATCAGAGTCAACATCCCAACCAATCAAGCCCCTTTTCAAATTCAGGAAACATTACAACTGCCTTCGAGATTTGGCATTCTTGCATCAGTCCTGACAAATTCAAAACAAAAAAAGCTTTGACAGTAAATTCCTATCTCAGTGATATTCAAGTTCGGTACTGACAAAGATTGTTGTTTGTAAGTTCTCTGTGTCGGCAAGAAAACCAAGAAAACTTTGTGACTCATTTACATTTCAACCTACTGTCAACTTGAATTAATGCCATAAAAAGCAACACAGCAACAGTATCCACATTTGCACCACCGCAAGTTGGATTTTCACCATATATCCTGGGAAGTAATGGAATGGGAAGGGGAAGCAAGCATTCTTAGCCTCAGAATTAAGGGTCACCAATTTAAGAGAATGATGGGGAGGAATTTCTTCTCCCAGAGAGTTCTGAGTCTTTGCAACTCTTTGCCACAGAGAGCTGTGAGGACAGAATCCTTGTGTATATTTAAGGCTGACATAGATAGATTCGTGATTAGTCTGGTCAATGGTTACAGGGAAACGCGAACAAGTTGACATAAGGAATATCGGATCAGCCATGATCCCACTGAATGGTGGAGCAGACTTGAGGAGCCAAATGGCTGCTCCTGTTCCTATTTCTTATGACCTTTTTATTCTCAGCTTATTCTTTCACAACAACAGATACTTCTCTCAGTCAATACCATATCTCCCTCATGCAGAGCCCGGTCTGGCTTGCGTTAGATGAGTCCATCCAGATCAGTAATGAAGAAGCAAAAGACAGCCATCAGTGAGCCTTACCCCCACTAGACTGAGGAACATCAGTGTCTAGCGCCTTGTGACCCCATTGGGTCACAGTGGCTGGTTCAAAGAAGAAGTAGGCTTAGTCATGTGGTCTAAGGTTGAGTAGCTTAATAAACCCTGTTTTGGCTAACACATGAAGAATGGTCACTTAAGTCAAGCATTAGATGAATAAACATCTTTCCAGCCAGCTCTCAGGAGAAAGTGGGTGAGTGAAAAGGATTCCAAAGCTTAACGTCCAAGCAATAGAATTTTCTGTTCCTTGCTTCCATCCCATCCTGATCCTGCACAATTTCTTTGGCCTTTCTCTAATTAATTCCCTAATTTGACACACCTCTCCAGAGGTGATGTGGATTATGTCAGTGGAAAGGTAACATTGTCACATTAATCATGGCATCAATACTATTCAAACCATGAAACCTACTCCTCCATTCGGTCAGATCATGTCTGATCCATTCCATGTATCCTGCTGTGGTCTCTATCTCTTGATAGCCCTCTTTCACAAAACCTATCACTTCTGAAACTTGAATGTTTCAAATGTTGCAGAAGACCATAAAATATAGGAGCAGGATTAGGCCATTTAGCCCATTGAGTCTGTTTCAGAATTTGATCGTAGCTGTTATGTTCCTCAAACCCATTCTCCTGCCTTCTCCCATAATTTTCGATTCCTTTATTAATCTATAGAATCATTTAATCCAGAGAGCTGTGGATGCTCAATCATTGAATATGTTCAGAATCAAAATCAATAGGTTTCTGGAGACTGATGGAATGAAGGGATTTGGAGTTTGACCAGGAAAGTAATGTTGAGATAGAAAATGATCTAATTGATTGGTGAGCTCTGCTCGATGGGCTGAATGGCCTTCTCCTCTTCATACATTCCTAGTCCTATGTTCTTTGTGCATGAACAACTTATTCTTCAATTTGAAAGGTGATAATTATATTTTTATTGGTTCATGGAACACAAGTGAACAAGGACCAGCACATATTTCCCATCTCTAATTAGCCTTGAAAGCGTGGTGGTGGCATAATTGCAATGTTACTGGATTTATAATCTAGGAATTTAGACTAATAATTTCAGACAAAGAAGTTCAAATCCCACGTCAACAGCTAGGGAATTTGAAATCAGTGAATTGAATAATAAAAAGGCTAATATTAATTCTGGTTATCATAGAGCAACTAAAATGTCATGAAATCCCGTGAGTTCATGACTGTCTCTTAGGGAAGGAATCCTGCCATCCTTAATCAGCCTCATACATGAGACAGCAGACCCAGAGCAATGTGATTGACCCTTAGGGTCATAGAGATTCCTCCAGCAAAGAAACAGCCCTATCGGCCCACCATGTCAACGCTGACCAACAAACACCAAAGTACATTCATCACATTTACCTGCATTAGGTCCATAGCCTACTCTGCCCTGGCATTTTAAATGCTCATCCAGATGCTGCTTAAATGTTGTGAGAGTACCTGCCTCCAACACCCCCTCAGCCAACACAATCCATATTTCTACCACCCTCTGGATGGAAACTCTTTTCCTCAGATCCTCTGTTAACCACTTACTCCTGATCTTAAATTTATGCATCCTGCTCTTAGACAAGTCTGCCATGAGGAAAAGGTTCTCACAATCCCCTATCTCTGCATCTCATAATTTCATATACTACAATCAGCCTCCTCTGCTCCTAGGAAAACAAACGCAGCCTATCCAGACTCTCCTCATATCTGACACGTTCCATCCCAGACAATATCCTGGTGAATCTCCTTTGTACCCTCTTCAGTGCAATCACATCCTTCTGATAGAGTGGCAATCAGAACAGCACATGGCTGGTGGGACTAGATTGGGTTGGGGTGTCCGGTCAGCATGGACGGGTTGGACTGAAGGGTCTGTTTCCATGCTGTACATCTCTATGACTCTATAACCAATGTTTTAGAAAGTTGTAACAAGACTTCCCTGCTCCTAAATACTATGCCACAGCTCTAGATCTCAGAAATGATCGAGCAAGTCACTCGGTTGTATCAAGCTGTTGTGAAAGGCAGGTACGCTGAGATCAGAAACAGACATCTGCAGAAAACTGCAAGGCCATTGTTCTATTATCTGTGTTTTTCTAATTTGTTAATTTATGCCTGAAAATTTCTGCATTTATCTTGCGCACAAGAATTATCACTTAAATATGTTAATTATTTTGAATAAAAGAAATGATTTGAGGTCAATTATTTTCATTCTTTCTATTCCCCTGCACAACCAGAGTAGTTGATGTTTTTTCTTGAACTGACAAGTGAGAGACTTGTCTGTGAAAACAAGGTGAAGTTAGTTTCCCCTGTTTGTTCCAGTCATATACAAATAAAACAACAATGGAAAGAGAAATGAAAAGGCTCATTGATCCATCCAGCACAACATAACGCTCTATCTATTATAATCCACATATAATGAAAAGCTGTGAACTTCTCAGAAAGGCGATAGAAAACAGATTAATAAAAAGATAATTACAAAAACAAAACCTGAAAAATTACTAAAACTAGTCCAAAAGATCTCTCAGACACTGTGTAACCTGATGCAGCTCCTACCTTTTGTATGCGGTGACCTACACCCCAGTAAGGTACGTCAATAAATCAGCATTCACTGTATGAGGCCACAGCTTGGTCTGAGGTGAGGGTGTGGGCAACTATTCTCTGGAAGAAGAACTGACAATGGCATCCACTTTAGTTCAGATCTTACATTGAGCTTGTGACTTCAGGCTGCCCCTGACTTATTTATTTGATTTGGAGGAGCCGGTGTTGGACTGGGATGGACAAAGTTAAAAATCACACAACACCAGGTTATAGTCCAATAGGATTATTTGGAAGCATTAGCTTTTGAAGCGCTGCTTCTTCATCAGGTATATGTGGAGTAGGACCATAAGACACAAAGTTTATAGTAAAAAATTACAGTGATACAATGATACATTGAACAAACCTAGATTGTTAAGTCTTCCATCTTTTAGAATGGGTTTGCTTGTTTCGGTTCTTTAATATGTAAATCCCAGAACTTCTTGCAAGTCAAATGCTCAAGATAACTTAAGGTTTTATAACAAAAGGTGACAAGTCAGCTCAGACAATGCATTAAAGGTGTGAGGTTAGTGTTCGTCTGTGTCCTAATCTTGAGTCAGACTGGTTCTATTTCCAAAGTGGAATTTATAAAGTATTACATGGATTGACTGCCTGCGGGTTCTGCATTTTTTGAGCAAAATAGAATGTATCTGCACGGTGACCCAGTGGTTAGCACTGCTGCCTCACAGCGCCATGGACCTGGGTTGGATCCTTGTGTTGGGTGACTGTCTGCATAGAGTTTGCACATTTTCCCTGTGTCTGTGCGGGTTTTCTCCCTCAATCCAAAGATGTGTAGATCAGGTGAATTGGCCCGTGCTAATTTGCCCATAGTGTTAGGTGCATTAGTCAGGGGTAAATATAAGGAAAGGGAATGGGTCTGGGTGGGCTGCTCTTCGGAGGGCCGGTGTGGACTTGTTGGGCTGAAGGGCCTGTTTTCAAAATGTAGGGAATCTAATCACATGCTGAGATCAGAGTTGAGAGTGTGGCGGTGGAAATATGCCCTGAAACATCAACTCTCCTGCTCCTCGGATGCTGCCTGACCTGCTCAACCAATGTCAGGTGCGGGAACTAAGGGATCTTAGTGTTGTTTTTAAATGCACTATTGAATCTGCTTTTCACCATCCTTTCAGGCAATATGCTTCACTCAGATTGAACTGTGTAGATCATATCTGCTCACTACAAAGCTCCCCATGCTTTTAAATCTGCAGAATCACGCTAATCACAAAATAATTAGGTGTTGAGCAGATAGTTGGGAGAATTAGGTGAGATGATCAGTGAGGAGCTTCCTGCTGTCAAGAGTAAGAGTCCCACTTTCCAACTGTGTATTGAATGGCAAGAGGAGGTTCTTGCAAGTGTGTGTTGTGAGGCCAATTAGTATGCATTAACATCTTCAATATTATATCCTCACGTCACTGATACTCAGTTTCCTGTTCTCACATTCCATCACATAGGAACTAGCCGGCCAAAATTCCCAACATGGGGATCAGAGATGATTCCACCTCGCCTCTTGCTCCACCGGACTACCATCAGCTTTTATTTTCTTTATTCATTCATGGGATGAGGGCATCACTGACTAGGCAGCATTCATTGCCCATTCCTAATTGCCCAGAGAGCAGTTAAGAGCTAAGCACATTGCTGTGGGTTTGGAGTCACATGTAAACCAGACCAAGTAAGGATGGCAGTTTCTTTCCCTATAGGAAGCCGATGTTTTTTTCCAACAATCGACAATGGATTTATGGTCATTGTTAGATTCTTAATTCCAGATTTTTATTGAATTCAAATTCCACCATCTGCCATGGCAGGATTCGAACCTGGAAAGTTATCTGGGTCTCTGGATTAACAGTCCAGCAATAATACCACTAGGCCATCAGATCCCCAATATCTCGGAGCATGGTTCATGAGCAGTGTCCAGCAGGACCTCCAGGTTCCTGTTGGCAAAGTGGGGGGTGCCAATTCCTCTGCTTGACATATCCAGGGAAAATAAAATGACTGTGCAAATCGACTGCGAGCTGCCAGCACTTGACTGGATGTATAGCTGGGCCCTACAGTTGGCATTCCCACTAGGAATCCTGAGAGCTCCAGCCAGTAGTTAGTACTTCTGCCTGCGGGGAATGGGAAAGTACAATGAGTGAGGCGCCATAGCAATGTGGTGTATAGTTGATGAGGTGGGTTTGGGAATTTGGAACAAAAGAGACTGCTACAGATCACATAGGAACAGTAAAATGCCATTCACCCCTTAGAGTCTGTTCCGTCATTCAATGAGATTGTTGCTGATTGTCGTCTAACATCATGTACTTGTTTTTGGTCCATATCCCTTAATGCCTTTGCTCAACAAAAATTTATCTATCCCATTTAAAACTAACAACTAATCTGGCATCCATTGCCACTTGTGGAAGACAGTTCCACACATCTACCATGCTTTGTTTGTGAATGTGTTTCCTAACATCTCTCCCTGAACAGTCTGTTCCTAATTCTCAGACGATGGCCCCTAATTCTGGAATCCCCAACCAGTGGAAATAGTTTATTTTTAACTACCCCATCTTGAAGACTTCAATCAGATCACCCTTTAACTTTCTCAATTTTGGAGAAAATAGGCCTAATTTATGTAACCTCTCCTCTAAGTTAACGTCTGAAATCCAGATTTCATTTTTGTAACCCTTGCATCGTACTCCCTCCAAGGCCAATATATCTTTCCTCAGGTGTGGTGCCCAGATTTGCTCACAGTATTCCTAGTGAGGTCTAACCAGGGATTTGTATAATTGTAGTGTAGCTTTTCCATCCTTGTTCTCCAGGACTCTAGATATAAAGACCAGCATTCCATTGGTTTTCTTGATTATTTCCTGCACCTGCCATTACATTTTAAATATCTATTCTCCTGAACCTCATCAAGACATCAATTGTATTCAACTTTGTGCCATCCAGAAAATATCCTGCTCTATTCTATTTTGGTTAAAAAGGGATAACCTCACACTTGTTTATATTGAGCTCCATCTGCCACAGTTTTGCCCATTCACCTCATCTAGCAATATTTCTTTGTGATTTTATGCTACCATCTACACTGTCTACAATGCCATCTAACTTTGACATCAGCAGATTTGTATCTATGACTTTCTATGCCATTATCCATTAAAAAAAATAACATGAATAATTGAGGCCCTAACAATGATTCCTGTAGGATACTACTAGTCACATGTTGCCAATTTGAGTACCTACCCATTACCTTTACTTTCTGTCACCTGTTGCTCAGCTAATTTCCAGCCAAGGCAGTAACTTACACTCAATTCCACCGCTTCTATTTTAGCTAACATTCTATTATGTGGGAATCTTTCAAATGCCTTCCGGACGCCCATATAAACAACATCCGTAGGCATTCCACTGTCTACTGCTTTCCACGGAGAGGAGCATTCCATGAAGCTCACCAAATTTGACACCTAGGCAATTTCTGGTATGATTCAGCCCACTGCCTACGTAAATAGTCCATCCAAACCACCCATCATTTTGAACACCTCCATTATGTCTTCACATAGCCTTCTCTGCCTAAAGTAGGGTGACCCCAAACTTCCCAGTCCCTCCAGTTAACTGAATCCATTCTCTCTTCATCTTCAATCCACCCTGGTAGCATCCTGCATCCTTTATATGATGCCCCAGAATTTGGTGTAGTGCTCCACCTGTAATCTGACTAGCATGCAGTCCTTGTTGTGTTGAATAAATCAGGCTTTGATCTGGGCTAAACCTGGATATAAACTGGCCACTCAGGCTTTGCTTCATCCATCAAGATGTCAAAAGGAGAATCGTTTCATTTCTGCTTTTTGCCATTCAACATCTTGTAACACATTAAGGATCGAGAAGATGTCAATAGTAATTAATGCTCACAAATCAACGTGATGAAGTATTTTATTTCTGACAAATTCAATGTCAATTGATTTATTCAACACGTGTATTACTATTCGTCTGAAGCTAAAATGAATTCTTCTTTGGATTGATGCAAATATAATTAGTCAGATTTTTAAATGTATTTAATACCCAAAGGATCCTGAGTTTCAAATTGAACATGTAGTATTCTGATGAGTAAAGACCCAAATTTGTTCCTTTTTGCTCTTTCTCTCAGGCTCTATCAACCATGCAAATAAGGAACAAATATAGCGAGAAGTAATTCTGTTTTGCAGCAACATGTTTCTGGATAATATTTCCCTCAGCTGCAAAGTGCCTAATTCTATTTTCAATTGTTCCAAGCAGTGGTCCATATTCAATGGAGCCTTGCAAATCTGCCTTAAATTGAATTCAATTAAGTTGAGGGCTGTCAGCTCTAGGGAACAGAGACCCTTACATATTGCACACAATCAAAGCTCCATAAGGTTAGACTGGAAGATCTTAGAGACAAGGTAAATCATTCTCGACTCCATTTTAACACTGAGCCTTGTTCCCGAATGTGACTTCTTTGTCAAATCATTCACTACTGAACCGGAAGGCAAGAAAATCGTAAAACGTACAGGCAAAATCCGAGGACAGGCAAAATCGACGTTTCGGGCAAAAGCCCTTCATCAGGAATAAAGGCAGAGAGCCTGAAGCGTGGAGAGATAA
>NC_057721.1:76894310-76959801 GCF_004010195.1 Chiloscyllium plagiosum
TATTCCTGATGAAGGGCTTTTGCCCGAAACGTCGATTTTGCCTGTCCTCGGATTTTGCCTGTCCTCGGATGCTGCCTGAATTGCTGTGCTCTTCCAGCACCACTAATCCAGAATCTGGTTTCCAGCATCTGCAGTCATTGTTTTTACTCTGTTTGTACCAGTGCCACATATTAGTCTGAACTGTCTTGTACACCTCAAAATGGAATTCCAATACAACCAGTGTATTTATTTTAATGCATTACATCTTTTCTCCCCTTTGGTCAACAAGCCATTAAGCCCATCATTCATATCTCTCTAAAAGCTATCCAATTAGTCCCACTCTTCTGCTTTTGCACCATCATTGCCTGACATTTTTTCCTGTTACAAGTAAATGCCCTTTTGAAACTTACTATTGAACCTGTGTCCAACTGCATCCCAGACAATGCATTTCAAGTCACCACAATTCGGTGTGAAAAGTTCATTTTACACATCCCCTAGAACCTTGAGCTGTTGTGGCATACGTTGTAGATAGTGCACACTGTATAGCCAGGGTGCTGAGCAGTCTGAATGTTAGCGTGGCTGGGTGTAAGGATAGACCACTGCAGAATACTGGAATGTTAGCTGTAGTTCAGTGGCTGGCACTTGCAGTCCAGAAAGCTTTGGGGTTTTGACTCAACTCTAGAGCAGAGAAATCTTGGTTGATATTCCCAGCACAGTACTGAGGGAGTGCTGCACAGCCAGGGACAGGGCCCAATAACAGAGGCCTGAGGGGCATGGGGGCAGAGGGTGTTGGACTGTGCTGTGCTCCATTCGGGAGCTGGCAACGGGCCAGATGCTAAGCATGAGAGCGGCACCTGGGCCTCTGGTTTCTGTTGCCAGGGTTGGATGCTTTGAGCTATAGGGAGAGGCGGAATAGCCTGGGGCTGTTTTCCCTGGATTGTTGGAGGCTAAGGGAGTGACCTCATAGAGGTTTATAAAATCAAGAGGGACATGGACAGCGTAAATAAACAAGGTCTTTTCCCTGGGGTGGGGGAGTACAGATCTAAAGAGCATAGGTTTACGGTGAGGGGGAAAAGATTTTAAAAAGACCTAAGGGGCAAATATTTCATATAGAGCATGGTGCATGTATGGAATGAGCTGCCAGAGGAAATGGTGGAGGCTGGTGCAATTACAACATTTAAAAAGCTTGTGGATGGATTTATGAATAGGAAAGGTCAGAGTGATATGGGCCAAGTGCTGTCAAATGAGACTAGATTAGGATATCTGGTCAGCATGGACAAGTTGGATCAAAGAGTCTGTTTCCATGCTGTACAGCTCTATGAGCAGAAACTGAGGACTGCAGCTGTTAGAGATCAGAGTCGAGGGTTTGGTGCTAGAATAGCACAGCAGGTCAGGCAGCATCCGAGGAGCAGGAGAATTGGCATTTCGGGCATAAGGTCTTCATCAGGAATGAGGGTCTCACTCCTGATGAAGGGCTTATGCCCGAAACATCGACTCTCCTGCTCCTCGGATGCTGCCTGACCTGCTGTGTCTTTCAAGCACCACACTTGTGACTCTGTATATCTCTATGACTCTATGTCTCTGTCCCCTGCCTTGAGGGTGAGACATCAAGCTGGCCCTCACCTACTTTGCCAGGAAAATGTAAAAACAAAATCATTTGATGAAGAGCAGGGGAGTTTTCCGCATGTCCTGCTCAATACTTTTCCTTCAAATAAACATCATTATAAAAATCACTTGTCTTTTGTCACCTCATTGTTGTCTATGGGATCCTGCTATGCACAAAATGGCTGTGGAATCCTGTATTACAACAATAATGAAAATTCAAAATTATTTATAGGAATATTGGAAGTGGCGAAGGCCACTCAATCCCTCGAGTCTGTTTTGCCATTTTATGAGTTCATGGCTGATCTGTGCCATAACACCATTGGCCCACATCCTTTGCTTAATTATAATTCATCCAACTCAGATTTAAAAATAAAAAACTATGTCTAGCATCCACTGCATATCTACCACCCTTTACGTGTGGAAGTGTTTCCTAACATCTCTCCTGAATGGTCTGGCCCTAATTCTCAGACGATACCCCTAATCCTAGAATCCCAAACCAGTGGTGTTATGACATGGGGTAAACTCCTCTGCTAATTTAAACCCAACACAGAGAGAAGCTCACCTCATCCTATAAACTATTAAATTTCGAGAGGCAAAGAACGATGTCGGAGGTCACTGTTCAAAGTAAAAATTAACAATTTTATTCTTTAAGTCCAACAGAGAGTATTAAAACCAACAACTATTTACAACTTCTTTCACTTAAACCTATCTTTTACCTTCCACTCTACAATACTGGACTGATAAAAGCCCCGATTAAGATCTACAAAAGAAATTCAAATTTCAAAACCAGCCAGCTGTCGAATCTTCTCTTTGTATCTGCCTCTACAGATGTTCCTCTGTCGTCTTTTCTTCAGTATTCTGCTTCACAGGTCTTTCATATGAACAGGTAACTTTCAGAGAGCTATTCGGCTAGCAGTTGGTTTTCTTGGCAGTTCTCCCCCTAACTGTTCAAAATGTCTGGTTTTATACCCCAAAACATTGGATCATTTCACTGGTTTGATGTAATCAAAACACTAAATTCAAATTCGATTGGTTTTTGATATCTGGGGCATAATTTAAACTGATTGGCTAAACTTGAATTTGTTTTTGTTCCATGGCAATGCAACTCTAGTTATTTGTTTCGACCAAGTGATATATTTGGACATTATTCAGGACACTCTGTGCTTTCAGTCAATCCTTGCTACCGTACACTTCTACATCTTCAAAACACTGGAAGTAGTTTATCTTTATAAACTTTGTCTTTTCCATTTATTATGTTTAAAACTAACACTAATCCTATTGCAGATTGCACCTTAAACTTCTGAATTTGAGAGAACACTGGCCTAATTTGTATAGTATAAGCTCAAAACAAATGCTGAAGTTGAGGTATCATTCTTGGGTCTAGATTAGAGTGGTGCTGGAAAAGCAAAGCAGGTCAGGCAGCATCCGAGGAGCAGGAAAGTCGATGTTTTGGGCAAAAGCCATGCATCAGGAATATCATTCTTGGGTGGCATGTTGGCTCAGTGGTTAGCACTGCTGTCTCATAGCTCCAGCAACCCAGGTTCAATCCCACACTCAGGCGATTGTCTGTGTGAAGTTAGCACATTCTCCCCGTGTCTGCAAGGGTCCCCTCTGCGTGCTCTGGCTTTCTCCCACAATCCAAAATTGTGCGGGTTAAGTGGATTAGCCATGGGAAATGCAGGGATATGCTAGGAGGGTTTGGTCTGAGTGAGATGCTCTTTGAAGAGTTGGTGTGGACTTGAAGTGCTGAATGCGTCGAGAGTGTGGTGCTGGAAAAGCACAGCCGGTCAAGGAGCAGAAGAATCGCTGTTTCAATCATAAACTCTTCATCAAGAATCAGGCTGTGCTTTTCCAGCACCACACTCTTGACTCTGATCTCCAGCATCTGCAGTCCTCACTTTCTCGTCCTTGAAGTGCTGAATGGCCTGCTTACACACTGTAGGAATTCTACGAGTTCACCCGTTATGCACCAGGCCAAACTGCCTCAAAATATTTTAAGATGGTAGCCTAGACCCTTACATTTTCCTACTTCAAAGGCACGTGTGAATGGATGTTCCAGGTGTGATGCAACTGGTCAAACCACTCAGCTTTAAACAAAACAGAATTTATTTAAACACTACAGTTGAAACAAGAACAAAATAAAACAGAATTTAGAATGACTTGACTAATGGAAAACTCAACTGACCCAATACTGCAAATTAACTAAATAACTTTTCCAATTCAGTAATATCTCATAAGCACTCCCATTGGCAAAAAGGTAAATTGAAACACGGATTCTTACAGACAGGAGGGAATGACATCTAGAGAGATTTCAGGGAGAAAGTCAATCAAAAATCATTTGCTGAAGCTTGCAACCTTCCTGGACTCCAATATCTTGTGACTGCCACAGCTAAACCAAACTGGAAGAAAAAACCTGAACTGGGAGAACTGCCCACTCCCCTGCCATTATTAAACTGGGCTCTTCCTAGACCCCTCGGGACCTGTCTTTATGACCTCTCCTAAAAAAAAACACAAAGGACAAAATAACCTTGTTAAAGTTTCATCATTGTCACACATGTCAGATCATTGCAAACATCACTGGTTATAAAATGTATTTGGATGTCCTAAAGTCAGAAAAAACATGATATGAACATAAGTTTTTCATTTCTTTACTATAATAGTTTCACGAAGATGTATTTCACACTCAAAAGAGCCAGTTAGTAACTAAGACTCATAGAATCATGAATTCCGGTGTTCTATTGAGGGTCTTTGGAAGGACTATCCAGTTAGTTCCATTTCTTTGTCTCTTTTCTTAGTCAGGTAATCCCTTCTTCTCAAAATATTATCCAACACTGTTTTAAAAGCCTTGATTGAATTTGCTTCCACTATCCTTTTAGCCAATGTATTCCAGATGCCAACCACTTGCTGAGTAGAACCATCCGAATTTTACCTAAGATTCAGTTGTTAAATTCTTTAGGTCATGTGTTCTTTTCCTACTTGATCCTCCTTCCAATGGAAACATTTGTAACTATTAACAAAGATCTGGCCACAAAAGTAGGCAGAGGTCAGCAGAAATATGGATCATTACAAAAGTGGAGAAAAAGTAGGCCCTTGAGGCTGCTCACTAGATCACAATTGATCTATCTCCATACCATTTTCCCGCAACACCATCATGTCCCCCAATAACTTTAACATCGGGAAATTTATCAATGCAGATTTTGAACATACTCAGTGACTGAGTCTCCATCGCCCCTTAAATAAAGAAATTCCTCTTTGCATCCAGTCCCATTATTCTGAGAGTGTGTCCCCTGGCTCTTGACATACTCCAACCAGGGAAACATTCTTGCTGCATCTGCCTTTTTGAGCCCTTTTGGAATGTTCTTTGTTTCAATGAGCTTCCAATTCTTTTAAACTTTGGACTCTCTCAGTCCAGTATTCCTCAATCTTCTCTCATAAATAATCCTACCATTTCATTTAGTCTGGTGAACCTTTGATGTGCTCCCTTTCAGACACATATTGCAAGTTCATAAGCTTAGAAGATATAGAAGTAGAATTAGGCCATTCAGCCCATCGAGTCTGTTCCGCCATTTGATCGTGGCTGAAAGGCACCTCACCCGCATTTTCCTGCCTTCTCTCCATATCCCTTCAACCCATTACCAATTAAAAATCTGCCTAATTCCTCCTTAAATTTATTCGCTGTCCCGCCATCCAAAAGCACTTTGGGGTAGTGAATTCCACAGATTCACAACCCTTTGGGAGAATTAGTTTCTCCTCAACTCTGTTTTAAATTTGCTACCCCTTATCCTAAGACTATGACCTCTCGTCCTAGAATGCCCACAAGAGGAAACATCTGCTCCATGTCCATTTTATCAATATTTTTATCTTGAATACCTCAATTTGATCTTCGCTCATTCTTCTAAATTCCATAGAGTGTAGACCTAAACTGTTCAACCGAATTTGTTCTCCACCTGTTGAAGTTGACTTTATATTTGTGTCTCTCTTCAACATTTTTGAGTTTCTCCAATCAATAGTAAAACTGTCAGAAGTCCTGATGAAGGTGCAGCACTTTGTGTTTGCAAATAAACCTGTTGGTCTATAACCTGGTGTTGGTGCTGAAGGGCTTATGCCTGAAACGTTGATTTTCCTGCTCCTTGGATGCTACCTGATCTGCTGTGCTTTTCCAGCACCACACCCTCGACTCTGATCTCCAGCATCTGCAGTCCTCACTTTCTCCTGGTGTTGTGTGACTTCTGAGTTTATCAATCCCAGTCCAACACTGGCACCTCCACATAATGGTAAACTGGAACATAAGTCATGCAGAGGAAAGAGAAACCCAGAAAGAAACAATATGAGAATTAGCCATAGTCCACAAGAGACAATAGGAATCCCTTACTGTTAGAGGTCAGTGATTCTAAAGCTTAGGTTTGCTCGCTGAGCTGTAGGTTTGATATCCAGATGCTTCATTACCTGGCTAGGTAACATCATCAGTGGCGACCTCCCAGTGAAGCGAAGCTGTTGTCTCCTGCTTTCTATTTATATGTTTGTCCTGGATGGGGTTCCTGGGGTTTGTGGTGATATTATTTCCTGTTCGCTTTCTGAGGTGCTGATAGATGGTATCTAGATCTATATGTTTGTTTATGGCATTGTGGAGTGCCAGGCCTCTAGGAATTCTCTGGCATGTCTTTGCTTAGCCTGTCCCAGGATAGATCTGTTTTCCCAGTCGAAATGGTGGGTTTTTTACATCCGTGTGTAGGGCTACGAGGGAGAGAGG
Source organism: Chiloscyllium plagiosum (assembly GCF_004010195.1). Classification (NCBI taxonomy): domain Eukaryota; kingdom Metazoa; phylum Chordata; class Chondrichthyes; order Orectolobiformes; family Hemiscylliidae; genus Chiloscyllium; species Chiloscyllium plagiosum. The sequence continues at coordinate 76,900,645 of NC_057721.1, forward strand.
GTCGTGTCTTTTTGTGGCTAGCTGGTGTTCGTGTATCCTGGTGGCTAACTTTCTTCCTGTTTGTCCTACGTAGTGTTTGTGGCAGTCCTTGCAGGGAATTTTGTAGTTGACGTTGGTTTTGTCCATGGGTTGTACTGGCTCTTTTAAGTTTGTGCTGCAGTGTGTGGTGGCTCGTTGGAATAGTGTTCTGATACAGCTTCGTTTGTGCGTGTTGGGATGGTTGCTGGGGTAGTTGAGTATTTGGTCAGTGTTTGTCAGTTTTCTGTATACGCAGGTTTGTAGTTCTCCGTTGTCCTTTCTTTCGACTGTGACGTCCAGGAATGTGAGTTTGTTGTCGGTTTCTTCCTCCTTTTTTCTCCTTTTTCTAAAGCTTAAATGGGACATGGGTCTGGTGGTGCATTGATTGGGTCCTTACCTCTGGATCAGAAGGTCCTGGTTCAATTCCCACCTCAGGGTGTGAAGGGCATGGAAGGAGCCTGTACCATATCTAAACAGATTGATTTGAATAGTTTAAGGAAAACTCCTCAATTGCCATGCATGGAGGTAAGCTTTCATGTACACCATTAATGCCATTCTGAACCACTCTCTAATCAATTAGCTAACTGACTCCAGCAAAAAAAGAGCGATGGTACATTGTATTCAAAATTTAAATGGACTTAACTCTGGATTATTAAGTTTTTGTTATTGCTGACTGCAATTTTACCCGTAAAGTCATCTTTAAACCATCTTACAATTTACAATATATAGATTTAAGACAATTTTCAAATTATTTATTCTCATAATTAAAATAGAGGTTCTAACAGCAAATCCAGAATTATTTATCACCTCAGCGATATTAGAACCAATAACGTTCACAACCATAAAACCTGATCTTCAAATCAAGTCATTTTCACATCTTTTGGACAGGCTTATTTGGGTATGTAGATGTTTTCTATTTAAGTGATCATTTGAACTCTGAAGTCTTTTTGTTTATTCACCCATGAAACATTGGCATCGCTGGGTGAGCCAGAATTTAATGTTGGCCCATCAGTTGTACTTGAGAAGGTGGTGAGCAGCAACTTAGGAACAGGCAATAAATGCTGGCCAGCCAGAGGTGTCCATGTTCCCTGAGTAAATAAAAAAAATTTGTAAAAGATGCAGCATAATGTATCCCCAGAATAGAAACATGGTTCACGTTTTTAGTTACTCTAGTTTTTTTGGACTATTTTATGTGAATGTGATCCAACTGAAAAGTTTGGGTCACTATCACTCTGATAAGCTTTCAGAACACTATCTTTTGAATGTAAGTGCAAAAATATTTTCTGTTGATTTTGTTGTTCTTTGCAAGTTCCTTTTCATACTCCTTTGATGATCTTTCTTGTCACCCATTCTTGTTTTTGTATCTTTCTCATATGTGAGGATTGGTCCATTTTTGGGACACTAAAGTCCTGCCAATGTTGTTTCTGCCCTTTTTTGAATTTGCTTATCTGCACCATACTTAGTGAATACCGTTTCACCGACTGCAAATCTAAAATTAATGATATGGATGAGGAAAGTAAATGTAAAATCTCCAAGCCTGTAAAATGTAAAATCTGCAGATGACCCAAAGTTGGGTAGGAGGATGAACTATGAGGAGGATACAGGGATACTTCAATGTGATTGGGACAGGTCGAGTGAGTGAGCAAATGCAGTATCATGTGGATAAATATGAGGTTATCTACTTTGAGAGGAAAAACAAAAAGGTCAATTATTATCTGATTGGCTATAGATAGAGAGAGGGGAAGGTGCAATGGGAACAGGGTGTCTTGGTACATCAGTCACTCAAGGTAAACATGCAGATGTAGCAGATGGTCAAGAAGGCAAAAAGTACATTGAGGAGGAGAAAGTGAGGACTGCAGATGCGAGATATCAGAGTCAAAAAGTGTGGCATTGGAAAAGCACAGCTGGTCAGGCAGCATCTGAGGAGCAGGAGAGTCGATGTTTCGGGCATAGCCCTTCATCAGGAATGTGACCCTCATAGCAAGACGATTAAGTAAAGGAGCAAGGGTATCTTGCTTCAATTATACAGGACCTTGGGAGCATACTTGGAATATTGTGTGCAGTTTCAGTCTCCTTACTTGAGGAAGGATATTTTTGCTGTAGAGAGAGTGCACACAAAGAATTGTGAATCTATGGGATTCACTAACACAGAAAGCCGTCAAGACCAAAATAGTGTATGATTTCAAGAGGGAGTTGGATAAAGTACAAAGGATGAAATGGGATCAAAAGGGATCAAAGGGTGGGGGGAGACTATGGGAAAAAGCTTTTGAGTTGTATGTCCAGCCATGGTCATACTGAATGGTGGAGCAGGCTTGAAAGACTGAATGGACTCGTCTTGCTCCTACTTTCCATGTTTCTATTCTTGTTTCAAAGTTTCAATTATCTCCGGTTTTAAAGGATAAAGTAACAAAACTCTTACCTTCAGCAGTAAAACTACTGCACATGCTTAAACCTCCAAGCTGGCTGATGCAAAAATTACTGATTACAATAATGTAAAACAAAGAACTGTGGATGCTGTAAATCTAAAACAAAGACAGACATTGCTGGAGAAACTCAGCAGGTCTCGCAGCATCTATGACAACAGAAAGCAGAGTTAGCGTTTCAGATCCTGAAATGTTAACTTGGCTTTCTTTCCAAAAATATGCAACCAGATCCATTGAGTTTCTCCATCAACTTTGCTTTTTTTGTCACTTACTGCTGTGTTCTTCTGGATCTCAACCACCATAAAGTGTAGAGCTTTACTGCTTGCTTTTATCGCTCAGTGCTATGTTGTCTCATACCTATTTGGTTGTCAAACAGTCTATTTTGGCAAAGTTAAAAATCACACAACACAAGGTTATAGTCCAACAGGTTTAATTGGAAGCACACTAGCTTTCAGAGCGCCGCTCCTTCACCAGGTGGTTGTGGAGGACACAATTGTAAGGCACAGAATTTATAGCAAAAATTTACAGTATGATGTAACTGAAATTATACATTGAAAAATACCTTGATTGTCTGTTGAGTCTTTCATCTATTCGAATACCATGATAGTTTCACTTCTTTCATATGTAAATCACAAAACCTTTTTTAGAAGTTGTATTCTCAGGTTAACTGTAACAATTGGTGTTAGCTAGACAATATGTTGAAGGTGTTAGCCCCTGTGTTCTTTGTCTATGCCATGATGTTTAGATTGATTCTAATCTAAAAAGTGAGATAACGGAGTTTTACATGAATTCATGCAGTTTTTGAGCAAAGTACAAAGTAACTCTGCAAGTACAAATTCACCCCATAAAATACATGTGTGCATGTGGGTGTTTGTGTCTGTCTGAGTGTGTGTCTGTCTGGGTTGGGGGTTGTGACATATTGTCTAGCTAACACCAAAGGTTTTTCTCATTCTCAAGGATGAGGTGATTTCTTTTGAATACTTCTAATTATTTTCTGACATTTTATCCATGAACAGAGTAACCAAATAAAAACTGAAAGAGCTGCAGATGCTGTAAATCAGAAACAAAAACAGAAATCACTGAAAAAGCTCAGCAGGTCTGACAGCATCTGCGGGAGAAATCAGAGTTAATGTCAAGTGACCCTTCGTGAGTTCTGAAACATTAACTCTGATTTCTTTCCACAGATGCTGCCAGACCTGTTGAGCTTTTCCAGCAATTTCTATTTTTGTAACAGATTTATGAAGTTTTCTTTGGCCGGTCCTGGTATTACCCCATTGGAGTCAGCTTTAGAAAAATATAACATCTTCTTTGTTGTATCACATTACATCCCTTTGAAATATTATGTTGAGCTTGTTCATGTAATTATCGCTGTTAGATAAATGTTCACGCACTGCTAAGCTGCTAACTTATCCTTACAGATTACTAAATCCAATTTGATATAGGTCTGTGCACAAAAGCAAGATATTGTTGATGCTGGAAATCTGAGATGGAAACATGAAGGCAGGAAATGCTCAGTGAATCCAAAAGCATTTTTTGGAGCGAGGACCAGAGTTAACACTATAAGTTGAAACCGATATGCAGAGTTTATTTTATTGGTATTCTTCTTTGGTGGGGGAAAAGGGCATATTGTTGCAAAAAATATCCTGGACACAGAAATTAACCTTGCTGATGTCTGTTTTTCCTAATCTGTATGAAAATTAAAACCCCCATCAAAACTAATTTGCTGTTGCTACAGTCTAGTGTAATTCTATGCTAACAGGGAGCTATGTACAACTCCTGCCTTATTCTTAAGTAATTTCTTACATCAGATTTATAATTAATCAGTATTGATTGATATTAAATTCATATAAGATTGAAACAGAAATGGTGTTCACTACGAGCAGGATGCTACCATCAATCGAAAAGAACACAAATGAATAATTTAGTATATGAATTTCATTGCCAGTGTGAAATTAGACCATTTATCCCATAGACTGGCAGATTCTATCACTCAGCATATCCCTTCAACTGTTTACAGCAGGCAAAGTACTAAACGTAACACGTTTGCAATGATCATGTTGGAGTGTCCAATATCAGATGGGATCCTGCGATTGGAAAAGTCTTGCTGAGTAATCCTAAATGAGTTTCTCAGTCAGAGTCACAGTGTGGCACACATATGTGCATTGCAAGTCTCATAAAACAATATATACGAGATCCTATTCTTCACAAACAATAAAAACACATGCACATACCACCTGTCAAAACTAAACAAAATAAGTGGTAGTAGTATCTGGTTTATTCCTCACAGCACCAATTTCCAGTCAGGATCTAACTTCCCAACTTACGTTTAAAGAAAGCTTTGTAATTTACTATTGGTTATCGTCAAACTGGTGCATACTCCAAGACAATGTCTACAAATTAGAGTCCACTTGCCAACCGGTCAGCACTCTGTTCTCATACATTATAAAACTCTGTTTCCCTTTTATATTCTCATTCTTGCAAATGTCCTGATGAAAAGATGAAACTTTCATTTCAAGATGAAATAACACAAAAGCATTTTTTTTAAAATAATACCCAAGTCCTGTGCTGATTAACACTTACTCTCATGTTTGTTATTTTCTTCTAATACCTCAAATATTTCATTTTTCTTTCCACTTGTGATGCATAAAACACAGCTCTCTTATTCAATGAGATTGTGGCTGATCTGACAATCCTCATCTCCACTTCCCCAACTTTTCTTCATAATCCTTGATTCCTTTACTGAGTAAAAATCTTAGGTGAGAATATCCTTAATGACATCCTTCTGTGGTAAAGATTTGGAGGTGCTGGTGTTGGACTGGGTTGTACAAAGTGAAAAATCACACAACACCATATTATAGTCCAACAGGTTACCTGATGAAAGAGCAGTGCTCTGAAAGCTAATGCTTCCAAATAAACCTATTGGACTATAATATGGTGTTGTGTGATTCTTAATTCTGTGATCAAGAATTCCAACCCTCAGAGAAAAAAATCCACTTTTTTCTGTCTTACGTTTGTGACCCCTTGCCCTTCAGTCCTAGACTCTTGCACAAATTGAAGCAACATCACAGCATTTATACTGTCAAACATCCAAAGAATCTTATATGTTTCAAAAAGATTGCCTCTCATCCTTCTAATCTCCAATGAGTACAGGTCAACTTACTCAGTCTCTCCTGATAAGAAAATTCCTCTATGCCCAGGATCAAACTTGAAAACTTTCACTTGATTAGTGTCAGAGAGTCATAGAGTCCTACATTACAGAGACAGGCCCTTTGACCTGAACTGGTCCATGCCAACCAAAATGTCCAACCACGCTAACCCCATTTCCCTGCATTTGGCTGAAATCCTGCTAAACCTTTCCTATCCATTGCTTCCTATGATATACATATTTCAATAGATAAGGGAATCAGAGCTGTTCTCAGTATTCTATGTGAGGTTTAACCAGAGCATTTTATAGTTTCAGCAAATCCTCTATAATTTTATGTTCCATTCTCTTTGCAATAAAGGCAAATATTTAATTTGCCTTTCCCATTCCTCACTGAACTTGGATGCCAGCCTTTGTGATTCATGTAGAAGGCCAAATCCCTCTGTGCTGCAGCTTTCTGCAGTCTTTCTCCATTTAAATAATAACTCCTTTATCCTTCCTGGCAAAGTGTATAACCTCATATCCCTCCACATTATATTCCATCTGCCAAATGGAAGCTATTCCAATGGTTCAGTTTCTTCCTGACCTAGAGCTGGTGCCAGTGTCCCTTGAGGAGAGCCCTTTTTATCACACATTACACCATCAGATACATGTTCACTTTTCTAATTTGCTTGTCCCTTTACTAATTTGTGCAAAACCTGGTTAGTGATCCTAATGATACAACTCTTGAGGTCCTGTTCTTAAACTGAACTCCTAGTTCCTGACTCTCACCAATAGGACCTGTAGCCAACTCAACACATTGGACTCACCTCCTCCCATCCAACATCCTTTTAAGCTAGTTTGATATGTTTAGCATCTTGACACCAAGATGGCAGCATAGCTGTAGGAGGCTTGACCCTGCTTTACCTGTTCCTTAAATTATTGAATCTTATTGAATCCTTCTTGCTTCAGATTTCTTCCTGCTAAATGGTGCCATGATCTGCATTCTGGTTGTCCTTCTTACAGCTTTTCTTATTAATATTGCAGATTGTAAATATATCATCCCTTTGGGACAGGACTAGTTTCTGCAATTCTACTTTCTCTATCTCACTTGCATTTCCAAATGTTCTGCACACTATTCCACTTCCATCCACTGAACCCAAATGGCACCAATTTGATTTCCTGCTCTGTACTAACATATGTCTAAACCCTTTCCTCCCTTGGGCTCCATCAGTATACATGGGCTTATAATCTCGAATTCCATGTAATCCCTCGGTCCCTCATTAAATTTCTCCTGGTCTCCAAGAGCTTCCTAAAAAATAATTTATAATTACAACTTCAATCCCCTCTATAAAACATGTCTAAAATCCAACCTGTTTTATCCCCATTACACCAACATTACTCCCTACAATTGACAATCTCCTCTCCCCCCACTAGGTTGTCTCAATCTGCTAAAGGTGCAGTTGTTTTCAGTTCTTCATACGATAAAGTGTGAGATGTATCTTGTTAGAAATGATCACCCTTAACTAATCGTTAATGAATCCTTCCATAACTCACTTCTGACAACTCCACTTCCAGGTTATCATGTCCTCCTCAATCATTAAATTAAACAGCCATTGTTCAAAGAGCAATGTTTAACATTCTTTATGTGATACAAATGAGCTCCACCAGGAAATCTGATTGTCAAATATTTGCAGGCAATTGCTGAACAGACAGGCGAATTACTGAGACTGAAAGTTGTAAATGACTCAATCCACCTCACTGTGTGAAATTAACCAAATCTGTGAAGAGTAAAATGTGACAAATAGATGTACCAGAAAGTTGAGCAAGAGATTGTACATTTAACTGCTGAAAGCATTAGACCTAACTTTCAGTAGATTAACCTTTTGGCATCTGTCACTGCCAGTGAATAGTGTGTACTATCCATTAGGGTTCCTGCTAACAGATTACAAGTATAGAACCCCTGATTTTGTATCTACTCAAAGGAATGAATTGTAAATGACAGGCTGTGAGACCACTCAAAAATGGGGTAGGACACGATTTGCAGAATAATGGTAGAAGTGTGGGACTTCTTCCATGTGAACAGACCTAGGCAAGTTCTACCAGTTAGAGGAGAAAGTGAGGTCTGCAGATGCTGGAGATCAGAGCTGAAAATGTGTTGCTGGAATGAATTCCTGAAGAAGGGCTTATGCCCGAAACGTTGATTCTCCTGTTCCCTGGATGCTGCCTGACCTGCTGCGCTATTCCAGCAACACATTTTCAGCTACCAGTTAGAGGGGCAACCAGGTGACTGAGATTTAAAAAACTGAACTGGACAATGAATGGCCTTATTTGACCTTGAGTTGAGCTTGAAACCATCAACACTTATCATAGAATCCCTACAGCGCAGATAAAAGCTGCTTGACCCGTTGAGTCTGCACCAACCTTTCGAAAGCATCCCATCCTATCCCCGAAAACCTACATTTCTTATGGCCAATCCATCTAACCTACACATCTTTGAATTGTGGTGGGGAGGTGGGGGGGAGGGGGGGGGAAGCCAGAGCCCCCAGAGGAAACCCATGCAGACATGGGGTGAATGTGCATACTCCAGACTGTCATGCAAGGCTGGAGTCAAACTTGTGTCCCTGGCATGTGAGGCAGCAGTGCTAACCACTGAGTCATCGTGCCACCCAAATCGTACAATTACACTCATGTAGCATTGTCAAAATGTATCACACTGCTTAGCAGCTGCTGAAACCCTCATCCATAAGACCAGAAGGCCATAAGACATCGGAGCGGAAATAGACCATTCAGCCCATTCAGTCTGATCCACCATTTAATGAGATCACAGATGATTTGATAATTCTCAACTCCATTTTCTCCATAGACCTCTGAGGAGTAACCCACCCAGACCTATTCCTCTACATTTACTTTTGACTAATGTACCTAACACTATGGGCAATTTAGCATGACCAATTTATCTAAGCTGCATATCTTTGGATTGTGGGAGGAAACTGGAGCACCCAGAGAAAACCCATGCAGAAACGGGGTAATGTACAAACTCCACACAGACAGTCACCCAAGGTGGGGATCGAACCCAGGTTTCTGGCGCTATGAGGCAGCAGTGCTAACTAATGAGCCACTGTGCCACCCCACTTTCTTACTCAAGTCACTTTTTTCAAGTCCTTCATCTTAGACCGCAGACACAATTTGAGAATTTTTTCAGTCAGATGGCCTGAAGACAGCTTTTCAGTTCTGACAGTCAGGAGATTTCCACAAAACTAAACTCTCACAGTCGAGAGATTTTTACAAACTGAATTGCCTTTCTAAACCGCCTTCTGGCCACTGACCATCCATTTCTCTGAAAATAATAAAGCTCATCATTCTTAACATCCGGCAATTCTTTTTTCATTTATTCAGGGATGTGGGTGTCACTGGCCGAGCCATTTATCGCTTATCCTGAATTACCCAGAGCGCAATTAAGAATGAGCCATATAGTTGTCGGTCTAGAGTCACAAGTAAACCCATCAGATAGAGACAGATTTCCTTCTCGAAAGCCCTGAGTAAACCAGATGAGATTTTATGATAATCAACAGTGGTACATGGCCACTATTAGAGCTTGCTTTTGTTCTGGACTCGTACTCAATTCAAATTTCACTGTCTGCCATGGTATGATTCACACACAAGTGCCTGGAATATTCATCAGGATTTCTGGATTACTCATCTACTCTGCCACTTCCTTCCCTGAAAATAACTTTCAGATATTTGATGACTGAATTTAACATAAATCATGAAATCCCTGCAATGTGGAAGCAGGCCATTCGGTTCATTGAGTCAAAACTGACCATCCAAAAAAGCAACCCATCCAACCCTGCATTTCCCATGGCTATCCCTGCCAGCCCCCCCAGCTTGCACATCCTTGGGCAATTAAATGGCCAATCTCCCAATGTGCACAACTTTGGACGGTGGGATAAAACTGAAGCACCCAGAGGAAACCCACACAGACACAGAGAGAAAGTACAACCTCCACACAGACAGTCAGCCAAGGGTAGAATCAAACCCAGGTCCCCAGTGCTGTGCGGCAGCAGTGCTAACCACTGAGCCACTATGCCACTCCGAAGGAGGAATTGAATTGTTGAAATGATAAGCAGCGAACATAAGGGGCAGTGGTGGGTTCTAACATGCTTTGTTGGAACTGACATCTTTAACTTACTGTTCTAAATTAATTTCTGACCTTTCTAAAAAATAAGCAAGCACATTACCTTCACAGAACTGAAACCAAATCCTTTCACCTCTATTTTAAAATTAAAAATTCTTAAGTGAACATTGTATCTTATAAACTCTTATTGCACAATTCTTCAACCATCCAACCACCCCCTCCTCCACCAATGTCAATGACAATACATAGCAAACACCTGTAAGTATAATGGGAAGAAAAACATTAAACAAGAGCCCATCATTTTTCACTAACAGATGCAAGCAGTCAATCATTATTCTCAGAAAACATCTGAGCCCATATTATCCAAGGAATCAAATATAGTTTTCTCTGCCTTTACCTTACACGAATCAATTTGATGGTGTGCATTATTAATGCATATACATTCACCAAGAATCCATTCAAAGCTGAAACTATAGAGGAATGGCTTTCTTTCCTGAGCAATCATATTCAGTTTTTCACTGCAAAATATGCAAGGAGATGACCTGATACAAAAGACACTGAAAGGGAAATTGGAAGTTAGAGAATTGGATTGTGAGCATTTCCAAACTGATGAATATTTTACTGCTTGAGAAAAGAAAGCAGAAACTGTAGTCAAAACCCAGAAACAGCACCTTTGGCGTAAGACCCCTTAAAAAAAAACATGGATCTCAGCAAATAGCATGCTTCAAATTACATGAGATTACCAGTATATAAACCTCTTTGAAGTTAGTGTTTCCACTTGAATAATAAACTGATTAATACATACAAATATATACTTCAAAGAATTAAACAGTCTGTTTAGATATTTTACTCCAAAAGAAAAGCCATAATTTTTCCATTTATGTTTTGCAACAAGCCTTCAGAATGCTGAATGCTCACAGTTCTACATCAGGCATTTTTGGCAAATGAAATAGGTTGACCAAAAAGCCATCAAAACTGATGCACTTTATTTAATCCAAATTCCTTGAGGTAATGCAAGGCATTTTTTTAAAAGTTGTAAAATGACTGAAGAGAACACAGAGAAGATTTGCAAGGGTTATAACAAAAAGGCTGGGGTTAGCAGAAAGAATAAAATGCTGGGTTTTGACTCCCTTCTTTTGAAAGAAGATGGATGGTCTAATCAAACCACATGTAATAGTGAAAGGTTTAGAACCATAGAATCCCTGCAGTGTGGAAGCAGGTCACTCAGCCCTTTAAGTGCACACTGACTCTCTGAAGAGCATCCCAGTCAGAATCACCCCCTAATGCTGCATTTCCGATGGCTAATCCACCTAGAAGCACCCTCTAGTGTTGTATTTCCCATAGCTAATCCACCCAGCCTGCACCTCCTTCCACCTATCGCATTTACAACGCCCCTCCCCCAAGTCCCTCCTCCCTACCTTTTATCTTAGGCTGCTGGACACACTTTCCTCATTCCTGAAGAAGGGCTCATGCCCGAAACGTCGATTCTCCTGCTCCTTGGATGCTGCCTGACCTGCTGCGCTTTTCCAACAACACATTTTCGGCTCTGATCTTCAGCGTCTGCAGTCCTCACTTTCTCCTCCAATAGGGAATGATCAGGATTGAAGAGGAAGCAAGACAAGCACTTGGTAGAGAAGGAAATAGAGGTTTAGATGAGAAGCAATGGGAAGAGACTCAAGTACAGCATAAACACGGACAGTGACTGATTGGGCCACATACCTCTGAATTTATGCCACGTATCCGAGAAATTCCTAAAAGATAACTTGGATTAATTTGGTCAGGGTCTACGTCTGGAAGTGATGCAGTCTCTCATTGGGTGTAAAGGAATCAAGGGCTTCTTTAGGAACAGTAAAACTCAGGGTTGTCTATATGAGTTAAAATTTCAGGTCAAGTGACTGTGTTCTGAGGAAAGGTCACTGGATCCAAAACGTTAACTCTGATTTCTCTCCACAGATGCTGCCAGACCTGCTGAGCTTTTCCAGTAACCTCTGATTTTATTTCTGATTTTATTTCTGATTTACAGCATCCACAGTTCTTTCGGTTTTTTTGCTTATCTCAGTGATATGTTCAGGGCTGGTTAGTAGAAGCAGGATTTTGATGAATTGGTTTTGTCAGTGGGAATTGGGATTACATTGGTTTTGGGGTAGACAGGTGGAATTACATCAGTTGTTTGGCGTTGGAAGTGGATTAGATCAAGTCAGTTGGGGTTGGCAGAAGGATTGGATTAAATCAACTATAGTGGCATTTGGATGGGATCAGTTTGAGTGGGTTTGACACTGAAAACATTTGATAGCTGAACAGAAGTAGTTCATTCAGCCCATCTAGTCTGCTCATCATTCAATGGCATCATAACTAATCTGAATAACCTTACTTTCTTGTTTTATCCTCTGAACCCTTGATTCCCTGAATGATTAGAAATCTATCATTCTCAGCCTTGAATACACTGTATGATCCATCCTCAACAGCCCTCCATGGTAAAGATTTTCAACAGCTTCTCAGAGTAGAAATTCCTCCTCATTGTCTTAAATGGGCAACCCCTTATTCTGAGAGTATGACCTCTAGTTCTAGATTCTCCCACAAGAGAAAACAATATCTTCACATCAGAGGCCATGAGTCCAAAAGAAATTGAGGCAGAGGTAGGCCACTCAGCCCATTGAGTCTTCACTATCATTCAATGGAATCTAATACAGGGCAACCTTAATTATCCAAATGACACAGATGGAGAATATTTTGGTTGGATAATCGAATGTTCAGAATACACAGGTTACCCAAGCATCGGGACTTTGAGATCTTGTTCTGATAACCCGAAATTCGAAAAATCGATGATCGCATAACCGAGGTTGTACCGTAATCTGAAAATTTGATAATCCTCAACTCCACTATCCTGCCTTTTCTGCATAACCTCTGATTCCTCTGTTGATCCAACAGCCTTGAGTATGCTTAATGACCCTGCCTCAATAGCCTTATCCAGTAAAGAATTTCATAAATTCACTTTCATCTGAGAGAAGAAATTACTTCTTCTCTCTGCATTAAATGGGCAACCCCTCCTTTTGAGGTTTTTTTTGGTCCTAGACTCTCTCACAAGGGAAAATAACCTTCTTTGACATTTACCCTGTCAAGCCCCTGAAGAATCTTGTAGGTTTCTGCAATGTCTACTCTCAGTCCCTTCATCTCGAATGAGTACAGGCCCAATCTACTCAACACCTCCTCATATGACAGTCTCTCAAAATCCAGAATTAACCAAGTGAACTGCCTCTAATGCGAGTCCACCTTTCTTTAGATAAAGTATCCAAAATTGTTCACAGAAATCCAGCTGCGGTCTAACTAATGCAAGTCCCCTCTCTTTGTATACTCCATTCCCTTTGAAATAAAGGCCAACATTCCAGTTGTCCTTTCTATAACTGACTGGACTGGCATTTTGTGAGGGTGAATTTGACAGGAAGCTGGCTGTCGGATTGGATTAATTTTATGACTGTCGACAGTTAACGTTAAATCAGGATCATCGTGAGCAGTAAGTTTGGACATAGCTTCTGATATGATAATATTATGATAATGAATGCAAACTATTCTTAATTGATTATTTTTGATCCAATTCTTTTATGCAACTGAGCTCCACGTCATGTGAAAGTAGACAACTCAATATCATTTCTGTTCTCTCCAAGATAAGGTTTTCTGATTTTATCACACTTAACTTACAGCATTGGCAGTGTTACACCTTAGAAATAGATGGCTTTATCTTTGCAATAGATCAAAGGATCATTTTTCATCCTTGATAATGTAGGTTCAGGTGCTTTTTAGACATATATGTGTATTGCATGCAGTTCTAGTCACCGCATTATAGGAAGAATGGGGAAGCTTTGGAAAAGGTTCAGAGGAGATTTACTAAGATGTTGCCTGGTATGGAGGGAAAGTCTTATGAGGAAAGGTTGAGGACTTGAGGCTGTTTTTGTTAGAGAGAAGAAAGTTGAGAAGTGACTTAATTGAGACATCTAAGATAATCAGAAGATTAGGTCGGATGGACAGTGAGAGCCTTTTTCCGAGGATGGCGATGGCTAGCACGAGGGGGCATAGCTTCAAATTGAGGGGTTATAGATCTAGGACAGATGTCAGAGGTAGTTTCTTTAATCAGAGAGTAGTAGGGGCATGGAACACACTGCCTACAACAATGCCAACTTTAAGGGCATTTAAATGGTCATTGGATAGGCAAATGAATGACAATGGAATAGTGCAGGCTAGATGGGCTTCGGATTGGTTTCACAGGTCGGCACAACATTGAGGGCCAAAGGGCCTGTACTGTGCTGTAATATTCTATGTTTACCTTCTAAAGTTTTGAACAGCCCAGTGTTTTCTCTAGTATTTCAGATGATGGGGATGTTTGCTCAATCCTGTGCACTCCATTGATCCATTGCATGTTTTCAGCTTGGGTGGAGAGAGGAGGGGCAACAGAATTTTTTTTAAATGTGTCAGATAAACAAAAGAAGACCACTCTCACCCACTTCTGACTGATGAATGACCAATGGCCCATTCGTCAACAATGTTTCCCATGTGGCAGATTATACTGATAAAAGCTTTTAACAATGATATAACCTGCAAGGAACGACAGCAATTATATTTTATTGGTTTTTACACTTCTTTACCTTTCAGATACCCTGTTCAGGAGTCTTGGACTGGGGGCAGTTGTTGGTCTTGGAGTTGCTGCACTCTTGTTAATCCTCGTCATCACCGATGTCAGCTGCTTCTTCACAAAACAGTGTGGATTGCTGATGTGCATCACCACAAGGATTTGTGGGAAAAAGAATGGGTCAAGCACCAAAACCAAGGATGCCGAAGAAGGCAAAGCAGCTTATCTGTAAGTATGAGATAAAACAGTTCATGTGATTAGCCTCGTAAGCAATCATTCACCACCGAGGGCCTTCAAGTCATACAGCCATACAGATATACAGCGCAGAAGCTGACCCTTCAGTCCAATTCATCCATGCTGACCAGATATTCTAAATTAATCTAGTTCTATTTGCCAGCACTTGGTCCATATCCCTCTAAACCCTCCCGATTCATATACCCATCCTAATGCCTTTTAAATGTTGTAATTGTACCAGCCTCCACCACTTCCTCTGGCAACTCATTCTATACATGCATTGCCCTCTGCATGAAAAAGTTGCCCCTTAGCTCCCTTTTAAATCTTTCCCCTCTCACCCTGAACCTATGCCCTCTAGTTCTGGACACCATCACTCCAGGAAACAATCTTGTCTAGTTACTCTATCCATGCCCTTCATGATTTTATATACCTTTCTAAGGTCACCCCTCAGCCTCCGATGCTCCAGGGAAAACAGGCCCAGACTATTCAGCCTCTCCCTATAGCTCAAATCCTTCAATTCTGGCAACATTGTTGTAGCTCTTTTCTGAACCCTTTCACGTTTCACAATTTTGCCATCAGTGCTCCAATAATGTCAAGCTTAATATCTCAGTCTCACTTTGAGAGACAGACACATGATTGAGCTTCTTAGTCTCATCAGCATCTCTCCCACTTAAAGGGAATCTTATTATCAGAGTTCCTGTTAATCAGAAATTCATAACATGATGGAAGACAGAGCCTTACCAGCACAAACCCTGGTGTCTTTGCTCCTAAATCTTGCATTTGCAATGCATAAAGCAAAGGTAAAATGGAGGTATAAAGTTGGCTGTCTTGCACTTCCCTTGAAATTTCCGGATGCTGTCTCAAAAGATATAATCAGTCTGATTCCTCCCAAAGCAATTGCTTTTCTCATTCCAATTCTGACTGGTAACGATGCATGAACTGCTAAAAAGTATATACAAAGGGGAAGAAAGGGCACTTGTGGTGCAGGTCATGTCCCAGTGTCTGGGCTGGAAGTTCTGAGGTCAAGTTCCATCAGCCTTGGAAGTGTGCCATAATGGGTTGATTAAAAATAATAAAAAGGCAAAGGTGAAATACTCCAATTAAATTTATACAAGAAAAGAAAAACAAAAAAATTGTGGATGATGTAAATCAGAAACAAAAACAGATATAGCTGAAAAAACTCAGCAGATCTAGCCCCATCTCTGGAGAGGAAACAGAATTAACATTTCAGAATCAGTGGCCGTTCTCCAGAATAGAATTAACCTATCTTTTTAGTTCTTCTCTAATTATTAACACCTCCTGACTAGAAGTTTTTCCATCTACCTCACCTAAGACTAAATGACAAAGGAGCAGAATTAGGCCATTCAGCCCATCGAGT
Source organism: Chiloscyllium plagiosum (assembly GCF_004010195.1). Classification (NCBI taxonomy): domain Eukaryota; kingdom Metazoa; phylum Chordata; class Chondrichthyes; order Orectolobiformes; family Hemiscylliidae; genus Chiloscyllium; species Chiloscyllium plagiosum. The sequence goes on from NC_057721.1 coordinate 76,916,578, forward strand.
CTCCTCCACCATTCAATCATGGCTGATAAGTTTCTCAATCAGGAGAAAGTGAGGACTGCAGATGCTGGAGATCAGAGACAAGAGTGTTGTGCTGGGAAAGCACAGCAGGTCAGGCAGCATCCGAGAAGCAGGAGAATCAACGTTTTGGGCATAAGCCCTTCATCATAAAAATTTCTCACCCCCATTTTCTTGCTTTCTCCCCGTAACCCTTGATTCCCTTGATAATCAAGATCCTATCTATCGCCATCTTAAGTATATTCAATGATCTGGCTTCCAGTCTTATGAGTCACCTGTTTGCTATTGAGTGGAGATCTGATACTGTTGGTGAGATGAATGTTAGCTCAGTTGGTAGGACAGCTGGTTTGCAATGCAGAATGATGCCAACACTATAGAATCAATTTCTGCACCAGCTGAGAATACCATGAAGGACTGTCCTTTACAGCCTCACACCTCATGCCTCATACCTCACACCACACATCTCAACTGAGGCATGATAACCTTCAGGTTGTACTACCACCAGCTATCTCTCTATTTTTCTTTTGCTTTATGCCTTGCAAATGCAAGGTGTAGGAAACAAACACCAGGGTTTGTGCTGGTAAGGCTCTATGTTCCATCATGTTATGGGTTTCTGATTAGCAGGATCTCTGATAATAAGACTCCCTCGAAGTGGAAGAATTGAGGCTAGGAAGCTTGATCATGAGTCTGTCTAATGGGACAGCAATGTTTCTGGTCCTTTGGGGTTATGGTGACTTCACTGTTACCCAGTAGACAACATCATTTAGATCTCAAATAACAAAAGTACAGAATTTCATGTAGCTTTTTTTAATGCTGCCAAGAATATCAAATTTCCAATTATGATAATGCAGATTAAAATACATGAATAAATTTGGTTACTTAAGCGTTTGACTTCTTTCTTACAATTTTAAAACTGTTAAATCAAATCTTTATTAAACACTGGTTTAGATGCACTGGTCAAATGATGAAGAGCATGCTAATGAAGTGTTTCAAATTAGTTATAAATGAGGCTTCTGTAACTAAAACCACAGCTACCTGTTAAAAGTGAATAAATGTGTAAACACATTTTCAGCTTCGCAGATTAGACACTGAATGCCTGATCATTTTTTTTGATAAGTGCAGTTCTCGGTATACAGCTAAGTTACAAACTTTCATTTTCAAATTTCCATTGCAGTAATAATGAGGTGCAAGGATAGTATCTACTTTTAATTGTTACGATACTTAAAGACCATAAGAAATAGGAACAGGAGTAGGCTATTTGGCTCCTTGAGCTTACTCCGCCATTTATTCGGATAGTGGCTGATGCGACATTTCGCATGTCTACTTTCCTGCCTTTTCTCCATAACCCTTGATTCCCCCACTGATCAGGAATCTATCTATCTCAGCCTTAGGTATACATAAGGATTCTGCTCCCACAGCTCTCTGTGGTCATGAGTTCCGTAGAAGAATTATCTCCTCATCCTAGTCTTAAACCAGTGCTCCTTTATTCTGAGACAATACCTTTTTTTCCTAAACTTCCCCATCAGAAGAAACATCAAGCCAATTAAGAATTTCTATAATGATTGACACATAATAGTCAGCATTTGTTGGGAAAATTTCAGCGTTTGCATGGGCTTTTGTTAACAATCTGGAAATAGAGACATGGAGGAGAGACACTGAGAGTTGTGAATCACCACAAATTGAGCTCACCCTCGATGTTCCCATGAATGTCAGGCAGTTGCTCGATTTGTGCAAAATAAATTAATTAAACTCACTGTGGAGAGATTAAACTGGCAGGGCACTGTTATCATGTTCCTTAGTTGGTTATTTATCGGTTTGAGCTAAAGGCGCATGAGTCCAAATCTCTACCCATCGATACTCGGAATTTAAGCTCAATTTAGCAAATGAAGTTCCAGAGCTTCAGGCAGATGACACCAAGCTGGGTGGGAGGGTGAGCTATGAGGAGGATGCATAAATGTTTCAGGGTGATGTAGACAAGCTGAGTGGGTGGACAATTGCAGATCATTTCAGGGAACATCTCTAGGACACACGCATGAAACAATCCCACCGCTCTGTGGGCTGAACACTTTAATTCCCCTTCCCACTCCACAAAGGACATGTAGGTCCTGGGCCTCCTCCATCTCCAAACCCTAACCACCCGATGCCAGAAGGAAGAATACCTCATCTTCTGCTGTGGGACCCTCCAACCACACAGGATCAATGTGGATTTCATCAGTTTCCTCAGTTGTCCCCCCAAAACCTTCCAACTCGGCACCACTCTCTTGAATGGTCCTACCTGTCCAATATCCTTCCCACCCATCTGCTCCATCCACCTCTCTGATCTATGACCTTCACCCCCACCTTCATCTACCTATCACAATCCCAGCTACCTTCCCTGCCTCCCCCGTCAGTCTCATCCCCCTCAGCGCCCTTGGCCCACAAATCTCATTCTTGATCAAGGACTTATGCCTGAAACATCGATTCTCCTGCTCTTCAAATGCTGCCTGATCAGTTGTGCTTTTCCAGCACCACACACTTTGACTTACATGTGACTCCAGTTACAGAGCAATGTGGTTGACTCTAAACTGTCCACAGAAATTTGATTTGATTGGATTTGATTTATTGTCGAACAAACAGCATCTACAAGTTTGCTGACGACACCATCGTGGTAGGATGGATATCAAACAGTGATGAATCAGAATATAGGAAGAAGACAGAGGGCTTGCTGCCATGGTGCAATAAGAACAACCTCTCTCTCAATGCCAACAAAACTAAAGAACTGGTCATTACTTTAGAAAGAAAGGAGGAGAGCTACCCCCAACTACATCAACAGAGCAGAGGTTGAGAGGGCTAACAGCGTCAAGTGACGATAAGCAACAACCTGCCCTGACTCCCCACATAGATGCAATGGTCAAGAAGGCACAACAACACCTCCTCTTCCTCAGACAGCTCAGAAAATGAATGATGTCCATAAGAACTCTCACCGACTTCTGCAGATGCATCATGGCAAGAGTACTGTCGGGTGCTTAATGGCCTGGTAAGGCAACTGCTCTGCCTAGAACAGTAAGAAACTACAGAAGGTGGTGTGCACAGCCCAGACCATCAGGGAAGTCAACCTTCCATCTGTGGACTTCATTTACACAGCTCATTGCCCCAGAAAGGCTGCCAACATCATTAAAGACCCATCACGCCCCGGTAATGCTCTCCTACAACCTCTTCCATAAAGCTAAAGCTGAAGATACAGAAGCTTGAACACATGCACCAACAGGTCCAAGAACAGTTCCTTCCTGGCCATTGCTAGACTGATGAATGGACTCTCTAACTTCAAATAATACTGATCTTGGTAATGTTATCCTTGCTGCGTGCACGTCCTGTGTGGTGAACCTATGTGCCTCACTCTGTCCAAATGTTTCTCACCCTATGATCTGTATGTCCTTGCTTACTAAGATCTGCCTGTACTGCTCACAAACAAAGCTTTTCACTGTACTTAGATACACATGACAGCCTACAGAGCCAATCAGTTCAATTAATGATGAGCTGTACATGCCTTGCCATTGATACCAATATTCCTTGTAAGGATATAGAAAATTAATAGGAGATACTGACAACTGCAGATGCTGATAAAATCAGAGTCGATAAAATGGGGCATTGGAAAAGGCACAGCAGGTCAGGCCGCATCGGGAGAGCAAGAGAGTCAACCTTTCAGGCATAACCCTTCATCCGGTCCTGTTGAAGGGCTATGCCTGAAACATCGACTCTCTTGCTCCCCCGATGCTGCCTGACCTGCTGTGTCTTTTCCCAGCACCACATCTAAGCAACTCTACAGTAAATTTATGCTGATTATTACGTTTGTGAGTCAGCAAAGAAAATTGACAAAGGATTAAAGAAAAGGCTTAGCTGGTCAGATAATAGGAACATAGAAATATGGAAAATAGGTGCAGGTGTTGGCCATTCGGCCCCTCGAGCCTACACCACCATTCAATATGATTATGGCTGATCAGGCAATGTCAGCATCCCATTCCCACTTTCTCTCCACACCCCTGATCCCTTTAGCCATGTGGGCTACTTCCAGCTCCCTCTTGAATATATCTGATGGACTGGCCCCAACAATTTTCTGTGGGAGAGAATTACACAGGTTCACAACTCTCTGAGTGAAGAAATTCTTCCTCATCTCCATAAGACATAGGAGTGGAAGCAAGGCCCATCGAGTCCACTCCGCCATTTCATCATGGCTAATGGGTGTTTCAATTCCACTTCCCTGCACTCTCCCCATAGCCCTTAATTCTTGCAAGATCAAGAATTTATCAATCTCTGTCTTGAAGACACCCAACGTCCCGGCCTCCACTGCGTCCCATGGAAATGAATTCCACAGGCCCATCACTCTCTGGCTGAAGAAATGTCTCCTCATTTCCCTATGAATGGTTTATTCCTTATTCTTAGACTGTGACCCCTAGTTCTGGACTTCCCCAACATTGAGAACATTCTTCCTGCACCTAACCTGCCTGGTCCCATCAGGATTTTATATGTTTCTGTGAGATTCCCTCATATTCCTCTAAATTTTAGTGAGTGTAAAAATCAGATACTATGTATACCTGGTTAATCAACAGATTCTGGTGGAGGACTACATAACTTTAAATTGTTTAGAAATTCACAGCATCAACACCTGACGATGGCAGAAGTGACGACAAATGAATCCCCACCGCACCTTAAAGTAGAATTCAGTAACAAACTACTAAATGTCAATGAGCAATTAGACAAAAGGTGAACACTGAGTGGAGGGATTGAATATGTGGCTGTCTCATGAAGTCAATTGTAAGAAATTTGATGTGTCAGTATTGTAAGAGCCAGACAAACTAAGTTTGGCAAACACCAAACTAAGCAAATACATTCTTATTCGTAGTTGTTTCTTTTGCAACATGTCATAGTCATAGAGTCATAGAGATGTACAGCATGGAAACAGACCCTTCGGTCCAACCCGTCCGTGCCGACCAGATATCCCAATTCAATCTAGTCCCACCTGCCAGCACCCGGCCCATATCCCTCCAAACACTTCCTATTCATATACCCATCCAAATGCCTCTTAAATGTTGCAATTGTACCAGCCTCCACCACTTCCTCTGGCAGCTCATTCCATACACGTACCACCCTCTGCGTGAAAAAGTTGCCCCTTAGGTAATTTTCCCAGATGCACTCTGATGTCCAGCAATACATGAATTCAAAAACAGCAAAGGCAGTAACTGTGCAGGTTCTCTCTCTCTCTCTCCTGCACTGACCTCACCATGTGCTTCCTTTGTCTGTATTTCTCCCTTTTAAAACTGCTGTTGTTTTGCCTTTTTTTCCCAAAGTTCCAAAACAATGCAACAGCATATAAAACAGTAATTGCTGCTCCCAGAATTCAAGGAAATCAGCTCCAGCACCTAAAATACTTCAAAAAAAAAGGAGCAGCTGTTACAGCCAGAAAGTTTTCCCGTCCTCCATCTTGGATTACCCAGAATCCTCCCTGAGGCAGAACATTAGAGGAAACAGTTAATTTGATTGGGCATTTAGCAGTCAACCAGATATTGGATCCAATCTGTCGGTGTTGCTAGTGATGCCATGTTATTCAACCTCATTCCTGTGCTGACAGAACACTGATTACAGTATAATGTTAGCATCTTATTTCTGGTTAGCTGAAAAAATGTTTTAGAGAGTAATACCAGGAAGAAGGCTAAATGGACCTTCAACAAAATAGATGACAGAACTGCAGGTGTGCTGCAAATCAGAAACAAAAAGAAGATTGCTGGAAAAACTCAGCAGCTCTGGCAGCATCTGTGGAGATAAATCAAAGTTAACATTTTGGTTGCAGTGACCCTTCCTCAGAACTGGAGAAGGGTCACTGACCCCATAATGTCAACTCTGTTTTTCTCTCTCCACAAAGCTGTTGGGTTTTTCCAGCAATTTCTTTTTTGTCACTAAATTGAGCTTATTCCTTAGTAATTTGATTTAATTCTTCATGGGGTTCAAGTGAGCAAGGAAGTATTAGATGGTGTATAATGTGGGGAATAATCGCTTGTGCTTCAATGGTCTTGCCCCTACCTCTGATCCAGGAGACCCAAGTTCATGTCCCACCTGCCCCAGAGCTATATATTAACATCTCTAAACAGGTTAAATTGAAAATAGATAATATGGGGATCTGAGAAATTTGCATGGCTTCAGAAAATGCAGCTTAATCCCCAGTCATTTGATTAGATTCTTTGTGGAAATAACTAGATACTATAGGAAGCTTGTCCAGTTGGCATTTACAATAATGAACCTTGCAGATAGATTGGTTTGGAAAAGGAACCATTGAGTCAGATCATCAAAAGTGACAGTGATGGCATTGGAAAACATTTGCATCCCATGCGATTGTAAGGCAGTCATTACAATAGATCGAATTCACATACACTGCAGATTGTCACAATGGGAAAGGGTAGAACTGGGAGTTGTGTACACAGGTTTCTGTAATACAATTCAACAGAAACACGGTTTACCCTTTTCATAAAGGAGGAAATATTTGTTGGACCTACTCTTAGTTTAATAAATGATGCAAAACTGTGAGAAATTGAGCACAGATTGGGCAACTGCACAGTCAAAAAGGTTGATTCAGTGAATAGGCACCACCTGTCAGATTCAATGGAATGGAATGAATCTAGATCAGGAAGTACCATGAATTTCTGTACAATCCCAGGTACCAATTAAAGATTACAAAAGAAAGCTGGCGATAGAAATGAATCATTCACTAAAGTGTGGGGATAACAAATTGGGATTTGAATTGCTTGGAGAACTTCTTGTTAAGAATTAAGAATTACTTGAAGAATTTAGGCCAACAACCTCTGATTTTGTGACATTCTAGAATGTGTGACCTGAAGTATTGGGTCTGGTCTTGGTCAGTGTACAGAGGAATATATTGAAGATCCAGAGACGAACAGGAAGGTAGTGGTAACCAAAAGGTTAGCCTTCAGAAGGTTTCTGTGCTGGGGATTCCCAGGCAATGAGACCCTGTTACTAAGCTGTCCAAGAATCTTCAAATCCAGAGCGAGAGAGACAGGACCCTTTGTAGTATTCAGTAAATGATGTTCTATGATTTAAAAGTCCAGCAGCAGTCCAGAAGGCTATATAGAAGCAGAATTAGATCATTCAGCCCATTGAGACCACTCTACAATTTGTTCTTGGCTGATATGTTTCCCAATCCCATCCTCCTGCCTTTCTGCCATAACATTTGTTCTCCCTACCAATCACCAACCTATCCATTTCTGTCCTAAATACACTCAATGACTTAGCCTCCTCAGCAATGAAGAAAGGGGCAGTTATCTTACTGGGATTATACTACAAGCCTCCCTACAATCAGAGGGAGTTAGAGGGTCAAATTATATGGGTAAATCATAGGTTAGGCCACTTTTGGAATATTGTGTACAATTTTCATCTCCTTCCTATCGGAAGGATGTTGTGGAACTTGAAAAGGTTCAGAAAAGATCTACAACAATATTGCCAGGGTTGGAGAATTTGAGCAATAGGGAGAGGCTGAATAGGCTGAGACTGTTTTCCCTGGAGCGTCGGAGGCTGAGGGGTGACCTTATAGAGGTTTATAAAATCATGAGGAGCGTGGATGGGGTAAATAGGGAAAGTCTTTCCCTTTGGCTGGGGGAGTCCAGAACTAGAGGGCATAGGTTTAGGGCAAGACAGGAAAGATATAGAAGGGTCCTAAGGGACAACATTTTCACACAGAGGGTTTTGCATGTATGGAATGTGATGCCAGATGAAGTAGTGGAGGCTTGTATAACTGTAGCATTTAGAACATAGAATATCGAACATTACAGCACAATACAGACCCTTCAGCCCTTGATGTTGCGCCGACCTGTGAAATTACTGATCTAACCTACACTATTACATTCTCATCCATATGCCTATCCAATGACCATTTAAAAGCCACTAAAGACGGTGAGTCTACTACAGTTGCAGGCAGTGCATTCCACCCCTCCCTACTACTCTGAGTAAAGAAACTACCCCTCACACCTGTCCTATATCAATCATCCCTCAATTTAAAGCTATGTCCCCATGTGCTAGCCATCACTATCCTAGGAAAAAGGCACTCACTGTCCACCCTATCTAACCCTCTGATTATCTTATTTGAATCAATTAAGTCACCTTTCAACCTTCTTCTCTCTCATGAAAACAGCCGAACGTCCCTCAGCCTTTCCTCCATACCAAGCAACATCCAAGTAAATCTCCTCTGAACCCTTTCCAAATCTTCCACATACTTACTATACTGTGGTGATGAGAACTGCACGCAATACTCCAAGTGCAGCCATACCAGAATTTTGTACAGCTGCAGCATGATCCCGAAACTCAATCCCTCTACCAATAATACATAACACACTGTATTCTTAGCTAACATACATCTTCTTAACAACCTTATCAACCTGGGTGGCAACTTTCAAGGATCTATGTACTTGGTCACTGAGATCTCTCTGCTCATCGACACTACCAAGAATCTTACCATTAGCCCAGTACTCTGCATTCCTGTTAGTCCTTTCAAAGTGAATCACTTCACACTTCTCCACATTAAACTCCATTTGCCACCTCTCAGCCCAGCTCTGCAGCTTATCTATAAGACTATAAGACATAGGAGTGGAAGTAACACCATCCGGCTCACCGAATCCACTCCTCCATTCAACCCTGGCTGATGGGCATTTCAACGTCACTTACCAGCACTCTCCCCGTATCCCTTAATTCCTTGCGAGATTAAGAATTTATCAATCTCTGCCTTGAAGACATTTAATGTCCCGGCCTCCGCTGTGCTTTGTGGCAATGAATTCCACAGGCCCACATCTCTCTGGCTGAAGAGATGTCTCCTCATTTCTGTTTTAAATTGACCCCCTCTAATACTAAGGCTGTGCCCACGGGTCCTAGTCTCCCCGCCTAACGGAAATAAATTCCCAGCGTCCATCCTTTCTAAGCCATGAATTATCTTGTAAGTTTCTATTAGATCTCCCCTCAACCTTCTAAACTCTAATAAATATAATCCCAGGTTCCTCAGTTGTTCATCATATGTTAGGCCTACCATTCCAGGGATCATCCGTGTGAATCTCCGCTGAACACGCTCCAGTGCCAGTATGTCCGTCCTGAGGTGTGGGGCCCAAAATTGGACACAGTATTCTAAATGGGGCCTAACCAGAGCTTTATAAAGTCTCAGTAGCACATCGCTGCTTTTATATTCCAACCCTCTTGAAATAAATGACAACATTACATTCGCTTCCTTAACCATGGACTCAACCTGCAAGTCAACCTTTACAGAATCCTGGACCAGCACTCCCAGATCCCTTTGTGCTTTGGCTTTATGAACATTCTCACCATTTATAAAATAGTCCATCCCTGTATTCTTTTTTCAGAAATGCAAGACTTCACATTTGCTCACATTGAATTTCATCAGCTATTTCTTGGAGGACCACTCCCCTAAACTGTCTAAATCTTTCTGCAGCCTCCCCACCTCCTCAGAACTAACTGCCTGTTCACCTAACTTCGTATCATCAGCAAACTTCACCAGAATGCCCCCAGTCCCTTCATCCAGATCATTAATATATCAAGTGAACAGCTGCGGCCTCAACACTGAACCCTGCGGGACACCACTTCTCACTAGCTGCCATTCCAATAAAGAACCTTTAATCCCAACTCTCTGCCTTCTGTCAGTGAGCCAATCCCCAATCCATGCCAGTAGCTGACCTCAAACACCATGGAGTCTCACCTTACTCAGCAGCCTCCCGCGAGGCATCTTATCAAAGGCCTTTTGGAAGTCTAGGTAGAAAACATCCACCAGGTTTCCCTGGTCTAACCCACTTGTCACCTCTTCAAAAAATTCTAACAGGTTTGTCAAACACGACCTCCCCTTGCTAAATCCATGCTGACTTGTTTTAATCTGACCCTGCATTTCCAAGAATTTAGAAATCTCATCCTTAACGATGGATTCTAGAATTTTACCTGCAACTGAGCTTAGGCTAATTGGCCTATAATTTTCCATTCTTTGTCTTGATCCTTTCTTGAACAAGGGGGTTACAACAGTGATTTTCCAATCATCTGGGACTTTCCCTGACTCCAGTGAAGTTTGAAAGATTACAACCAACGCCTCTGTTACTTCTTCAGCCACCTCCCTCAGAAGTCTAGGATGTAGGCCAGGAGATTTATCAATGTTTAGACATTTTAGCTTTTCTAGCGCTTTCTCTTTTGTAATGGCTACCATACTCAACTCTGCCCCTTGACTCTCCTTAATTGTTGGGATATTACTCACGTCTTCCACTGTGAAGACTGACACAAAGTATTTATTAAGTTCTTCAGCTATTTCCTTATCTCCCATCACTAGTCTTCCTGCATCAATTTGGAGGGGACCAATTTCTACTTTTGTCTCTTGTTTGTTTCTTATGTATTGAAAGAAAATTTTACTATCATTTCTAATATTACTGGCTAGCTTACTTTCATATTTGATCCTCTCCTTCCTTATTTCTCTTTTTGTTATCCTCTGTTTGTTTTTGTAGTTTTCCCAATCTTCTGATTTCCCAGTGCTGTTAGCCATCTTATAGGCTCTCTCATTTTTTATGATAAATTTCCTGACTTCCTTTGTCAGCCATGGCTGTCTCATGAACCCCCGGATAATCTTTGTTTTCTTTGGGATGTAACTATGTACTGTGTCCTCAATTACACCCAGAAACCCCTGCCATTGTTGCTGTACTGTCTTCCCCGTTCTGTTCTGCTTCCAGTTGATTTTCATCAGTTCCTCTCTCATGCCCTTATTTAACTGTAACACCATTACCTCCGATTTTGCCTTCTCCCTTTCGAACTGCAGACTGAACTCAACCATATTATGATCGCTGCCTCCTAAGTGTTGCCTAACTTTAAGATCTTTTATAAAGTCTGACTCATCATAGCACTAAGCCAGTATAGCCTGCTCCCTTGTGGGCTCCATCACAAGCTGTTCCAAAGAGCCATACTGTAAGCATTCCATGAATTCCTTTTCTTTGGATCCACTGGCAACGTTATTCATTCAGTCAATTTGCACATTGAAGTCCCACATGATCACCGTGACCTTGCCTTTCTGACATGCCCTATCTATTTCCTTGTACATCTTGCATCCCTGGTCCTGACCCATGCTGGGAGGTCTGTACATAACTCCCATTATGTTTTTTTTTGCCTTTGTGGTTCCTCAATTCCACCCACACAGACTCCACATCATCTGACCCTATGTCATTCAGTGCCATAGATTTAATTTCATTCGTAACTAACAAGGCAGCCCCGCCCCCTCTGCCCACCTCCCTGTCTTTTTAATAAGTTGTAAATCCTTGGATGTTTAACTGCCAGTCCTGAACTCCCTGCAACCATATCTCTGTGATGCCTACCACATCATAATCATTCATGATGATTTGTGCCATTAAATTATCTACTTTGTTACGAATACTACGAGCATTCAGATAACGCACCTTAATGCTAATTTTTTTATCCCCATGATTTCCATCACCTCTAGCAGTATGTCCTAGTAGTAGTAACCTACAACATCCTTCGTCACTGTTCACAACTCTACTGACCTTAGAGTCATCGCAAATTTACTAACCCATCCATCTATGTCGCCATCCACTTACAAAAATGACAAACATCAGTGGATCCAAAACAAGTCCTTGCAGTACACCACTAGTAACTGAACTTCAGGATGAATATTTTCCATCAACCATCACCCTCTGTCTTCTTTCAGCTAGCCAATTCCTGATCCAAACTGCTAAATCACCGTCAATCCCATGCCTCTCTATTTGTGCAATAGCTTACTGTGGGGAATCTTATCAAATGCCTTACTGAAATCATGTACACCACATCAACTACTTTATCCTCATCCACCTGCTTGAACACCTTCTCAAAGAACTCAGCTCTGAAAATGTATTGCTGGAAAAGCGCAGCAGGTCAGGCAGCATCCAGGGAATCATGTACACCACATCAACTACTTTATCCTCATCCACCTGCTTGAACACCTTCTCAAAGAACTCAGCTCTGAAAATGTGTTGCTGGAAAAGTGCAGCAGGTCAGGCAGCATCCAGGGAACAGGAGAATCGACGTTTCGGGCATAAGCCCTTCTTCTCAAAGAACTCAATAAGGTTTGATCACCTACCCTTCACAAAACTATGTTGACTATCTCTAATCAAATTATTCCTTTTCTAGATCATTATAAATCCTATCTCTTATTAACTTTTCCAACACTTTACCCACAACTGAAGTAAGACTCACTGGTCTACAATTACCAGGGTGTCTCTGCTCCCCTACTTGAATAAGGGAACAACATTTGCTATCCTCCAGTCTTCTGACACTATTCCTGTAGACAATGATGACCTAAAGATCAAAGCCAAGTTCTTAGCAATCTCCTCCTTGGCTTCCCAGAGAATCCTAGGATAAATCCCATCTTGCCCAGGGGACTTGTCTATTTTTCACTTTCCCAAATTGCTAACACCTCTTCCTTGTGAACCTCAATCCCATCTGGTCTAGTAGCCTGTATCTCAGTATTCTCCTCAACAACATTGTTTTTCTTCTAGTGTGAATACTGATGAAAAGTATTCATTTAGCGCTTCCCCTTTCTCCTCCTGACTCCACGCAAAATATCCCACTACACTGCTTGATTGGCCTTATTCTTACTCGAGGCATTCTTTTATTCCTTAGGGTTTTCCATGATCTTATCTGCCAATAACTTCACATGTCCCCTCCTGGCTCTTGTTAGCTCTCTCTTTAAGTCTTTCCTGGCTACCTTGTAACCTTCAAGCGCCCTAACTGAGCCATCACATCTCATCCTAACATAAGCCTTCTTCTTCCTCTTGACATGAGATTCAACTTCCTTAGTAAACCATGACTCCCTCGTTTGACAACTTCTTCCCTGCCTGACAGGTACATACTTATCAAGGACCTGCAGGAGCTGTTCCTTAAATAAGCTCAATATTTCAATTGTGCCCATCCCCTGCAGTATACTTGCTCATCCTATGCATATTAATCTTACCTAATTGCAGCATAATTGCCTTTCCCCCAGTTATAAGTCTTGCCCTGCAGTATATACCTGTCCATTTCTATCACTAAACTAAACATAACCGAATTGTGGTCACTATCACCAAAGTGCTAAACATACCTCCAAATCTAACACCTGGTCGGGTTCATTCCCCAGTACCAAATCTAATGTAGCCTTGCCCCTTGTTCGCCTGTCTACATATTGTGTCAGAAGACCCTCCTGCACACATTGGATAAAAACTGACCCATCTAAAATACTTGCACTATAGTATTTCCAGTCAATATTTGGAAAGTTAAAGATCCCATAACAACTACCCTGTCACTCTCACTCCTATCGAGGATCATCTTTGCTAACCTATCCTCTACATCTCTGGAACTATTTGGAGGCCTTTGGAAAACTCTCAATAGGGTGACCCCTTCTTGCCTGTTTCTAATCTCAACCCACACTACCTCAGTAGAAAAGACATCAAATGTCCTTTCTGCAACCATCATATTGTCCTTGACTGGCAATGTCACCTTACCCCTTACCCCACCCCTGGGTTAGGATATCTGGTCGGCATGGATGAGTTGGACGCAAGAGTCCTGTATATCTCTATGACTCTTAAAATGTGCGAGAGACAGGGTATTAGTTGCAGAGTATTCCAACATTGCTAACATTAACTGGAATGGCATTCGTGTGAAAAGCTTATTCAAAGTGGGATTTTTACACAATGCATCCAGGAGAGCATTTTGTTCCAGTGCGTAGATCATCATATGAGGGATGGGGCAGTGATGGACGTAACCCTAGGGAATAAAGCTGGTCAAGTGGCTGAAGCATCAGTAGGCCAGTAGTTTTGGGGATTATAACCATAACTCTGTCAGTTTTAAGTTCATTATGAAAACAGATAAGGACAGTGCAAAGTTGTGTCTAAACTGGTGGAAGGCTGATTTCAATATCATCAGACAGGATTCAGCAAACAGACTGGGTGCAGCTACTCCCAGATAAGTCCAATTTTGGAAAGTGGAACCTTTTAAATAAAAAGTAGTTTAGTGAGCATTCAGGACCATTGAGTTCCTTTAAGAATGAGGGGTACCTGGATATGTGGATATCTCGGGATGTTGAGAGCTTGATCAAGAAATAAAATGAAGCGTATGTCAGATACAGAGCATTAAAAATTGGACCAATCCTTCAGAAGAATAGAGAGTGTAGAGGTTGCTTAAAACAGAAATTAGGAGGAAAAAGTGGGTCATACAATATCTTTCACAGATGTACTCATGGGAAACCATTATTATATGTATACTAGGGTAAGAGAATTATCAGGGAAAGAGGGGAACCTATCAGAGAGCCATCTACATTCACAAACATTGTAACTGGGGATTTCAGTTGGATTGATGAGGTTCTGGAACACGTTAGGATTAATAAGGAGGAGGTTTTAGATTTTAAGCAGGCAGGAAAGTACAATAACCCCTTGGGCCTAATGATATGTATCCCAGGATGGTATAGGAGGCAAGGAAGAAGATAGCTGGTGCCCTAGCGGAGATATTTAATATTTCACTGACAACGGATGATTGGAGGATAGTAAATGTGGCTCCTTTGTTCCTGAAGGGCAACAGGGATAGGTTGGGTAGTGACAGACCAGTTAGTCTGATGTCAGGGGAAGGGAAATATTGGAAAATATTCCGAGACATAGCATTAGTCGATATTTGGAAAGGCAGGGATTGATTGGGCAGGTTAGCATGGAATTGTTAGGAGATCCTGTCCGACTAATTTAATTGAGATTTTTGAAAGCTGACGAACTTTATTGATGAGGATAATGCAGTTAATGTGGTCTATGTGGAAAATAAAAGAACTGCAGATGCTGATAATCGGAATCAGAATCAGAAAATCTCAGCAGGTCTGGCAGTATCTGTGTTGATAAATCAGAGTTAATGTTTCAGATAGAGGTGCAGCACAGTAGATAGGTTGGTGAAGAAGATGGGATGTTCATCTTCATTATTCAGGGCATACATCTAGGAGTAAAGAAGACTTGCTACAACTTCCTAAAACATTGGTTAGGCCACAGATGGAATACTGAGTGCCGTTCTGGTTGCCACACTATCAGAAGGACGTGATTGCACTGGAGAGGGTGCAGTGGAGGTTCACCAAGAAGTTTCCTGGGAAGAAAGTCTACAAGATGAGAAGAGACTGGACAGGCTGGGTTTGTTTACTTTGAGAGCAGAGGAGGCTAAGGGGGGATCTGATTGAAGTATACAAAATTATGAGATCATGAGAATATCTTCCGCATGGCAGACCAGGTCTAAAACCAGAGTACATAAGTGTATGGTGAGAGGCAAATGGTTTATAGGAGATCTGAGAGAAAGTTCTTTCACCCAGAGGGTGATAGTAATATGGAACGTGGTGCATGAGAGGCTGGTGGAGACAGGTACTCTCACAGCATTTAAGAAGCATCTGAACTTTAAAATGTCAGGGGATAGTAGGTTATGGATGAATTGGAACTAAATGGAATGAGTGTAATTTGGTGTTTTTTGGTTAGCATAGACATTATGGGCTGAAAGGCCTATTTCTATGCTGTATGACTCTCTGGCTGTGCAACTCATAGCCGTCTGCAGCAATGGTTCCACAGAGTCCACATCCTCAGCTGAAGAAATTTCTCTTCATCTCAGTTCTAAAGGGTTGTGCCTTCACTCTGATGCTGTGTCCTCATGTCCTAGTCTCACCTACTAGAGGAAACATATTGTCCCCTTCCATTCTATCTAAGCCTCTTAGTATTCTTCAAATTCTCTCATTCTTAAACCACATCAAATACAGATTCAGAATCCTTAACCTCCCCTCATATGACAGGCCCTTCTTCCCTGGGATCATTCTTGTAAACCTCCTCTGGACCTCTCCAATGCCAGCACATCCTTCCTTAAATGTGGGGCCCAAAATTGCTCACAATATTCCAAATGTAGTCTTAAGCAGCCTCAGCAGTGCATCTCTGGTCTTGAATTCTCGCCCTCTTGAAATAAATCCTAACGTTGCATTTGCCTTCTTAATTGCCAACTGAACCTCCATGTTAACCTTAAGAGTGTACTGAACCAGGACTCTCAAGTCCCTTTGTGTTCCAGATTTTCAAAGCCTTTCCAAATTCAGAAAATAGTCTACACTTACATTTTCTTTCCATAGTGCACAACCACACACTTTCCCTCCATCTGATACTTACTTGCCATTCTCCTTGCTTGCCCAAGTCCTTAAGTCCTTCTGCAGCCTTCCAATCTCTTCAATGTTACCTGTCCCTCCACCAAGCTTAGATGCAAAGAGTGATTATCACCGCTACAACTTGTTTGAGTTTCTTAAAAGGAAATTTTACAAGGTCCTGAGAGGACAATTCCAACTATTGTAACAACTGTGACACATTATACATATACGACTGCTGGAACATCTTAAATTAACCCAGGAGCTCCTCAGGAGATACAGAGTAACATGTGACACTGAGTCACATCAGACACAGTTAAAAGCTGGCATAACAGTGAGCTTTTTATATCTGGCAATTGGATATTTCATTATCTGAGAATAGAATAAACACCTGTGCAATACTCTGTGAAAATCCTCATTTTTGATGTTTTGATGGAGGGAAGGTTATTGATGAAGCAGCTGAAGATGGTTGGCCCTAAGACATCACCCTGAGGAACTCCTGCAGAGTTGTCCTGGAGCTCAATTGGAATTGACCTTCACTGACACATATACTCAACCAATACAGTGAAAAGTCGCCACTTACAGCTCCACTTAGATTAAAAATTATATAAGTATAGCTTCTTTAGTTACAACATCACAGAAAATAGGGAAATAGAATGTCCACGTTTGCAAAAATAATTTCTCAGAATAACAGTCTCCCAACCAAGAAGACACTGTTACTGAGCCACCTGTCTGCGCTGGACCCTCAATCCAAACTGCACCAGGCTCCACCACGAGGATCATGAGGGTAGGAGATCGCTTCAGACTGCCATGCCAGGCCAAGGATGCCTTGCTGAGATGAAAAGACACCACCCCAGGAGGCCATCCTGGGTGGCCGCTACATTGGTGGGGAGTTCTCTATGCCAGGCAGGTAGGTCCCCATGCCACGCTAGGAGGCGACTGTGCTAGGCTGGGAGGTTGCCATGCCAGTCCAGGAGGCCGCTATGGTTCTGAGATGACTGACCGTTAGTGACCAAACCATCTTCCTCTACGCCAGGTATGACTCCAACCAGCAGAAAATGTTCCCCCAATTCCCTTTGATTTTAATGCCACAGGCCTTTTTGTCACCACACTTAGTCAAATGCTGTCTTGATGTTATCGGAGACATTCTCAACCCACCTTTAGAATTCAGTTCTACCGTTAACATTTGGACCAAGAATCTATTGTGGAATTTGTGATTAAGGATAGCCTGGATTTTTGCTTGCATGTTTCTGGAACCTTTCTTTAAGATGATAAAAGAATTTCCAGGATTTGGTGATGTATACAATTTATGAAATTGTATGAGCTTGGATGGAATAAAAAGCTTTCCTTCTCCACCTTTATGTATCTGGAGGATTAGAAATAATAGACGAAATGTATAGTTTGTTAGTTAAAACTCTGTATCACTGTAATGCACCATCCTTTTAAGGTCTCTACATTCCTAAAACTGTGTCCAGTTGTGCATCATCTGAAATCTGGACCAGGATGGCCTTATCTTCTGCTCTGGATTATCCTCTCCAAACCTCTTCGTCTCTGCTCCTCCCACTTCACTATCAGATGCTGCTAAAGATCTACCCTTTAACCCAGATGTTTGATCATTTAGCCTCACATCTCTTTCTTTGGCTATGTGTTGATTCTGGATTGATTTCACTGCTGTAGTATTGGGGTGATTCAATCAGTTCAAGGTGCTGTATAACTGTTCATGAAACTGTTGTCTGTATGAATTAACAAAGACTGAGTACAGTCTCAAGGCACGTTCGAGCTGATAATTCCTGTGTGTATAGATCTTAATGTCATCCCCGAAAACTATCACATATATCTTTTCACTCTGATGATTTGCTCATGGACCTGTGTTTACGATCAGACAACTGTAGTTCAAGTCAACTAGAGAGCAAATAGATTGTTTACCAGGATTGCTTTGGAAGTCGGAGATTCTCTGAGGAGAGTGCATTTCGATTATCTGCGTGGTGCATCTACATCAACAATCAAGCAGCAAGATGTCCATTTACAGATGGCAAATACCATTGAACCCTGAGAATCCTGGACTCTGTGACCCTAATGCAGAAAGGAATGAAATGTTATAAATTCAATCTCATGCATCTCCTAATGGGTAGTGGATTTGAGAGAGCAATTCAGTGTTGCTATCGTTTTCTATTCCAATGGAGAAAGCAGTGAACAGAAGAACTAGGAGCAGGAGTAGGCCAACAGGCCCTTCAAGCCTGTTCCGCATTCAGTAAGATCATGGTTGATCTTTTCATGGCCTCAGCTTCACTTACCCGCCCACTCACCATATCCCTTAATTCCTTTACTGTTCATTAAAATAGTTATCTTAGTTTTAAAAGTGTTTACTGCAGTGTCATCAACTACTTCACTGGGCAGGGAACTCTACAGATTCACAACCCTCTGAGTGAAGAAGTTCCTTCTCAATTCAGTCCTAAATCTGCTCCCCCTAACTTTGAGGCTATGCCCTCTTGTTTTAGTTTCACCTGCCAGTGGAAACATCCTTTCTCGGTCTATCTTATCTATTCTCTTTAGAATTTTATAAGTATCTGTAAGATTCCCCCCCTCATTCTTCTAAATTCCAATGAATATATTCCCAATCTACTCAGCCACTGTTTAAGAAGGATGGTAAAGACAAGCCAGGGAACTATAGACCGGTGAGCCTGACGTCGGTGGTGGGCAAGTTGTTGGAGGGAATCCTGAGAGACAGGATGTAGATGTATTTGGAAAGGCAAGGACTGATTAGGAACAGTGAACATGGCTTTGTGCGTGGGAAATCATGTCTCACAAACTTGATTGAGTTTTTTGAAGATGTAACAAAGAAGATTGATGAGGGCAGAGCAGTAAATGTGATCTATATGGACTTCAGTAAGGCGTTCGATAAGGTTCCCCATGGGAGACTGATTAGCAAGGTTAGATCTCATGGACTAAAGGGAGAACTAGCCATTTGGATACAGAACTGGCTCAAAGGTAGAAGGCAGAGGGTGGTGGTGGAGGGTTGTTTTTCAGACTGGAGGCCTGTGACCAGTGGAATGCCACAAGGATTGGCGCTGGGTCCTCTAATTTTTGTCATTTACATAAATGATTTGGATGCGAGCATAAGACGTACAGTTAATAAGTTTGCAGTTGACACCAAAATTGGAGGTGTAGTGGACAGTGAAGAGGGTTACCTCAGATTACAACAGGATCTGGACCAGATGTGCCAATGGGTTAAGAAGTGGCAGATGGAGTTTGATTCAGATAAATGCGAGGTGCTGCGTTTTGGGAAAGTAAATCTTAGCAGGACTTATACACTTAATGGTAAGGTCCTAGGGAGTGTTGCTGAATAAAGAGACCTTGGAGTGCAGGTTCATAGCTCCTTGAAAGTGGAGTCGCAGGTAGATAGGATAGTGAAGAAGGCGTTTGGTATGCTTTCCTTTATTGGAGTACTGAGTACAGGAGTTGGGAGGTCATGTTGCAGCTGTATAGGACATTGGTTAGGCCACTGTTGGAATATTGCATGCAATTCTGGTCTCCTTCATATCGGACAGATGTTGTGAAACTTGAAAGGGTTCAGAAAAGAATTACAAGGATGTTGCCAGGGTTGGAGGATTTGAGCTATAGGGAAGAGGCTGAACAGGCTGGGGCTGTTTTCCATGGAGTGTCGGAGGCTGAGGGGTGACCTAATAGAGGTTTACAAAATTATGAGGGGCATGGATAGGATAAATAGACAAAGTCTTTCCCTGGGACCGGGGAGTCCAGGACTAGAGGGCATAGGTTCAGGGTGAGAGGTGAAAGATATAAAAGATACCTAAGGGGCAACGTTTTCACGAAGAGGGTGGTACATGTACGGAATGAGCTGCCAGAGGATGTGGTGGAGGCTGGTACAATTGCAACATTTAAGAGGCATTTGGACGGGTATATGAATAGGAAGGGTTTGGAGGGATATGGGCCGGGTGCTGGCAGGTGGGACTAGATTGGGTTGGGATATCTGGTCAGCATGGATAGGTTGGACCGAAGGGTCTGTTTCCATGCTGTACATCTCTATGAATCTATGACTCTATAATTCCGGAATCAACCTAGTGAACCTCCTTTGCACCCCTTCCTTTCTCATGTAAGGAGACCAAATCCACACGCAGAACCCCAGGTGTGGCCATCCAGTACCTTGTACAGCTGCAACATAACCTCCCTGCTTTTAACCTCAAACCCTTCAGTAATGAAGGACAAATTCCATTTTCCTTCCTAAATACCTGTTGCACCTGCAGACCAACCTTGTGATTCATGCACAATGTCACATAGGTCTCTCTGCATCGCAGCACACTTCAAACTTTTACCTTTCAAGTAATAGTCATTTTTCACTGCTCCTTCTACCAAAATGGATGATTTCACATTTATTTACATTGTATTCCATCTGCCAGACCTTTGTCCACTCACTTAAACTATCTACGTTCCTCTGCAAAGTTTCAAAGTCCTCTGCACACATCACTCTGACACTCATCTTAGTGTCATCTGCAAACTTTGACATACTACACATGGTCTCCAACTCTAAATCATCTACGTAAATTGTGAATAATTTTGGTCCAACACTGATCCCTGAGGCACACCACTAGTTACTGTTTGCCAAACAGAGTTGCTTTCTGTTCGTCAATCAATCCTCTATCCATGCTAATACATTGCCCATAATGCCTTGCATCTTTATCTTATGCTGCAGCCTCTGTCAAAGACCTTTTGGAAATATAGGTACACCATATTTACTGGTTCCCATTGTCCACTGTGTTCATATGTCTTCATAGCATTCCAAAAGATTAGTTAAGCATGACCTGCCCTTCATGAACCCATGCTCTGTCTGCCCAATGCGACAAGTTTATCTTGATGCCTTGTTATTTCTTCCTTGATAATTGACTCAAGCAACATCCCCACTACAGAGGTTCAGCTCACTGGTCTATAATTCCCCAACTTTTGTCTACCACCCTTTTTAAACAGTGGCATCACATTTGCTGTTTTCCAGTCTGCTGGAACTGCCCTGAAGCCCAATGAATTTTGGAAATTACCACAAGTGTAGTTGCAATTTCTCTCGCCATCTCTTTTAGTACCCTGGGATGCATTCCATCAGGGCGAGGAGACTTGTCTACCCTTAACTTCATTAGCTTGCCCTACACAAAGAGACCTTGGAGTGCAGGTTCATAGCTCCTTGAAAGTGGAGTCGCAGGTAGATAGGATAGTGAAGAAGGCGTTCGGTATGCTTTCCTTTATTGGTCAGAGTATTGATTACAGGAGTTGGGAGCTCATGTTGCAGCTGTACAGGACATTGGTTAGGCCACTGTTGGAATATTGCGTGCAATTCTGGTCTCCTTCCTATCGGAAAGATGTTGTGAAACTTGAAAGGGTTCAGAAAAGAATTACAAGGATGTTGCTAGGGTTGGAGGATCTGAGCTACAGGGAGAGGTTGAACAGGCTGAGGCTGTTTTCCCTGGAGTGTCAGAGGCTGAGGGGTGACCTTATAGAGGTTTACAAAATTATGAGGGGCATGGATAGGATAAATAGGCAAAGTCTTTTCTCTGGGTGGAGAGTCCAGAACTAGAGGGCATAGGTTAGGGTGAGAGGGGAAAGATATAAAAGAGACCTAAGGGGCAACGTTTTCACGCAGAGGGTGGTACATGTACGGAATGAGCTGCCAGAGGATGTGGTGGAGGCTGGTACAATTGCAACATTTAGGAGGCGTTTGGATGGGTATATGAATAGGAAGGGTTTGGAGGGATATGGGCTGGGCGCTGGCAGGTGGAACTAGATTGGGTTGGAATATCGGGTCGGCATAGACAGGTTGGACCGAAGGGTCTGTTTCCATACTGTACATCTCAATGACTCTATGACTACCACTTCCATTAAAATGATTGCTTCCAGGTTGTCACCTACCTTTGTCTCATTGTCAATTTCTGGCATGTTATTAGTGTCCTCCACTGTGAAGACTGACACAAAATACCTATTCAATACCTCAGCCATGTCATCATATCCCATGACTAAATGCCCCTTCTCATTCTCTAAAGGACCAATATTTACTTTAGCCACACTTTTTTTGTTTTATATATTTATAGAAACTTTTGCTACCTGTCTTTATATTCTGTGCTAGTTTCTTTCTCTTTTTTTCTCATATTCTATCTTACTTTTCTTTATCACTCTTTTTGTGGCTTTCTTTTTAAAGCTTTCCTAATCTTCTAGTTCCTCGCTGATCTTGGATACTTTGTATGCATCCTCTTTCAATTTGATAGTCTCCTGCATTTACTTAGACACTCCGTGGCATTCCTGGTCTAATGATGTAATGGTACTGTCACTAGACCAGGAACCCCAGAGGCTTGGACTAATGTTCTGGGACATATGTTCGAATCCCATTATGGCAGTCAATTTAAACCCAATATATTTGGAATTGAAAGCTAGTCTCAGTTATGGTGCCATGAAACCAGGTCCTTTAGGGATGGAAATCTGCCATCCTTACTTGATCTGACCTTTATGTGATTCCAACTCACAACAAAGTGGTTGACTCTCAGCTGCCCTCTGAAACACAGTGACAAGATACTCATTATAAGCACAACTGGGGATGCGCAATACATATTGGCCTTTCCAGCATGCCCCCATCCCATAAATTAATGTATTAAAAAATGTGTTTATGGAGTGGGCCACAGAAAGTAGAATAGAGGTGAAGACTTCAAGAAAGTGCAGCAGCTATTCACATAATGGCAAAAAGATTAGGCTATATTGACTGGGTGAAATGAAAAGGTGCGGGAGCAGACTTGTCTGGGAATGAAATATTAGTAAGCATCAATTTAACTGACTGCTCTGCTTCTGTGCTGTAATTTCGAAGTTACGCATAATGATCCCAAAAGATCCAAACCGCAAATATTGGATTAAAAATGTGCAAAGGTGCATCACTGTATTGAATGAAGCAATCATGAAGATACATGTTTGGGCCTGAATTTGCTTTGTCTCCTGTAACCAACATAATCCTGAGTTTGTAAGTAATTTAGTGAGGAAGTCTCATGGCATTTCAGAAGGAGAGCTTGCTCTGTTGTTTACAGTCAGCAGGAATATGGCACCAGCTAGAACCTGGGCCTCAACTCTGAGCTGATGCTTAACTACACTTTCATCAGCAGCTTACTATCCATGTTTCAGAGACAAACAGATAGCCATGAATGTCTCAACTAGAGTCCACACAATCTATTGAGGTTGGTACAAAACTGAGCAAGATCATAGAGTGAGGGAAGTTTTGTTAACAATTTGATTGGCAGTTGGACAGTTAGAATTGGATGGTGTATTGAATAAACTACATATTCTTCAACTCTGAGACTCAAATCCAATGCAGATGGATGGGATGATGATACATTCTTGTTTTTCTAACTGTCTTCATCCCAGAAAGAGAGTACAAGTTATCTCACAAGTCACAAGACATTCCCGATGAAGGGTTTATGCCTGAAATGTCAACCCTCCTGCTCCTTGGATGCTGCCTGACCTGCTGTGCTTTTCTAGCATCACACTTTTCTATTCTGACTCTCCAGCATCTAACAGTCCTCACTTTCTCCCAGTCTCACAAGTCTTGTCCCATGATGCAAAATTATGGAAACAGACTCATGATGTCAATAACAGTATTCCAATGCAAGCTCAAGTTAGTGTTCAGCTAGAAGATCATGATGCATCTTATGACTTGACAAAAGCCCTCTTTAACAAAGCTAAGAGAGGACAGTGCAAAAAGCACTAAAGATAAAATTATTACAAGATTCAACATTGTAAGTTTGCAGATCATGTAGATGTCATATTATTTCAAATTTCCTATGAAGAATTACCTCTGAATCATTTAGTGACAGATGATGTGCCAGTATTTGTCAGAGAAACCTGTGTGACGATACTATCACTTTAAAAAGATTATTTTGTCCTGATTTGAATTTTGAAGGGAGGTTGTAAAGGCATAGGTGTTGAAGTGGTTAGGGGGACAACCTGAATTAATAGTGTAAGAGACCTTTAAGTTTTTATTAAAACCGTTTAACAAAGGAAGGGGAATGGCCAGTTCTCCCAATTCAGGATTTCGAGCTTGTTTTAGCTGTCGCAGTCACAAGATGTTTTGTGTACCAGAAGGGTTGCAAGCTTCAGTAAATGATTCCTAACTGACTTTCACTGAATTCTCTCTTGTTGTTGTTCCCTCCTGGACTGGAAGAATCTGTGTTAGAAATTACCTTTTTGCCAAGGGGTGGGCTTATGGGATGTTATTGTATTGGAACAGTTAATTGGTCAAGTTACTTTAACAAGTACTTAGTTAAGTTTTCCAATTGTTAAGTTATTCAAAATTTTGCTTTCTTTTTTCTTGTTTTATCTGTAGTATTTTCTTATGAAGGTGTGGGCATACTTTAAGAGAGTTAAAAGCAGCAGAACTACCAGACATAGCACAAATTGTTCTCAATAAGACAACAACGTAACACTTGCTCAAACAACCCGATTAGCTCATTGCCTGGAAACAAAAACAAATTCAAATTCAGCCTATCAGTTTCAATTATACCCCGAAAAAATACCAATTTCCAATGAAGTTTGTAATGAGTATATTGAAAATCAGATGCTTTGGGGATATAAGACCTGGGAAAATTGAACAGTTGAGAGGACAACTGCCAAGCCCAGCAAGTAAACAGACTGTTTGAAAATAGCTCTCTTAAAATGTACCTTTTCGATCAGTAACCTGTGACACAGAAATTCCTAAGAAGAAGAAAAAAAGATACAGGAAGATCTGAATAGAAGAATGAAAGCTGTCTGGCTCTGAGATAAGATAATGTTGTTTTGTAAATCTTAATTAGCAGTGTTATTGGGGAAAGTGAGGACTGCAGATGCTGGAGATCAGAGCTGAAAATGTGTTGCTGGAAAAGCGCAGCAGGTCAGGCAGCAACCAAGGAGCAGGAGAATCGACGTTTCGGGCATGAGCCCTTCTTCAGGAATGAAGGGCTCATTCCTGAAGAAGGGCTCATGCCCGAAACATCGATTCTCCTGCTCCTTAGATGCTGCCTAACCTGCTGCACTTTTCCAGCAACACATTTTCAGCTAGGAGTGTTATTGGACTAGTATTATAGAAGGGAAGGTAAAAGATAGGTTAGAGGAAGGAGTTGTAAGTAGTTGTTGGTTACTTATTCTCTGTTATACTTTAAGAAATAAAGTTTCAATTTTTACTTTAAATAGTCCTTGGGCACTCAAATATTTACAGATTACTGCACGGGATTGATCCTTTCTGTGTTGCTGGTTTTAAATTAAGCAGGAGGGTTTATCACATGTTGTAACAGTTTGAGGTGGGGGTGTGCAGGCAGTATTTTCCAGTGAATAGTTAACTAACCACTACTGACAATTTCTTCCTCT
Organism: Chiloscyllium plagiosum; assembly: GCF_004010195.1. Taxonomy (NCBI): domain Eukaryota; kingdom Metazoa; phylum Chordata; class Chondrichthyes; order Orectolobiformes; family Hemiscylliidae; genus Chiloscyllium; species Chiloscyllium plagiosum. The sequence continues at coordinate 76,942,139 of NC_057721.1, forward strand.
AACCTATCTTTTACGTTCCCTTCTATAATGCTTCTTATCCCAAAACCAGGCAGCTTACGTTCTTCTATTTGGATCTTCCTGTGTTACCTTTTCTTCTTCTTAGAAATTTCTGCGTCACGGGTTTCTGATTGAAAAGGTACTTTTACGAGAGCTATTTTCAGGCAGTCTGTTTATATGCTGGACTGGGCAGTTCTCCTCTCAACTGTTCAATCTCACCCAGTCTTATACCGCAAAGGCATCAGTTTGTCATTGGCTTTTAAGATTGTCAATGCACTCAATTCAAACTGGATTAGAGCTTGATATTTTTTGGGGTATAATTTAAACTGATTGGCTGAATTCAAATTTGTTTTTCTTTCCAGACAATGAGCTAATTGAGTTGTTTGAGCAAGTATTACATTGCTGCCTTATTGAGAACACTTGGTGTTTTGTCCAGTAGTGCTGCTGATTTTATGTTTCTTAAAGTACATCCACATTTTCATAACTGTTTAAATAAATTGTGTTTTGCTTAAAGCTGAATGGTTTGACCAGCTGCATCAGACCTGGAACACCCACTTCACGTCTGCCTTGCAAATAAGAAAAAGTTAGGGTCTAGACTACATTCTTAAAATATATTGAGGAGGTCTTCCCTGGTCAATAACACTAGTGAAGAAATTCACAAAGATGTGATGCTCAGTAAAGTGCTCAATTATGTCATGAATGGTTAGCATTAAGAGTGCAATATGCAAAATTGCAGGAATATATCACACATAGAAATAAACTAACATTTAGAAGGAGATTAGTTGGAGGAATATAATCAAGACCTCTCAGAGATAGTCCATACAAAATCAATATTAGGAAGCTAATACAAGCATGCAAGCATGGACAAAAATATTGAAGCATTGTTGAAAAGTTGTGAAGTATGATCTAGAATTTAGAAAGTTATGGAGTGCTCTGATCGTTGTCATCAAAATACTAACCGGGTAGATAAAGATAAAGGGTGGTAGAAGTTTGGAACTCTCTGACACAAACAGCATTTGATTCTAGATCAGTTACTAATTTTAAATCTGAGACAGATTTTATTTTTGTTCAGCAAAATTATTAAGGAATATACACCAAAGGCAGATTTGTGGGGTTAGACCACAGATTAGCCATGATCACATTGAATGATGGAAGAGAGTTGAGGGGATGAATGTCCTACTCCTGTTCTTAAATTCATGGAAATGATGGAACATTGTTCTGCTCATTCCTTGGTTAAACTCAAGAAACCCATTGGAACAAGTACATGTTGATCTATTTATTTAGTAGGACAACTGTACCTTGTTTTGATAAAGAGTTATAGCATCTAGAAAAGGTTAAGTCTCAACCCAACACCACAAGGATCCAAGCTGTTGAAGGTTTGAGAAGTCGGTTTGGAGTGCAATGCATGTGTTACCAGAGGTGCTGGTTTCAAATCATGGACCGCAGTTTATATCAAAAGAGTTTGAACTGCTTCTGAGCAACAAGGAGGCAGGCACACATTATCCAAAATTGAATGGTACTGTAGAATGAAATACACAGCTTGTAAAGAGGCTTTTACAGGAGTATTTTCTTGGTGACAAGCTAGGCAGCAAGTTTCATGCTTCTATTCATCCCAAACTAGGGACCATTGGGTTATCTTACTGAAGAAAGTTTGCAACAAGTGTTCACCTTATGGGTGAGTGTCCAAAAACACTCCTAGAACAAGGATTAATTTGTTAAAATCTGATGCCAATAACAAATAAAGAGAAAACAAATAAGGCAATGTAAGGACCATTATGATATACGAGATATGATACTTAGAGAATTCAGCAAAAAGAATATCAAACTGATTACTGGGTATGTGTGATTGAAGTTACGTGAAGAATCAAGCTGCATAACTTGGAATAGTTGGAGTGAGACACTGTCAATGTCATTTGGATCATCTAATCAAATAATAAAATATGACAAAGGAAGACATTGAGAAACCTCTTTTAGTCCCAATTTTAACTACTAGCCTCCAAATGAGAGTCAGAATGAAACTGAAAGATTGCCAATATCACAACGTCCACCGGTGTAGCGCAGTTCATCCAAGTTTTTGATTGAGACAAAAGGATCAATGTCAAAGTTCCATCCATTAAATGCAGCAGGCAGTCAAAGTTAAAGTCCAGATGTGACATAATTGCACATGTTGAAAGGACATGTGGAAAGAGAAACTCGGGCAGAAAGAATAACAAATCAGTTAAGTAAAACGAAATAAGGGTAAAAGATGTTATCAAAATTATCTCTGAAATTGTTAGTCATAAATGTTTTGGTTGTGATAACAGTGTGGATAAATAGACAATCTGACCTATTAAATTTTCTGATATTGTTGGTTCAGTCTCATTGTATTCTGGAAAGTTATGTAGATTTTAATGTATTTTTTATTTAGTGGGACGGGAGTGTAACAGATTGCAGTACCTGAGTATTCTGTTATGCTGCCATCTCTGTTGAGAAGCTACGTAAATGAAACTAATTCAATAATGGCTGCCTGCAGGCGTATACTGTACAGGTAAATTTTATGCTTACTCAGTATAGCACACAACCTCTTTGGAATTGGTGTTCCAAATAATAATACAACATGAACCTTCATCAGGATCTAGAGGAACTGAACAATTCACTTCACCTGTAGGGCCCATGGTGGTCATTGTGTGCTGTGCAACTGCATCTTCTGAAGCTTTCATATCAGAGATTGGAGTGAGACCCTTGAGGCTTGTAGTTGAAACATGCAAAGGTTTACCTGTGCAGGAGGAAATTTATGGTCATATTTCAAATTCATGGTGATTGCGAGCACACAGCATTTCACAGTAGGAGAATCTCAAAGAACAGTGGGACATTCCCAAGTGTTTGCATTTCACTAATTCCAGCATGCACAATTTCTTAAATCCTCAAGCCATTTGAGTCCTTCCTATCTCAAGAAAAGAATGTGTCACCAATAGGGTTGTAAGCTCTCCCCTAATCCTCACATAAACCCTCTGTCTCTGTTACAGATAAGGCCCCTCCATCCTTGTCTGGGCCATGGTGCAGCCCTACTTATTTGTGGGAAAACCTCTTCAATGGCTGTGAGGATGAGCAAATCAGTACCTCCAAACCCTCTCTTGTAATTCTTTCTGTCACCATGTGCCCACTTTTCCTACTATTAAGTGTGATAGAGCATTGATGTGCATTCTCAGGGGCATTCACTCCTCCTCAGTATATTTTTTTATTCACACTTATGATGTGGCTGTTGCTGTTTGGCCCGCATTTATTGCCTGCTCCTAGTTGCCCTTGAGAAGATGGTAATGAGCTGCAGTCCATGTGTAGTAGGTTGACCCATAATGCCCTTCGTGAGGGAATTCCAGGATATTGACCCAGCAACAGTGAAAGAATGGTGATATATTTCCAAATCAGAACAGTAAGTGACTTGGAGAGGAACTTGAAGGGCCCGGAGTTCCCATGTATCTACTACCATTGTCCTTTCAGTGGTTATGCATTTGGAAGGTCTGTGTAAGAATTTCTAGTGAGTTTCTGCTGTGCTTCTGTAGAAAATACACACTGCTACTACTGAGTGTCGGTGGTAGAGAGAGTAGGTGTTTGTGAATGTGGTGCCAGTAAGGTGGGCTGCTTTGGCCCAGATGGTGTTGAACATTCGAGTGTTCTTGGAGCTGCAGCCATCCGGGTACGTGGGGAATATTTCATCACACTCTTGACTTGTATCTTGTTGATGATGGACAGACTGTGGAAATTCAGGTGAGCTGCTCACTGCTGTATACCCAGCCTGTGACCTGCTCTTGTAGTTACTGTATTTATAAGGCAAGTCCAGTTCAATTTCTGGTCAATGGTAACCCCTATGATGGGGATATATCAGTGATGGTAATCCGATTGAATTTCAAAGGGAGTTTGTAGATTGTCTCTGTCTCTGTTGAAGATGATGATTGCCTGGTATGTGTGTAGCGTGAATAATACTTACCACTCTTTTGCCCATGCCTGAATATTGTCCAAGTCTTGCTGCATTTGCACATGGACTTTTTCTGTATCCAAGGAGTGCTGAAGCCCATAGTGCTGAAAATTGAACAATCATCAGTGGGTATTAAAGCGTACACTACATCTCACTTCTGACCTTATGACGAGGGAAAGGCATTGGTGAAGCAGCTGAAGATGGTTGAGTTGAGGACACTATCCTGACAAACCCCTGATGAGATGATCTGGGGTTGAGATAACTGACGCTCAACAACCACAACTATCTTACATTGTATATAACTCCAATCAATGGAGAGATTTCCCCGATATCCATTGATTCTACTTTTGCTTGAGCTCCTCCATGTCACATTCAGTCAATGTGGCCTCGATATTAAGGTCAGTCACTGCCACTTCACCATCTCAGTTGTGAACTCCACATTCTACCAAATCATTGCTGAGCAATTAGCAGAGCTAAATCTAATGTATACTAGAACCCATTAATCTTGCTTGAAACCCACATAGATCTCTGATTGATGTCTGTTGACATATGTTGTCAAAGGGAATCCTGAGGGTCAGGATGTACATGTATCTGGAAAGGCAAGGACTGATTAGGGATAGTCAATATGGCTTTGTACGTGGGAAATCATCTCACACTTTTTTGAAGAAGTAACAAAGAGGATTGATGAGGGCAGAGCAGTAGATGTGATCGAAATGGACTTCAGTAAGGCATTCGATAAGGTTCCCCATGGGAGACTGATTAGCAAGGTTAGATTTCAGGGAGAACTAGCCATTTGGATACAGAACTGGCTCAAAGGTAGAAGATAGAGGGTGGTGGTGAAGAGTTGTTTTTCAGACTGGAGGCCTGTGACCAGTGGAGTGCCACAAGGATCAGTGTTGGGTCCACTATTTTTCTTTATTTATATAAATGAGTTGGATGTGAGCTTAAGAGGTATAGTTAGTAAGTTTGCAGTTGACACCAAAATTGGAGGTATAGTGGACAACGAAGAAGGTTACATCAGATTACAATGGGATCTTGATCAGATGGGCCAATGGGCTGAGAAGTGGCAGATGGAGTTTAATTCAGATAAATGCGAGGTGCTGCTTTTGGAAAAGCAAATCTTAGCTGGATTTATACCTTTAATGGTAAGGTCCTAGGGAGTTTTGCTGAACAAAGAGACCCTGGAGTGCAGGTTCATAGCTGCTTGAAAGTAGAGTCACAGGTAGATAGGATAGTGAAGAAGGCATTTGATATGCTTTCCTTTATTGGTCAGAGTATTGAGTATAAGAGTTGGAGGTCATGTTGTGACTAGACAGGATGTTGGTTAGGCCACTTTTGGAAGATTGTGTGCAATTCTGGTCTCCTTCCTATCGGAAGAATGTTGTGAAACTTGAAAGGGTTCCGAAAAGATTAATAAGAATGTTGCCAAGGTTGGAGTATTTGAGCTATAGGGAGAGGTTGATTAGGCTAGGGCTGTTTTCCCTGGAGCGTCAGAGACTGAGGGGTGACCTTCTCGAGCTTTATAAAATCATGAAGGACATGGCTAGCATAAATAGAGAAGATCTTTTCCCTGGGGTGGGGGAGTCCAGAACTAGAGGTCATAGGTTAGGAGTGAGAGGGGAAATATAAAACAGACCTAAGGGGGCACAGAGGGTGATACGTGTATGGAATGAGCTAACAGAGGAAGTGGTGGAGGCTAATACAATTACAACATTTAAAAGCATGTCGATGGGTATATGAATAGGAAGGGTTTGGAGGGATATGGGTTGGGTGCTGGCAGGTGGGACTAGATTGGGTTGGGATATCTGGTCGGCATGGACGATTTGGACTGGAGGGTCTGGTTCCATGATGTACATCTCTATGACTCAATGACAAGAATCATGTTGCGGCCATAAGGGTCACACCTCTGAGTATTAGGTAAAAGCTCATTGATGTGGAGAAGAGAATGATAGCTGCTTTCATCTTTCTTGAAATAATTTGAGTATAGTACTGGATGTTTAAAATGAGAACATACACCATTTGTCTCAATCTGGTCAGTCTAAGTTCCACAGAAGGAAAGATAAATAAAACTGAGTAAATATGTCCATTAAAAAAACAACAATCATAGATATTGACAATAGAGTCAACAAAGCTCTCAGAGCCTCCACTTCCTAACAATAAAATTCTCCAAAGTATGCTGATTGTCACTTGTAATCTGAGTTTTTGACGTTTGAGGAATACAAATATCCTGATTTTTTTCATGTGTTATATTTGTTAAATGTGCAGTGCCTATATGAAAGAAAGTATTTGGCAAGGCTTTCTTCCTTGTACAGAATTATATAAAGTGGACACAATAAAAATAGGAAATTCAGACAAATGATTTATTCCAGTATTTATGCTATACACCGACACCATACTGTCCTTCCTCATAAAACCCTACCAGCATATCTTTCCATTTCTTTCTTGCATTCATCTAGTTCCCTCTGAAGTTCATCTACACCACTCACCCAATCTACTCATGAAATAATAGCTTTCCCAACACACTCATTCTCTGGATAAAGAGGTTTTTCCTGAATGCTTTATTGGATTTATAAGTAACCAACTTATGCTTTCAGCTCCTAGTTTGGTCTCCACTATTACCATCAACATCACCTCTACATCTACCTGATCAAGTCAGGACAAAATGTTACAGATTTCCAAGAAGTCATACTTCAGTTGTTGTATTATTAGAAAAGAGCCCCAATTTTTTTCCAATCTTTAATACTAAATGCTGATGCATCATCATCTTTATGAAAATAACATCAACAGTCACAACAAGGGTGCACTTTGATAAGATTTATACCATTTCAAATTGAAAAATATAGGTTCTTTGCACAAAAGATGCCACTCCTTAAAGGTCAGGCACTGGCTAATTGTAAGTTTGCTTTTTTAGGAAGGATGGTTCAAAAGAGCCCATAGTGGAGATGAGGACAGAAGATGAACCAATCACAAACCATGATGGGAGCTCAGCGAATGAACCAAATGAAACCACACCACTCACAGAGCCTGAGTAAGTGCCTCTTCCTTCATTGGTTCAGCATTGGGAGCAGCATGAGAATGTAAGACGATGCAACATATGATGGTCAACACTGAGAACCCTGATGCTCTAAGACTGAACACTTTAACTCCCCCTCCCATTCCACCAAGGACATGCAGGTCCTTGGACTCCTCCATCGCCAGACCATGGCAACACGACGGTTGGAGGAAGAGCGCCTCATCTTCTGCCTGGGAACCCTCCAACCACAAGGGATGAACTCAGATTTCTTCAATTTCCTCATTTTCCCTCCCCCCATCTTGTCTCAGTCAAATCCCTCAAACTCAGCACCGCCTTCCTAACCTGCAATCTTTTTCCTGACCTCTCCGCCCCCACCCCACTCCGGCATATCACCCTCACCTTGACCTCCCTCCACCTATCGCAATTCCAACGCCCCTCCCCCACGTCCCTCCTCCCTACCTTTTATCTTAGCCTGCTGGACACACTTTCCTCATTCCTGAAGAAGGGCTTATGCCCGAAACGTCGATTCTCCTGTTCCTTGGATGCTGCCTGACCTGCTGCGTTTTTCCAGCAACACATTTTCAGTTCTGATCTCCAGCATCTGCAGCCCTCACTTTCTCCCTGAACAATGATAAAACCAATAATAGTAAAAATGGACATTAATTGTCTGACACAGTGTTTCTTCAATTTGGCACTTTGATCCCCCAACACACAATGTCACTGGGAAAAGAATAACCTGACACACAATGATATTGGGCATTGATGATTTAACACACAGTAGTTTTGACCTGAAATGTAATTACACTGAGTATTGATGATCTGACACAATGATGTTGTGTATTGTTAATCATCATGCTTTCACACTGGGCGTTGGTTACTCAACACACAGCAATACTGGTCTGAAATACTGAGCACTGACTGTCAGAGATGCATAATACTACCATGTCTAGGACTTGTCTACAGGAACCTTGACATCTGGTGGGCCTTTGCAATCTAGATCATCCTGTGCTGCAGTGTATTGAGCAGACTCTTACTGATTCCTCTTGGGCCATTTGGGATCCTGAGAAGGATAATCTTTCCTGGAGCCTCTCACTTCCCTACTGGTGCTAGAGAAATTCTCGGTGTCCACTGCTGTCTCATCATCTTTCCTGCTGCCTGGTAAAGTTAATATTAGCTGGGCACATACCTGAACTCCTGCTTAATTAATGACTTACCCACAAAGATCACACATTTCAAAGCTTGTTATGTTCATAATCTAAAAATTGGAGGGCAAATGAACAATCAGGACAATGTCTCCTTCAGAGACTTTGGGGTTAAGAGAGGAAGGAGTGCAAGTTTGCGAATAAAGGATTTAGAATAAGAATTTGGAAAGCCTCTATTCAGTTCTAACCCATCTCTCCTTGCTGAATGTGTGTAGAAGCCTGGCTGCCAATGTTTGCCATCTGTCTTATGTCTGACTGGCACCAATGTGCAGAGAAAAGTGGCCAAAATATAAAATAATTAAAAGGATTGGCGTGACTGTGTGAAATGGCTGGACTGGGACAATTGCCAACATCTGGTTCATGCAAATAACATTCCAAATACATCTGTTTGCTTCCTGTCTGATGCTTCCACTGATAGTCACCTGCTATAAATGTGGACTATGGATGACAAACATCACATTACTGGTCATTCAGATTCCTTCCCTCTGATCGAGATTGCCAACTGCCGGTCAAATTGCCAAATGATGGAGCAGTTTGCGTTCTGTTAATTGGATTGGAAGGTAGAAGCGATGCCGGAAATCAAATATTAACTCTGGCCCTCAACGCATCCCAAAGAACTTCATGATCCACAACTTACTTTTGAACCACAGTTGCTACTGGCAAGTGGAGATCCAGTTTTACATCCTTCTCATTGTCCCTGTTACATTTCACGCACATGTCCTGGTGACAATGGACACATGCCATTTCAAAGTTGGTGGCCTTGATGGCTGAAATCTCAAGAAGTGATTGAGATTGACAGGAATAAGAAAAACCAAATGGTAAAATCCCGAGCTATTTCTCTGATATCCTTGACAGACAATGTGCCAGTATGAAATAGGGGCATGATTCTGGCCAAAATTTCACAAGTCTGGTCCTCTTATCAGATCTGCCAGAACTGACAGATTAACCAATGCCACTTTTCCACCTCTATCGCATAGGTAGAGGTACCAAGCATGCCATTCAAGTTAGATAAAAACAGAAGTTGCTGGAGAAGCTCAGCAGATCTGGCAGCATCTGTGGAGAGGGAAAGAGAATTCTGAGTCCAATATGACTCTTCTTCAGAACTGAATTTGGCTGGAAAATTGTGTGTTTTATCCTGTTGGCAGAAGCAGATGAGGACTAAGTGGAACAGTTTATGAGGGTTCCCAGAGCACAAGACAAAGGGAGATAAAAGGATGGGGAGAGATGGAAAATGACAGTAAATAAAGTGCAATTATGGGTTCACTGTGCTGTCCAACTTTACCTGAGATTTGAAATCCTTATGGATTTGTTCGTGCTTTTGGCCGGCATACTGTAATCCGATTTGTTTTACTGTTTTGAAGTGGGAATGTAGATCTCCAGATTGAACCCAATGTCAACATCAAAGGTTATTAAAGAAAGAACTTACATTCATATGACATCCTTCATGATATCAGGTCATACCAAACGGCCTTACAGACAATGAAGTCCTTCCAAAGTGTAGTCCCTACAGTGATATGGGACTACATGGGAAGCCAAAAATGTGGAGTAATCAGATTAGCCATGAGCTTATTGAAGTGCGGAACATGCTTGAGGGGCTGAGTGGTCTACTCCTGCTCCCAGTTTGTATGTTTATCTTTAAGACATTTCTGACAGCAACATTATCTCTGGAGTAGGCAGAGCCCACAGCCCACTGATTCAGAACATTTGAGGTGTGGCTGAGGAAAATGTCAATAATGAGGTGAAGAAATCTCTACACTCCTCTTCAAAGAGCTCAAGAATGCCTTTTACTTCCATTTGAACAGTCACAGTATCCCAAAAAAGACACCTCCAACAATATTGGGCTTACACTTTCCAGTAATAACTTTAATTATGTGCTTCAGTAAGATCATAGCTTTCTGACTCAGAGATAAATATGCAACTAAATGAGTCAACTTGGTTATTGGGTTGGCTTAAACTCTGGAACATGAGCAGTAACCTTATGTGTACACTTTGAGTCTTTAACATTTGATTCTTATCAATCTGTGATCTCCAGGATCACAATAGTGAGGGTCCTATGGCTGAGTGTACAGTATATGGAAAATCAATAACTTAGGAATCTCAGCACATTTAGTCATGAATCCCTATGTATTAGAGTCTTAGAGAAACCAGTCTTGCGACTAGGCAAAGCTTATTTGGTATGATCAGCAGATTTCGATACTGAACCTTCAATTCCTGAATGTAAATCATTTTTGGATATGGCACATGGAAACGCCTTTGGAGTAGATCCATCTTTCCAGACTAGGAATACTGCCTATTACCTTCCTACCAAGATACAGCAGGGAGTTGAAGGATGCCTCAATGAGAAAGACATTACAGATTAATATCAAGGTGGGAAAATTTGCCAACTTCATGCCCATTAATTAATGGCCACTTAGAATATCATCCTATCGCTTATGCTCACCATGCGGAGAGACCATGTGGAGTAATGTTTGTCAGACCCTTCCCATGACCAATCTCCACCTCCCCCATTGTAGACCCCTCACCAGCAATCCCCTTTCCACAATCCCCATGAAATCCCTTTTCTGGGGATTCACAGTGCTCCTAATGGAGCTACTGACAATAGAGATCAGCAGACTTGATCGAGCCAGCAGTCCTGGTGGTTGGGAGCTCCACTTGAGTGAGGGGGACCCTGAAAGTCTGTTTCCTCAGCTGAGTTAGGAGCCTTGGCAATGGGGTTCCCAGTACCAAGGAAGGGCTCAGGTCCCTTGAGGTTCTGGAGATTTTTTAAGGGGCAGTTCCAACAGCTTTGGTGGTGGACATATCCCACATATCACCCTCATTACACCTGGTCCTTCTTTAGATTCATAGAGATGTACAGCACAGAAACAGACCCTTTGCTCCAACTCATCCATGCCAACCAGATATTCCAATCTAATCTAGTCCCATTTGCCAGCACTTGGCCCAGATCACTCCTAACTCTTCCTATTCATATTCCCATTCAGATGCCTTTGAGATGTTGCAATTGTGCTTGAGTGGCCTTGTTAGTCAAGAATAGTATAATGGTGGCTGAGAGAACTTTTGATGAGGACTTGTCTACAGAGGTAGTGTGGGCTGAGGTTAGAAACAGGAGAGGGGACTCCACTGCTTGGAGTTTTTTTATAGGCCTCCGCAGAGTTCTAGGGAGGTGGAAGAGAGGATTAGCAAAATTATTCTGGGTAGGAGTGAAAGGAACAGGGTGGTCATTATGGGGGACTTTAACTTTCCCAACATTGACTTAAAATGCTATAACTCTAGTACGTCGGATGGATCCGTTTTTGTCCAATGTGTACGGGAGGGTTTCCTGACACAGTATGTCAAAGGGCCAACAAGAGGGGATAAAATGCTATAACTCTAGTACGTCGGATGGATCCGTTTTTGTCCAATGTGTACGGGAGGGTCAAAGGGCCAACAAGAGGGGAGGCCACACTGGATCTGGTTCTTGGTAATGAACCAGGCCAGGTGTTTGATTTAGTTGTAGGTGAGCACTTTGGAGAGAGTGACCATAATTCAGTTACATTTAGTTTAGTGACGGAAAAGGATAGGGATAGGCCACATGTCAAGAATTATCGATGGGGCAAGGCAATTCTCATGTGATTAGGCAAGAATTAGGATGCATAGAATGGGGTAGCAAAATACAGGGGATGCAGACAATGGAAACGTGGAGCTGGTTTAAGGAACAGATATTGTGTGTCCTTGATAGGTATGTCCCTGTCGGGCAGGGAGGAAGTGATACGGTAAGAGAACCGTGGTTTACAACAGAAATTGCATCTCTTGTTACGAAGGCGAAGGAGGCTTATGTGTTGATGAGGCAAGATGGTTCAGATGAGGCGTTGGAGAATTACAGATCATCTAGGAAGGATTTAAAGAGAGAGTTAAGAAGAGCAAAGAGAGGACACGAGCAGACTTTAGCAAATAGAATAAAGGAGAACCCTAAAGCTTTCTATAGGTATGTGAGGACTAAAAGGATGATTAGGGAAGGAATAAGGCCTGTCAAAGACAGAAGTGCCAAGTTGAGTGTGGACCCTGTGGAGATCGGAGAAGTGCTAAAGGAACATTTCTCATTGGTTTTCACTCAGGAAAAAGATAATATTGTAGGGGAGAAGAATGAAATACGAGATATTAGAGTAGAAAGGATCGAGGTTAGTTACAAACAGGTGTTATCAATTCTAGAAGAAGTGAAAGTAGACAAGTGCACTGGGCCAGATGGGATTTATCCGAAGATTCTCTGGGAAGCTAGGGAGGAGATAGCAGAGACTTTGGCTTTGATTTCTGAGTTGTTATTGTCTACAGGTTTGGTATCAACGGACTGGAGGATTGCAAATGTTGTGCCCTTGTTCAAGAAGGGCAGTAGAGATGATGCAGGTAATTATCGACCAGGGAACCTTACTTCTGTTGTAGGAAAGGTTTTGGAAAGATTATAAGAGACAAGATTTATATCATCTAGCAAGCAACAATTTGATTTCAGATAGTCAACATGGTTTCGTCAAGGGCAGGTCGTGTCTCACAAACTTCATTGAGCTTTTTGAGAAGGTGACCAAACATGAGGATGAGGGTAGGGCAGTTGATGTGGTATACATGGACTTCAGTAAAGCCTTTGATAAGGTTCCACATGGTAGGCTGTTGGAGAAAATACAGACACATAGAATTGAGGGCGATTTAGCAGTTTGGATTAGAAAGTGGCTTTCTGAAAGAAGGCAGAGAGTGGTGATTGATGGAAAATATTCAGCCTGGAGTCCGGTACTAATGGCGTACCACAAGGATCTGTTTTGGGACCACTGCTGTTTGTCATTTTTATAAATGATTTTGACGCAGGCATAGGTGGATGGATCAGTAAATTTGCAGACGACACTAAAGTCGGTGGAGTAGTGGACAGCTTGGAAGAATGTTACAGGTGCAGGGGGACTTGGATAAACTGCCGAATTGGGCTGAGAGGTGGCAAATGGAGTTCAATGCAGCTAAATGTGAGGTGATGCACTTTGGGAAGAATAACAGGAAGGCATAATACTGGGTCAATGGAAAGAGTCTTGGTAGTGTGGATGTGCAGAGGGACCTTGGAGTCCATGTACATAGATCCCTGAAAGTTGCCACCCAGGTTGATAGTGCTGTTAATAAGACATACGATGTGTTAGGTTTCATTTGTAGAGGGATTGAGTTCCGGAGCCGCAATATCATGCTGCAACTATACAAAATGCTAGTGCAGCCACACTTGGAATATTGTGTACAGTTCTGGTCCCCATATTTCGGAAAGGATGCGGAAGCATTGGAAAAGATGCAGAGGAGATTTACCAGGATGTTGCCTGGTCTGGAGGGAAGGTCTTGTGAGGAAAGGCTCAGAGACTTGGGTGTGTTCTCATTGGAAAGAAGAAGGCCAGGAGAGGATTTGATAGAGACGTACAAGATGATCAGAGGAATAGATAGGGTAGACAGAAAAAGACTCTTTCCTAGGAGTGATGACGTCAGCTTGTACGAGGGGGCATAACTACAAATTGAGGAGCGATAGATTTAAGACAGATGTCAGAGGCAGGTTCTTTACACAGAGATTGGTAAGGACGTAGAATGCCCTACCTGCTAATGTAGTCAACTCAGCCACATTAGGGAGATTTAAACAATCATTAGATAAGCACACCGATGATGATGGGATAGTGTAGAGGGACGAGCTGAGAATAGTTCACAGGTCGGCGCAACATCGAGGGCCGAAGGGCCTGTTCTGCACTGTATTGTTCTATGTTCTATGTTCTATGTTCTAGCCTCCACCATTTCCTCTGGCAACTCATTCCATATACGCACCACCCTCTGCGAGAAAAAAGTTGCCTCTTAGGTCCCTTTTATATCGTTCACCTCTCACCCTAAACCTATGCCCTCTGGTTCTGGACTCCCCCACCCCAAGAAAGTACTTTGTCTATTTATCCTAACCATGCCCCTCATGATTTCATAAACCTCTTGACAACCGATCGGTGATGGTATTTAATATAATTTTTTGCTATGAAGTACTTTGGATACAAAGAGGTATGTCTTGAATGTAAGTTTCATCCCTGTGGAAGCATGAACTGGTCAACACTAGAGATTAATGACTCAATATAATTTCACATGTAATGTGATTATTTCCTCACAGTTTGTTCAATCATTTGCAGAAAGCTACCATTAAAGGAAGGCAATGCAAAGGAAGTGTTGAGTCCAGAAAACATAGAGGAGGCAGTGCCCAATGACGTCATCCAACCGAAAGAAGACAGCAGCAAAGCATAATGGGAAGAACTCTGTCAGAGAGACGTCCTAACTACAGATACCCTTGCAACCAATATTTGTAGGGAAGAGAAATACATATTTGTGAGGCTGAGGCATTAGAATGGCTTTGGAAACTTTCATAAGTTGCATTATCAGTAATACAAGAAATCGAAATTTGTCCTCATTTTTCTGGAAGGATTTTTGAAAAAACAATTTCTGTCTTAATTTTTTTTTCCCTTTTGCCGTTCAGAAAATGGAAAAGTGTAACATGTAAATGATATTGTGAAGTAAAAGTTAGGAACAACCTTTATATTGCTCTCTCTCTCTATACATATATTATATTATATATACAGCAGAAAAGAAAATTCAAGCTGTTGTTTCCCAGTTGGTGTATCATGACGTTTTATCTGTTCTGGAGAATGCAACTTTCTCCCTTGTGCAACTCTTTCTGTTTTCAGTGGACTGCAATGAAGAGGGAAATGACTGTGGATAAATTGTAGGTTTTAAGCAATTTGAGGTGTACAAGTTTTGAGATGGGTAATACCAGGAACATTTGTTTAGATTTTAAATATCTTTCATTTGCTCCTTGACATTTTCATCCTCCTGAAACTAATTCCCACTACTAGTCTCCATAAAGTTTTAAGATATTTAATGGAGCTAATATATTTCTGTTTGAGCATCTTCCTTTTTGGTGTGAGAATACCAATATGGTAATAACTTACTTTGATATCCACGCAAGTGCAAATCAACACGGACATTCAGTCCCCATATTGGAAAACCGAGATGGCTTGCTGCTCATAGCCCATGCAAAGGACCCGCACAGAGATTACCATTGTCGTAACCAAAATAGGGTATGATTGAGACTGAAAACACAGTCGCTGCTTTAACTTGTTTGCTGTCTCCCATGTTTCCGACTGTCAATACTTCCAGCAAGTGTCCATGTTTTATGAGTCCTGGTTGCCAACACGCACAGTTCACTCTGGCCCCTGCTTTGTGCAATAAATATCAAATTCTTCAGAGGACAGAGTCAAGAGAAGCAGATTTCCTAAGATTCATGGAGTTTTCTGTTTACTTCTCCAGTTAATGATAGTTCATCATTCCAGGTGACCTTGTAGCATGACACAAGTTAAAGAATTTGTCGCTGATGAAAAAATGGCAAGGGTTTTTTGCACAGAGGCACAGTCAAACAAAATTCTATTTCACGCTAAGTTTCCTGTTAACTTTTCTTTCTGGCAGAAGGGAGGTTTTTTAAAAAGAAAATAGAGATTTACATGTAGAAGGCACTGATTTTCAATGCAGGAAAGCAGTGGCTATAGCGTTCAGCTGAGAAAGCTGTACATTGTTTGATTGGATGGAGTTCCACAGCTTAACACTAAATGAAAGGCACTGTACCACACGTCTGGTGTGTCAACCTAATCTTCAAATGATTGCTTCCCTCACTTACTTAACCTGAAATGCTTAGTTTTGTCCTGGGGCAATTCTTTCAGGACTGCTCAATGAATTTAATTTTACAGCACAGGAGATAACCATTTGCCAAAATAGCAAAAAGAAAGAACTTAGAAAGCACAGTCCAGTTGCGTACCCCATTTCCCCACTAATCCCCACACCTCCTCACTGCTTTGTCCCACAGCCCTGTGAGAAAAGGTTGGTCTTTACTTTTATTGCAGACCTTACTTGCTTGAAGGCCTTCTTTCCAAAGTGAAGGGCTTGCAACCTTGAAGTCAGAATCCAGCCACTGCAATTATTTCTGTAGCCAATAGTTGGAGGCTGCTCCCAAAGGTGGACAGAGCAGAGATGGTCCTGGGAGTGAGTGAAGGCTCGATTGATTCACTTGAATGGCATCACAGATTGTGGCTCTCGATGCAGCTTAGTGCAGCATACCTTCTTGTGTTAAGAAACAATCACTGCGTTCTGATGTTTCTCTTATGGTCTCTGCTCAAAATGGTTGCTCACAGCCAGACTTAACTCCATTCCAATACTTAAAGTGTCTCAAAATGTCAAATTATACTTCCAAGTTAGGTATGGATTTGTCTTTTAGTGAGGCTAAATTCACTTTTTAACTATCTCAGCCATTCACTTTGATGGTTATTTTTGTCAAGGTTTGGTAAGCCAGGAATAGCTATTCACACCACAAGGGAAACTCTTATCAAGGAGTTTCTGTTCACACTTTGAAATGTCCACTGACTTTCAAAACGTCTCTTGTGAGTTGTTCTTGAGATAATTAGTTTGGGCTTAATAGTAGCCAAATCATTAAGAGTAGTTTTGTGACTTTTAGGAGCCATTTTGTAAGATGCCTGTGTCCTATTTTCCTATTTTAAAGGCAAACTAGCTTTCTTCACAGAATATATAACATTGTCACAGCATATTCATGATAATTTCGACACTAAAGGGTGATGGAGTTTAGAACTTTCTTTTGCAAGGGGCAGCTGACGCTGGGTAGGCTGTTAATTTGCATCTGAAAGTGATAGGTAGTTGTCTAGGAACCAGTGGTATTAACTAGTCTTTGTAATAGTAGCCATGAAACAATCATTGATTGCTCTAAAAATACATCTGGCTCACAAATGTCCTTTAGGGAAGGAAACCATTGCCTGGTCGTCCTGCTTGGTCTGTCTAGGACTCCAGAGTCACATGACATGGTTGTCTCTTAATTGTTCTCAAGGGTAATTGCGGCTGGGCTACAAATACGTAATAACTATCCTCAGCCAAATAAAGTTAAGTGATTTGTAATAATGGTACAGCTACATAATGGTCATGCGACTTAATTAATAATCCAGATGGATTAACTCATTATCCAGAGACAGTTCCTTAATTCAACTTCGGTTCATTAGTTCAAGCTGGAACAAAAAGGTAACATCTGTAATAGTTATCATGAAATAACTGGATCCATGGAAAAAAACTCCATCGAGTTCATTAATGAGGGAGTTGAACAGAGTAAATAGGGAGAAGCCATTTCTGATTGTAAAAGAAACAAGGACAAAAGTGGATAGATTTAAAGTGATGTGCAAACAAATCGAGGGTGGCATGAGAAAAATCTTTTTCACTTAGTGAGTAGCTATGGTGTGAAATGTCATGGAGGCAGGATCAATTGAAGTCATTAGATCTTTTTTGGACAGTACTTCTGCACAAGAATATGGGGGAAAGGCAGGAGATTGACACAAGGTAACAGAACCTGTGCAGGCTGAATAGCCACCTACTGTACTGTAACAGTTCTAAGATATACAGGAGGTCCCATTTTCACTTCCTGGCTTGTGCGAATTAA
>NC_057721.1:76960301-76992490 GCF_004010195.1 Chiloscyllium plagiosum
AACTCTATGTCACCACCGCCCCACTTGAAGTAAACAAAATTACTGTGAGTGCAGCATATCAGAGTGCATCTCTGGAAGAAAATCAGGACTTTCAGGAGAGGAATTAAGAGGATATAAAAGTGAATGTGAGCCTCACACTGTGCTTCATAAAAAGGGTAACATAAATTTCTCCCCATCTCAGTTTTAAGTGTCCTTTACTGTGAGAATGTGATCGAGAGATTTAAACTCCCTTTAAAAATTGTGTATATTTCTCTGATTTCACTGCCTCCTTTTTCAAACTCCTAGAGTACCTAATATCTCTTCATAGAACAGTCCTCTATTTCAAGAATTAGTCTGAATTGAAACTTTGTTGTACTCCCTCAAAGTAAGGAGATCAAAACAGGGCACAGCGATAGTCTCACCAAAGGCTGGTATAAACATGGTGGATCTTGCTTTCTCTTATATGCCAATCCCTTTTGTAATAAGGGTCAACATCTGATGGCTTTCACAATTTCTTGGTGTATTGCATGTTACCTTTTTGTGTCTCATGTACAAGGGTAGCCATGTATATTGAGATACATTGCACTGAATTCTCTTTATGAGGCATTGATGCAGATTGTTCTTTGTCAATTCTCAAAAACTGACCCTAATGGCAACACATTAGTTACAACCAAAAAAAAGACAATCTATTCTTAGTCTGAACCCTGTCCATTAGTGAATTCTCAATCCATACTAATATATTACCCAAACCCATGAGCCCTCATTTGTATAACTAATTCTTAGATGGTATCTTATGAAGTGAAAATCTAAATAGGTTACATTTAATGGTTTTCCATTGTCTACCTGGCTGGTTACAACCTCATGAAATTCTTAACAGGTATGTTAACATGATTAACATTTTAATAAAACTATGTTGACTCTGAATGATGTTGTGATTTTCCAATTGACCCTTTCCTACTTTCTGAATAATAAATTCCAGCACTACATTTCCAGCATTTTAGGCACACTGATCTATAATTCATTGTTTTTTCCCCCTTTTTTTCACAGGAAGATTACATTCATTACCTTACAATTTGAAAACTGTCCCACACTCCAGGAAATTCTGGAAGCTTAAAACCACTGCAGTAATTATCACGACCGTTACCAATCTTAAAACCTAAATGACAGATCAGTGTGTCCAGAAGATTTGATGACTGTTTAGTCCTAGTAATGGCCTCCTCCTGTTCCTGTGTTGTTATGTCCCTCATTAATTATTTCCCAGATGTAGAATACATTTCCGAAGACATTAACACTACAATATATAGGAACAGAATTAGGCCATTCAGGCCATCACGTCGCTTCACCATTCAATCGTGTCTGATATGTTCTCAACCCCATTCTCCTGTCTTCTTCCGTAATGCTTGATCCCCTTATTTTCCATCCATGGTTGTAAATACAGATTTTTTTGCTCTGGAATGAAAAAAACTGTTAGTGTTAAACACTTTTGGTATGAACTGTAATTTTAAACATCTGGATATTGCAGTTATATTCTAATACTTCATTATAACACAAACCTCTGAAGAATTTCTATTCGCTGAAGGTCTCGAGCCTCAGAAGGTTGAACTTCAGCAGGTGAGCTGATAGAGATTATGTCAATCTGGATGTTTTTTGGTTCAAGTTCTCCTCAATTCAATCTGTAGTTTTCAATTTCAACTGCAAGGGAAGCTGGTAAGTAAAATTCTGTGCAGTAAATAGTCACTTGTGGTTTCTCATCCTCACACATTATCAAAGGATTTCTGCAAACTGAACCTATGTAGGTAGCAGGGTGAAGAGTTGTTCAGTTAGACCCTTACATCAGTGTCAAGGCTTGTATGAGTGAGATAGCTGGTGACCGTTAGTTAGGACTGCCCTGGATTCTGAATCATTAAGCACGTTGGAAACAGTCTCCTCCCTAAATTAACTGGCACTTAATATCACATGGTGCAACTGCTTAACAAGATATGTTGTAAAAAGTTGGAATTTAACACTATTACCAATCAGCAAAGTACACATTAATGAGAAGACTTAACAGTGCACCTTATATCAACTATGAGAAATATTGTGTACCACAACAGGGACAGCAATATACCTCTAGAGCTTTTATTCCTCTGTGAAATATTTATGAATGATTGAAATCCTGTTTTTGCATTATCTGATTTTTCATCAACAGATGACTTTGGTGCATTTTCTTAGGAACTCTCATTTGAGAAATCTGAAGCTCCCCCTTAGGATTTCCAACACCATTTTGTATGTTATTTGTTTGTTTTACTGGGAAGAACATGACAATAACAAATCACCTAATGCTAAGCACGTTGACAATTCTAATTCCATTCCATTCAGGATTCTCTCTCTCTTCTGCACAAAATGTGCATGAGCTCCATTCAACATTCCTTGACCTTGGCATTTAGCTGAGCTCAGGAGTATTGTATATGGGAATACATACAGGTAAACTTAAACTCAACTGTTGTATGGTGCCACCATGTGTTCCAACCCAAGATTTAATTTAGGCAGTACATACACAAAAGGTTACATTAATATAGTAGGGTGAAGGAGAGTTGGTCTGATGAGGCTGTATCTATGTACTCAATCATGTTTAATCCTAATCTTTAATTAGACCTTTTGCCACATTTTTAATTTGTAATATTGCAATTATTTTCAGACTCTTCGTTTCCACACCCTTACCCTCTCTCAGTTTTTAAAAAAATCTGTTGTTACTTTATTCCCTTCTCCCGTGAGCATGGAAATTAATGTCTATCTTTGTATCAACTGTCCAATATCTGAACTGTTTGGTTAATATTGAACCTTCCAGAAGGGTGAATAATGGGCAAAGGGAACACACAGGCTGTGGGCAGCATTGTGGCTCAGTGGTTAGCACTGCTACCCCTCAACAGTGCCAGGGACCTGGGTTTGATTCCAGCTCTGTGTGATGATCTGTGCAGAGTTTGTACATTTTCCCTGTATCTGGAGGGGATTTATGCTTGGTGCTCCAGTTTCCCTCCATAATCCTAAAATGTACAGGTTGGATAGACTGGCCACGCTATATTAAGTGTCCAGGAATATGTAGGCTAGATGGATTAGTCTAGGTAATAATGGGATGGTTGGTACAGACTTGACAGGCTGAATAGTCTCTTCCTGCACTTTTGGGATTCTACAAATTTTCTTCTGGCAATGATTTTCATTCCACGCTCCCCACTCTCATGACCCATCCAAATTTCCCCTGATTTATTGCACAATGCTGTGCCTCAGGGCTTTATCCCAATGAGGTCGACTGTGGAATACATACATCTTAAAATATCAATCCCAGCAATGCATCAGGTACTATGCTGTTGTTTACAAATATGAACTGAACCATCTGCTAGTTTTTTGCCAACAACCTCATCAAATTGCAGGAACCAAGTTCACACCTACGCTGTGTCTCATCATCACTGCTCCATCTGTGGTAAACATGAGTCATAAACCCAAGGCAGAATTTACATGGTTAACCCTTTGAGAGAAAAATGTAGAGCCAGAGAAATCATCCCAAATCTGCTCTCATCCACCCCACTGAGCAACATTTTGATTTTTCTTCAGATGTATTTATTCATAGAATCTCTACAGTATGGAAACAGGCCATTTGGCCCAACAGATCCGCACCAACCCTCCAAAGAGTATCCCATCCGACCCATTCCCCTATCCTATTACTCAACATTTACTTCTGACTAATGCATCTAACCTACACATCCCTGAACACTATGGGCAATTTAGCTTGGCCAATTCACCTAACCTGCACATTTTTGGACTGTTGGAGGAAACCGGAGCACCTGGAGGAAACCCAAACAGACATGGGGAGAATATGCAAACTCCACAAAGACAGTTGCCCAAGGCTGGAATTGAACCTGAGTCCCTGGCACTGTGAGCCAGCAGTGCTAAGCACTGAACCACCACACCACGCGATGTGGGCATTACTAGCATGATGTGTATTTATTGCCCATCCCCAGTTGTCCTAAAATTGAGCATCTTATAGGCCATTCCAGAGAGCAATTCTGAGCCATTGCTGCAGGTCTGGAGTCACACACAGACCACATCAGATTAAGGATGGCAGACTTCATTTTCTCAAGGGACACCAAATAGGACTTTACAATAATCATTTCATGGCTACTATTACCAAGACTAATTTCTAATATATCAATTGATTTTAAATTCTACCAACTACTTTGATGGGATTTGAACACACATCCACAAAGCATTAGCCTGGGTGACTAGATTACTACTGCAGTGACATTACCACTATGCCACTAACTAAACCTTGGACTAGCTTGGCTACCACTCTCTTTAACCTCAGAAATGAATAGAGAAGAATGGCGAATGCCTTAAAGAAGGAGGAATGTATCGTACCTTTCTGTTTATGCCAATTAATTACTGCCAATTAGATACTTCTTATACTTGCTGCATTGCAAAATATCTCATAAACAGCAATGCATCATAACCAGACAGTTTTTTTGGTGCTGTTTGTCAAGGCATAGAAGAAGTCTAATCTTTTCTTTAAAGAAGGTCCATGGGATCATTTACATCCATCAAAAAGCTGGGTTTTATATCTCACCTGGAAAGCAGCACCTCCACTCCCTCAACAGCAACGCAGCTCAATGACAATTGACATTGGAATTTCCCTACTGAAATCTGCCAAGTTTTTCCCTCTACATCCCACTTCAATTGCGGTGGGAGGTTGGGAATGAGGGTAAGGTTAGCTTCGTGCAGATTCTCCATTGCTTCAAACATCCCAAGGCAGAAAGAGTAAGACAGAGACTGAGGACTCTTCTCCTAGTAGGATCCTTGTTGTAAAGGCCCAGTTTCCCATTATTGGATTGGTGCATCCAAACAGCCTTGTAAGAAATTTATATAGACACTTAATGTGGGGCATCAGGTCCAGGGAAACCATTTAAAGACTACCATTTAATCCCTCAACACTCCATTAACAATTTCTTCAGTGAGCACGTAACAGATTTAGCTAAAAAGGAGAAGAGCTACTTATTTGTTTCCATAGATACTCAATCCAATCTCTGACACATCTTGAGACCTGGAGCCCTGGCAACTTGAAACCATGGGCCAAGCCCATTTATGTATGAGTGTCCAGGTGACATTGGCATATCCTCCTCTTTATCTCATATAATGTGGCTTCAGCAGGCACAAAACTGTCACAATGACCTGATAAGATCTTTGGCAAGCCAACCAGAACAATGATGAGGAGAATTTTACTAGTACAGAGGAACAGGTCATTATGATCTGAAGTGCACTGTCTGAAAGTGTGCTTGGAGCAGATTCACACAAAATTTCAAAAATAAGGAAATTGGATAGATACATGCATGGGGCAGAAAACTTGCAAGGTTATCAGGAAGAAGCAGAGGACTGGGAGAGGGTTTTTTTTTCCAAAAGGCCAGTGTTGGCCAGTATTGGCCTGATTAGTGAAAGGAGCCTCTCTTCTGCTGTAGAATTCCACGGTTTTATGACGTGCAGGATCAAAGCCAGTTCACCCGATTCCATTTCTCCCCTTTCCACTTTAAGTACTGACTTCAAAGATTTGAACCTGTCTGCTTGGGATGGGGTCCTGTGTGGGGATGGTGTTTGGGGGATGGGGTGTGTGGTAGGGAGGAAAACACATGTAACTCTTGCCCAGTGCAGTGTTCAAGGAGCATTCTTAGTGAAATGTTTGATACGTATCTAATTCCTGCTCTGCACACAAAATCATTGTTTTCTTTTTCCCTCACAGTTGCTTTTTCCACCATTTTAATTGCTGGCTCAATTGCTTCTGGCAGCCATTTTGTAGGAAGCTTGTAATCCTTCTTCAGTAGCCTTTATGTCAGGCTCCATTTGTGTACATGTGGTCAGGTAATGATAAACATCTCAACTATGATATTCAACTTATCAATATTTTGTTTCTTTTGAATTTGTGTTTTATTTCTGAAATAGTTTGATTTTTAAGTCTTACTGTAAAGAACTCTGTAAAAAAATACAAGTCTGTTATAAAGCTGCAAAACTTCACTTGATTTTATTTTGTAACTGTATCCGTCTGTATTATTTGCTGTCTATTGCTTTATGGTTTGGTTGATAGTTTTTGGATGGTTTTCATCAGTAAGGGTCTTCCAGACCTTCAGAGAAGGGATTCTCCAAGAAACTCATCAATGCAGTTATTCCTTTCACAATGTTGCAAGTTGAAAATGTGATTGAAAGAGTTACAGATAAAAACAGGTACGAGTTTCAGTAAATTATGTCTGTGGTTCTGAGTCATTATCCTGAAGGATCATTCCATACCACCGAAAACTGAATTCAACATGGCTGTCTCATTATTATATATACTACACGCAACTGACAGTGAACTGGCATCTTTGCATTAGAAGGTCTTCAGTCATAACACCAGTTGCTCAGTTTATTCACCGCTTCATTCAGGCTTCGTTCTTTCTCCTCACTATTAAGAATACAGACAAGGCAAAAAACAAAAATTTGGAGGCCCTATTCCAGGACAAACTCTCAGATACGTCCTGCCCAACTCACTGACACTGCATCAGAAGCTTCCACTTTATTATCACACATCCCTAGAATGCTTTAAGGAAAGTAGTTTTCAGGGAAGAATCAGTGGAGGGGAGGTGGTGTCAATGCTTTCTGTATCATACATGGGATGTGACTTTGCTGGCTAGGTCAGCATTTATTGTCCATCCCTAATTGTCGTGAAGGCGGTGGTGGTGAGCCACCATCTTGAATTGGTTGGGTTGTAGCCACACTGCTGTTACTGACGAAGTTTCAGGATTTGCACCCAACCACAGTAAGGAACGGTGGTGTATTTCCAAGTCAGGACTTGGATGGGAAACTGCAGGTCATGTGTTCACTTGCACCTGTTCATTTTGTAGGTGATGGAAGTTGCGGGCTTGAAGGAATAGCTCTTTCTAAGAGCCAGCTGAGATATGATGGATTAAATAGCCTCCTTTAGTGATGTGCCATTCTTTGAATCTCTGTACTGACTTAGCCCCCTATGCTGATACATGCCAATACCAATCAGAACCTAAGAATGTATAAGACTGCACAATACTCTTCCTACCTATCAGGATATTCTCAAAAGTGACAGATTTTAACACATCAATCCTTGAACATCTCTTTTTATTTTCCCTTTACCTCAGCCTTTCTCTTTTCCGTTGGAGTGGAAGAAGCTTTCTTCATGTGCAATATAATGACTGAATTTGGGCAGCTTTTAGGAACAATTGGGACCTATAGGCCACAGATAAATGGGAATCTCCCTCGGAGTGACTGCAGAATGGAAGGTGTGGAAAATAACAAACCCGTTAATGAGCTGCTACAAACATAATGGTTGGAAAGGCCTTGTTTTCTGCTGTAAGGAAGTAGGAAGTTAATGGGTAGTGAATGCAAAGATGGAGCTATGGTCTGTAACAAATTCACTGTCGAGAATGGTATTTTGAACTAAAATATGGCTTGCCTCTTTGACCATTCTGCCATAATGGCAGCCATATTGAAACAACCATGTTTGTTATGATTCGGGTCACATGAAAGGAATGGCTTCACTGGTGTGGGTCAAAGGGGAATGATGAGAAAAGGAATAACATCAATGTTGTGGTCGATTTCTCCTTTAAGAAATTTCCATCTTTTGTATCTCTAAAAAACAGAAATTTTTAGCTTTCGGTTGTTTTGCCTTTGGTTTGAGTATGTCTTGTTTGAAAATTCAGAATAAACCCAATATATAAATCTCTTACATACTAGCGCTCATAGTTTTTCCTTGGCTTTGAGGAGAGAGCTTCCACATTACTATAGCTAAACTAAATTTGTGAATATCTATGCGCACTGCTCTGGCCATAATTCAAATGACATTTATACAAGGTTTATTTCGTTGGATTGGATTTCCAATTATGTTTATACTCAAAAATGCTGTTGTACATGTATCAAAGGAACCTGTGACTGGTTGGTGTACAGGCTGCAGATGTGCACATCCTGTGTCCTTTCTAATTAAATGCCATGAATGCAGTATATCCTGCATGTGTTCTAAAAGTAAAAGGTTAACTTTTCTTCCTAATTATATGAAATAAGCAGAAGTGCAAGTGTCTTGCAACCAAATGTCACAACTAATTAATACACTGCTCATAAGATGCCAGCCAAAAACCAGCCTCTGTTTTCCATTTCCCTCACCAGTGAGTTTAAACAGTAAGGTATTAGGATAATGTCACTGGGCTAGTAATTCAGGAGAGCCAGGCCATTGCTGTGTGGGCATGCATTCAAATCCCACTACAGCAGCTGGTCAAATTTGAATTCACTTACTAAATGTGGATTATCGAGCTTGTCTTTGGGATGGTAACTGGGAAACTATCTTTGGTAGTTTAAAGCATCTTCCAGTTCATCAACGTCCTTCTGGGAAGGAAACCTGCCAGCCTTACACAGTCCACTTTACATGTGGCTCCAGAGCCAGAGCAACTGCTCTCTGAGTTGGCCTAGCAAGTCACTCAGTTCCAGGGAATTAGGGACGGGCAATAAGTGATGGTCTCACCAGTATGTGAAAGAATAGAGAGAACAGATGCTCCAGTTTCCTTCCAGGTGTACAGGTTAGGTGGGTTCACCATGCTAAATTGCTCATCCTGTTAAGGGATGTGCAGGTTAGATGGGTTGGTCATGTGAAATGCAGGATTACAGGGAACGGGTCGGGGAGTGAGTTGCTGTTCGGAGGGTTGGTGTGGACTTGATGGATCGAATGGCCTATTTACAGAATGTAGGGATAATTGAAAATATGTATGTTTACCTTAAGTATATTTCAAGCTAACTCTTGGATTACAGAGTGTTCATTTTCTTACTCATTGGTTTAAATAATTATCATGTAGTTGACAACATTTTATTACTGTTTGAAAATGGGTTAAACAGAAATCTAAATATTAGATTTACATTGTAAGGGATTTGCTTTGGTTAAGTAAAGACTTGGTTCTGTCAGCAGGGTGCTCTTGGGAGGTTTTCCAGTAGCAAATGTTACAGGCAAGGAGAGAGATAAAGAGACCACAGCCTCCTTGTGTCATCCTCACCACTTGCCTTCCCATCTATTTTTGTGTCATCTGCAAATTTGATGATGGTGATTTCGCGTTCCACACCCACATCATTAATTTACAGTAAACAATTGTCGACCCAATACTGATCCCTGAAGCACTCCATTTGGTACAGATTGCCAACTTTATGATGCTGCCCTTATCCCAACTCACTGTCTTCTAGTAGTTAGCTAATTGTCTACCCATGCTTATTCACTATTTCCAACACCATGGGCTCTTTTGGAAGTAAGTAGACGCAAATGTATCACCTTATCAAACCCCTTAAGAAAATCCAAATATATTAATCCACTATTTCCCCTTTATCTACCTTGCTTGTTAACCCCTCAAATAATTCCAGTAAGTTCATCAGGCATGACTTCCCCTTCATGAACCCATACTGACTGTGCCTGATTATGATATGCATTTCCAAATGTTGTGCTATTACATCCTTTGAAATAAACTCTTACATTTTCCCAATAACAGATGTTAAACTAACAGGCCAATAATTACATTTCTTTTTCTGCTTTCCATTTTGAATAAATTAACATTGGCATGAATTGGCCTAAATTGATGTGGTTACATTGGTAGATTTACAATCCTCTAGGACTCCTCCAGAGTCTGCAGATTCTTGGAAGGTTAATACCAGTCACCATCAGCTGTCCCTTTTACAGACAAGGATGACTCTCTTCCATTCCCAGGGTAAGTCTGTAGGGGCCTGTTCAAACCGATGGGGCGACTGTTACACTTGGGGCAGAAGGTGGTTATGGGAAGGGGTGGGTGCGGCATTGGTGTAGCAGCGCGCTCTTTGTGCTATTTTCCCCTTGGCTTCCAATTTTCCTGACAGCAAGACTCAAAATGCTCAACACCTTCCAAGATGCTCCACCTCCAATTTGAACGGTCTTGAGCCAGTGATTTCCAGGTGTCTGTGGGGATGCAGCATTTCACCAGTACATCTACTATCTCTATCTAATGGTAGCTACTACAGTGAACATCCTAGGATACATCCCATCAGTTTCAGGGGACTTATTGGATTTTACCCCCATTAAGTTCCCTCTTATGTTTTCTCTTGTGATAGTTTTCTCTTGCGATTTATTTCCTCCTCCACTTTCAACTTTTGATTATCTGCTGTTTTGGAATGCTATTAGTGTCTTCTGATGCAAAGTATTTATTCAACTCCTATGTCATTTCCTGGTTCCCCATTATTATTTACCCAGCCTCATTTTCTCAGGAATCTTTGTTCAAAAGGTCTAATGTTTGGAACTAGTGTATAGTATTTCTTGCCAATTTAATGCCTATTGCTCTGGAGAAAGTGGCCTTAGGCTGTGAGCTGTGCTAAAGAATGTCAGAGAGCACTGAAAACTCCAGCGTCAAATATATACAAGACAGGATAATGGAGGCAGATATTGTTCACTAATGAATTAGCTGAGGTACTACATCAGCCTGATAGCTCGATGGCTACCTTTTTCTTATGACCAGCTTTTCTTTTTAAATTCCAAAATTATTGAATTAAAATTCTGCAGCCATTGGTGGGATTTGAACAGCTCTCGCCAAGCCATTAGTCTAAGCCCCAGGCTTAATCATCCAGTAACACTACCACTATTTTACTGTATCCTTTCACACCAGACAATTTCAAGGTTCCTCGCAGGAACATCATCACAAACACATTGATCTCAAGTCAAGAGGAGAGTTTAGATCGATGACAAAAGAATTGATTTAAGATGACCTAGTAGGTGGACAGAAAAAGAGCATATATTATTTCAAAAAGTGCTGGAGAATTCTGCTCAGTGTCATGGATGCTGTCTATCTTTCATACAATGCCATAAAAATAGATTAGCTGGCTTCTGTCACATTGAAATCTTAAGACTGGTGCCGAATGTGAAATGGTAGCCCTCCTATATTGCAAAGGAGCCTGACTTGACAGAGAGCAATTCTGATGGTACAGCTCCAAATATGGTTCTAGGTTTTCATGGAGTCAGACTATAAACCAGTAACCCTCTGATTCAAAGCCTGACAACTGAACCACTGCTGGCACTGTTCGTAGAATATTAGAGAATCCCTACAGTGTGGAAGCAAGCCAATCAGCCCATCGAGTCCACATTGACCCTCCAAAGACCTATCACACGCAGATCCACCCCCTCCCCACCTTATCCCCTATAACACTGCATTTTCCTGTAACTAATCCACCTAACTTACACATCCCTGTACATTATAAGGCAATTTAGCATGGCCAAGTTACCTAAACTGCACAACTTTGTGACTGTGGGAGGAAACTGGAGCACCCAGAGAAAACCCACGCAGACACGGACAGCGGAATCAAGCTCAGGGTCCCAGTGAGGCAACAGTGTTAACTACTGAGCCACCGTGTCATCCACCGTTTTGTTGTCGGTTCAAACTTTTATTTTCAATTGGGCCCACGGACATTTTAATTAGAACGTAACCTGCCTGTTTGATTGCAAGTCACTGAAATTTGCACGATGTGAAATCAGTGCATAATGCATAATATGTCTAACCAAGTTTGATACCTAGTGGTATAGGACAGGTACAGACCATGCAAAGGATTGTCTGCAAAGTAAGAAAATAATCTAGTGAGCTACTACTGCCAGTTTCTCTATTTCTGATTTATTACACGGGCTGTTATTATCTGCTCAGAAATGATATAAGAAATATTGAAAATAAATGGATGATTCTCTTTGAAAGTTACATATTGTCAGCTCGGCATTTCAGAAATGCTACCCAGTTATTCCTTACCTCAGTGCATTATCATGTCTAAATGGGCTATTTAAAATAGACTAAGTTCATCATTTATAAGATTTTTTTAAACGTGTTAATATTTTTGAGAGATATGTAATGCATTATACTTGCAATTGAACATCACAGAAACTTTTCTATTGAGGAGAGAATGAATACATGAATAATTTAACTTTGCTCTTTTACTTTTATTTGCATATAAGATATTTAAATTTGCAGTTAACCACTAAGCTCTCCTCAATACCTTGACAGCATGAAGGCCTTTATTCCACCAGACAGCCTAGAGCAGGTGATTATTCTATTTACACAGATATAATTTGCAGCCTCCAGTGCTGTTAGGCAATGCTACCCCACAACTTTGTTTGGTGTGGATTTTTGAGACACTGCATCATCCCGGCATTGAGTGGGAAATGCAGGAAAATGAGTTTCCAGCAAAATGCTGATTTCTCTCCCACAAAAAGATGCCTGGATCCAGATTGCCCTGACAGATGTGTTTGATAGAGTGACTGTGAAAATGCATCCATTTTGTCTTCGTATGATGTTGCTGCTGGACAGTTTTGCAGAATGGGGTTAAAAAAAAAAATGTTGTGTAGTTTCCATCTTCCATAATTTTGGTAAAATGAGAGATTTATTGAAAAGGAGTCAAAGGCAGACAGAATCTTCCTGCTGTGATTACAATGTCACTGGCACCTAGCCATCAGGGGAGCTGTAGTTTGGCCAAGAGGCAGAAAGCAGAGAGTATTGGCAACCAATTGTTTCTCACACTGCAAGGAAGGGAGCAGTGATGTAGCCTTGGGTTCAGTGATTGGACATTTGCTCTTTTTGATATTTATTAATGGCCTGGGCTTGCTAAGTTTCAAACTCAGGAATGCAGAAAACTGTGAAGAGATAAGTGACAGATCTCAGGAGGATGTAGGCTTGGGAAATAGGCTATTATGTGGTACCCTACAAGATTTAACATAGAAACGTATGAAGTGAAACATTTCAAAAGGAAGAATAATGAATGGCAACAAAAATCTCATCATGACATTTGTGAGGGGTGGAATGGAGGAAGAGTTTGCACAGAAGTTACGAAGATGCCAGGATAAGGGTAGACAACTGTAAAAGAAGCATTCAGGATCCTTTTTTTTAGTATGGCTTCACTGGACCAAATGTAAGCTCCTGAGATAGGAACACAGAATCAGGACTGTCTCTATATTTCCAACACAATTTGGTAATAAGTATCCCATAGGATCCCTACAATGTGGAAACAAACTACTTGGCCCAACAAGTCCACACTGACCTTCTGAAGAGCATCCCATCTAGACCCAGATGCCCCCTACCCTACATAACCTTGTATTTCCCATTGCTAACCCACCTAGCCTGCACATCCTTAGGCGGTATGAGCAATTTAGCATGGTCAATCCACCTAACCTGCACATTTTTGGACTGTGGAAGGAAATCCGAGCACCGAGAGATAACCAACGTGGACACGGGTAGAATGTACGATCTCCAAATTGTCAGTCGCCCAAAGGTAGAACTGAACCAAGGTCCCTAGAGCTGTGAGGAAGCAATGTGAACCACTGAGCCACCATGCCATCCCAGATATTCTAAATTTCATTGGGGTGAGGTGGGGGAGGGGGGAGTGGGTGCAGATAGGTAATGAGAATTGGGACCACTGTCCCTGGAAAGAGTGAAGACTATGTATTAGAACCATCTTGGTGATTTGGTGCATCATTCCTTAAAATAACCTTCTAGCCATTATATTTATTTCCTCTCATTGCCTACACATACCCCATGCCCCATCCACACCAATTTACAACACTTCATAAAGCCCATCCCATGGCTCCTCATTCTGTCCATGCAATACTATGTTCCCAGCCACCCCATGGCTCTTCATACCATTTATGCCATCCTGGGCCTCTCACAGAGGCCCTCTAGACCCTATGGCAACTTAGTGCTAATTCATTTCAACCCATGCCCCACTCACCTCCATTTGCTGAGGCACCAACCATGCCAATTAACTCAGCATCCACCATGAGAGTACATCAGAAGCCATTTGACATTAAGTAAAATAAAGTTCTAGGATTGTAACAATGACTTCGCTATTTAAAATGAATATTCATGAATAAAAAAAGTTAAATTCATTCAAAATTCTTCAAATACTTAATACTTCATTAAATCAACAACATTAATAGCCTTTGCCAAAGACATTATAAACTTATGAAGCTGTCAAACTGTAACCTAACAAGCTCCCCACTGTGATGATGGCAGATTGTGGAATCAATCATTCATATCAACTTAGTGCCAAAGCAAGTCAAATTATAATTCTTACCCATTGTACTTTGCTTTATTATTTCACATGTCAGCTCATTATTAAATCAGTCATTAGCACTAACCATTAAATGATGACATTTAGGCTTATTTATGAAATTAAATGTAGTCAGAGCAGGCCATCTTTAGCATGTAAAGAGCATGAGGGTTTAAATGCACGGACAGCCTGATAGTTCAAATAATTTCATCCACTTTTAATCCAGATTCATATTTACCTTTAAAAGTCCCAAAGGACAGGTAACCTCTCCAAAGGGGCACTTGACACTCCCAAAGAAGCCAAAACATACTCTTCCTCTGTAAATAAATGTGGTTGCTTTAGGTCTTTTTCTCCACTGTCTAAATCATATGAGGGTTCTTTGAAGATTTCTCTGATGAATATTTCATCCATTTTAAGGGAGCTGTTCTTTACCATGTGCAGTTCCTCCATTGAAACAATATCCACCTCATTGAGCATTAGCTGTTTTGGGGTATTAGACTTGTGGAATAGGGACTCTGGCAACATTTGGACTAAGTCAGAGACCTCTTGTGTCTCTACAAAGACTGTAAAGAATAGAAAACACATTAAACAGTTTTATATCACTTGATTGGATACCAGATGCAGCATGATGCAAAGTTATGGGCATCGAGTTTCATTTATTCAATCATGGGGCATAGTCATTGTTGAATGGATGAACATTTATTGTCGATCCAATAATTTAGTTGTGCTTGAGAAAGTGCTGGTGAGTTACCATCTTGAACTACTTTAGTCCATTTGATGTAGACAGACTGACAATGCCATGAGAGAGGGAGTTCCAGGATGTTGAACACTGAAGCAACACTGAAGGACAAACAATATAGTTTCAAAGTCAGAAGTCACACAATACTAGGTTATAAGCTTTCAGAGCGCTGCTCCTTCGTCAGTTGACAAAATTTGTGATTTCAAATAAACCTTTTGGACTATAACCTGGTGTCATGTGACTTCTGACTCTGTGCATCCCAGTCCAACACCAGCACCTCCACATTATGATATACTTTCAAGTCAAGGTAGTGAGTGGCTTGGAAGGGAACTTGCAGATGGTCGTGTGCCCATGTATCTGTTGACAGGAGTTACAGTTAGAAGTTGTTGTGGGTTTGGTAAGTGTTTTCTCTGGCATTTAAGGAAGAATGCAAAAACCTAAAAGTGGGTATAAAGGAGATTTACAAGAATTGTACCATGGATCTGGAACTTAGGTTTTGTGGTGAGAATGGGGAAGCTGGGGTATTTTCCTGAGAGCAGTGTTAAGGGGAATTTTAATTGAAGTGTGCAAAAGGGTTTTGCAGGGAGGTTTTATGCAGCAAATAAGGAAATACTGATTCTAATCAGAGAGGATCAATGAGCAGAAACCTCCAACTTAAAATAATCATCAAAAGATGGAGGAAGGGGGAGCGAAGAAGTTTATTTCTCTCAGCACCAAGTTATTAGTGATAATTTACAATGCACTGCTTGGAAGAGTTAAAATTGAAGAGATATTTATCAAAAGACAACTGGACAAAATAACATGAAGAGGAAACATGAACAAGTCTGCAGCAGAGGGGTAAGGAATCAGGACTAATTGGACAGCTGTTATGAAGATCCAGCCACAGTAAGATCGGCTAAAAAGATACTATATCGGCCGATGATTCTTCCACGACTGAGTTGCAGTACAGGCACTGCGGCTTGATTCGTAGTCACCTTCATGCATGGTTTTCCATTTCATGACTGACGCTGTCAAAAACGATCATAGTAACTGTCAGATTACTGGCAGTAACTGATTTATCCAAGAAAGGGATCCATGAAATTGAGGAGTTTGACAGCTATCCATTGAAAAGAACAGTCAAGGGCATTAACCTTGACAAAAGCAGTGTCACTGCTGCTGGGATCAGCTGACTCAACAATGACTGCAGTGTTGAAACTGACCCTTGGCTCAGTACCATGGGCTGTTGGAAACTGAAAGATTGGACTGAGGAAAAGACACTCATTGCTTGGGAACTACAATGTCCTCTATCATAAAGCCTCATCATAATCACACAAAGAGTCATAGAGATTCACAGCATTTTACAGCATGGAAAATAGCTATTCAGCTTATTATGTCTATGCCAGCATCAAATATCCATCTATTCCCATCCCAGTTTCCCACAGCTTGACTACACAACAGCAATAGGAACTCTTTAGCCTGCCAGTCTAAGATATTAATAGAATAAACTACACCAAGCTGCATCAATTCATCCTCCTTCTTTAGACCCACTAATTATTGCCCATAACGAGTTTCTATCCCTGTGTTTTCCGCCCGTTCACATTTCTATTAAGATACGCCTTAAATAATGTTACAGTATGTGTTTCCACCATCTGCACTGGCAGTGCATTCCAGGCACCCACCACTCTCTGTGTGAAAAATTTGCCTTGCACTTCTCCCTAAATTTTCCCCCCTCACTTTGAAACTGTGCCTTCTTGTAGTTGACCTGTTCACCCTGGGAAAAAGCCTCTGATTATCTACCTTATCTGTGCCTCTCAACTTTGTAGACCGCCATCCGGTCGCTCCTCAGCCTCAGTCTTTCCAGTGAAAACAATTCTGGGACATTGATTTGCAGACATTTTGTCCTCTGTCTCAGTGACATTTTCAGTGTTTTGGAGCCTCCTGTGAAGTACTGCTGTACTGTGTCTTCTGGAATTTATTTGGTTCCATTCCTGCTGCTTCTGGTTGCCAGTTCCAGCTGTTTGTTGTAGTGGTCGGTATATTGGGTCACGGTCAATATGTTTGTTGATGGATACCGACCACTACAATGAAAAACCAAAGTCTGCAAATAAATAAATTACAGATGACACAGTGCAGCAGCGCTTCACAGGAGGCTCCAAAGCACTGACGATGTCACATGGACCGGGGACGAAACGTCTGCAAACCAACTTCCCAGCTTGGCGAACATACCCACAACCAGCATCCGAGCTATAAATCTTGACATTAACCTTGAATATCAAAGCTGCAGTGAGGGAGGATACCCCTGGAGGGATCCTACAGTGAGGCATTATGGGTAGAGCCTCAGGAATAGGAAGGGTGCAATCACAATGCTGGGATTGTACTACAGATCTCCCAGCTCCCAGTGGGCGATAGAGGAAGAGATATGGAGTCAGATTCCAGAAAGGTCTGAAAATAACAGGATTGTTGTGGTTGGTCACTTTAACTTGCCCCATATTGACTGTGACTCATTAGTGCCGGGGGTTTGGATGGGGAACAATTTGTTAGGTGTGTCCAGGAGGGTTTTTTGAAACAGTACATGGATAGTCTAACAAGAGATTGGGCCATACTGGACCTGGTATTAGGAAATGAACCCAGCCAGGTGATCTAAGTTTCAGTGCAGGGCGGGGCTGTTGGGGTGTGGTTGGGGTGCATTTGGGAATAGTGACCATAATTCTGTAGGTTTTTGGATACTAATGCATAAGGACAAAGAGTGGACCTCTGGTGAAAGTATTAAACTGGGGGAAGGCCAATATTTCCCTCCCCTCCCCTATCAGCGTTCCGAAAAGACCTTTCCCTCCGTGACTCCCTCATCAGGTCCACACTCCCCACCAACCCAACCTCCACTCCCTGCACCTTCCCCTGCAACTGTAAGAAATGCAAAACTTGCGCCCACACCTCACCCCTCACTAGAAATGCAAAACTTGCGCCCACACCTCACCCCTCACTTCCCTCCAAGGCTCCAAGGGATCTGATGAAGGGCTTATGCCCGAAACGTCGATTCTCCTGTTCCTTGGATGCTGCCTGACCTGCTGTGCTTTACCAGCAATACATTTTCAGCTCTGTATTAATCCAGGCTCTAAGATTATCCATCTTACCTGTTATACTTCTTGCATCGAAGTAAATACAGTCCAAGCCTCCAGTTCTGCTGAGCTTAGCAACCTCTCCCTGACTGTTCTTCCTCTGAACTATATTTGCTTTCGTCTCAAGGTCTTCCCCAGTCTCAATATTTATTGGCCTGCTGCTCTGGTTCCCACACCTTGCCTCATTCACTTAAACCCTCCCGAGTGGTACTAGCAAATCTCTCTGCCAGGATAATGGTGCCCCTCCTGTTTAGGTGCAACTCATCCTTCTTGTACAGGTGCCACCTTCCCTGGCAGACATCCCAATGATCCACATATCTGAAGCCCTTCCCCCCTACACCAGCTCTTTAGCCCATGTGTTCAATTGCACATTGTCCCCTCCTAATTGATGCTTCTAACCTGGGAAAAAGACTCCAACTATCCATTCTACCCATGCCTCTCTTAATTTTGTAAACTTCTATCAGGTCACCCCTCAGCCTTCAATGTTCAAGTGAAAACAAACCAGGTTTGTCCAATCTCTCTCCATAGCAAATATCCTCCAAACCAGACAATATCCTGGTACCTAGCCTCTCCAAAGAGTCTACACCTTTTTGGTCGTGTGGCAACCAGAACTGCACACAATATTCCAAATATGGCTTCGCAACATGACTTGCTAATGTTTATACTCTACGCTCTGACCGCTGAGGTAAGCATGCCATTTGCCTTATTGATCTTTGTGAATACGATGTAAATTATTCGTGCAGGACCTCACTCACACCCTCTGCCTCCACTAATAAATTTCCTCCTTTATCCTTGTGTGGATCTGTCCTTCCCCTAGACATCCTCTTGCTCCTCTTGCTCCTGACTTATGTGTAGAAAAGCCTTGAGCTTTTCTTTAATCCTGTTTGCCAAAGACACTTTGTGGCCCTGTTTAGCCCTCCTAACTCCTTGTTTAACTTCTTTCCTACTGTCTTTATATTCTTCTAGGCCTCTGTCTGTTTTCAGTTTCCTAAATCTAACGTATGCCTCCTTTCTCTTTTTGACAAAGTTCATAACTTCTCTTCTCATCCCAAAGTTTCCGAATCTTGCCATCCTTACCCTGAACCCTAAACTCTAGTCAATTGACTTTTAAAAGGCTCTTATGACAGATGTGGATATTCACTCAAACAGCTGCCCCCAATCTGTATTCCCCATTTCCTGTCTAATATTGTGATAGTTAGCCATCCCTCATAAATGCTTTCACTCAAGAACTACTCTTTATCCATAAGTAATTTAAAATTTATGGAATTATGATCACGGTTCTCAAGATACTCGCCTATTGAATTTTCAATCATCTGACCAGGCCTATTCCCCAATACCATGTCTAGTATAGCCCCTTCCCTAGTTGGACTATTTGCATATTGTGTCAAGAAACACTCCCGAATGCACCTAACAAATTTCCCCCTCATCCAAGCCCTTGGCAGTGAAGGATTCCCAGTCAATATATGGGAAGTTTTAATCATCCTTCATAACAACCTTTATGCTTTCACATTTTTCCATAATCTCCCCACATATCTGTTTGTCTATCTCCCACTGGCTGTTGTGAGACTCTGTAGTGGAATCCCATCAAAGTGATGGTACCCTTCCTATTCCTGATCAAAATGATGGCACCCTTCCGATTCCTGTTGTTATCATCACCCTTGCTGCATTCTAAAAAGGAAGCCATTCAGCCCTTCACATCTATATACAGGTTTTTAGGGAAAATATAGGAAAGTGGAGTTAAGGATTGTTAGATCAGCCAGGATCTCTTTAAATGGCTTCAGCAGATTCAATGGGCTGAATATACATATGTTTTATAGTCTTATGGTCTACATCAGCTCTCTCAACATGTTAACTTGTGGGCCCCATTCTCTACCTTCAGTTACAGTTTTTAATCCTCTCCAAATATTTTCTTGCCTCCATTATTGGAGAACATGTATGAGGGGCTGAATGGCCTGGCCTGTTCCTCTGTCACCATGCTTTTAACTCTGGGTTCCTCTGAAACCCACAGCTGCTGTAATGGATTCTAGCAGTTCAAGACATGCTGCCTGTAGTGTGCTAACACAATACGGATTGCAGATCGAACCTAGAACATCCTGGGCCGCAGGCCAAAGCCATTCACAATGTTTAGGGTGCACAATTTCTGATAGATGGCAAGGCCTTTGAGAGGATGCAGAGGCATTTTACAAGATTGGTACCATGTGAGGAGAGCTGAGTTCTGCAAAGCGACTAGAGAACCATCTTTTTGAACTTCATTCATGGGATGTAAACGTTGCTGTTGCCTACCCCTACTTGCTCCTGACAAGGTGGTGGTGACTCATCTTCTTGAACCACAGCAGTCCATTTGGTGTGGGGATACCCAGCCTGCTGACAGGGAATGAGTTCCAAGGTTTTGAACCGATGTCAATGAAGGAACACAGAAACATAGAACACAGAAAATCGAGAAAGAAGGTAGGCCATTCAGCACATCAAGACCACACCACCAACCGATATGCTCAAAGCTGATCCTCTGTCTCTATGTGATTCGCCCACTCTCTTCCCATACACCTTGATATCCTTCTCTTTCACCATTCTCTGAATGAAGAAACCTCTCCTCATCTCGGACTTGGAGGGCCAAAGGGCCTGTCCCTGGGCTGTAAATTTTCTTTTCTTCAAAATAGCCTGCTGCATATCTTAAGACTGGAGCTCCTGTCCAGGGGAAGCCTCACTTCTGCAACTTTTCCATCCAGTCCTGTCAGAATGTTTTATGGCTCATTGATTCCTGTCTGATTCTTCAAAACTCCAATGAATACAGGGTCAGTTAGACCGGCTTTCCGTCATATGACAAACCTACTGTCACAGGATAAACTCAGTAAAGTAAACATTCGCTGCATTTTCATTGATTTAGATTACATTACAGTGTGGAAACAGGCCCTTTGGCCCAACAAGTCCACGCCAACCCGCCGAAGCGCAACCCACCCATACCCCTACATTTACCCCTTACCTAACTCTACGGACAATTTAGCATGGCCAATTCACCTAACCTGCACATCTTTGGACTGTGGGAGGAAACCGGAGCACCCGGAGGAAACCCACGCAGACACGGGGGGGACGTGCAAACTCCACACAGTCAGTCGTCTGAGGCGGGAATTGAACCCAGGTCTCTGGCGCTATGAGGCAGCAGTGCTAACCACTGTGCCACCGTGCCGCCAAATTGATAGTCTATCTTTTCTTATATAAAGAGACTAAAGCTGCACACAATACTCCAGGACCCTGTAGAGCTGCAAAAAGACTTCCTTGCTCCTGTATTCAAATCTTCTCGTAATAAATGCCAAACATTTCCTTGCAATGAATGCCATATTTCCAAGTGTGGACCGCATTGTGGGTCAGTGGTCAGCGCTGGTGCCTCACAGTGCCAGGGACCTGGGTTCATTTCCAGCCTTCCTATACAGCCAGACTGTCTGTATGGAGTTTTCACATTCTGCCTGAGTCTGCATGGGTTTCCTCCGGGTGCTCCAGTTTCCTCCCATAATCCAAAGATGTGCAGGTAGGTGAATTGGCCATGCTAAATTGCCCATCGTATGCAGAGATGTGTAGGATAGTTACATCAGTCAGGGGTAAATCTACAGCAATAGGGTAGGGGAAGGGGTCTGGATTACTCTTCGGAGGGTCAGTGTGGACTTGTTGGGCCAAATGGCCTGTTTCCGCATTGTAGGTTTCTGTGATTCTATGAAG
This sequence comes from Chiloscyllium plagiosum, assembly GCF_004010195.1. Taxonomy (NCBI): domain Eukaryota; kingdom Metazoa; phylum Chordata; class Chondrichthyes; order Orectolobiformes; family Hemiscylliidae; genus Chiloscyllium; species Chiloscyllium plagiosum. The sequence goes on from NC_057721.1 coordinate 76,981,923, forward strand.
TTGGAATGATGTGTGACTTGGCAAGGGTTTGCAAGTGTAGATATTCCCATGGTTCTGTGGTTCTTGTCGTTCCATGTGTTGGAGATCAAGAGCTTGGAAGGTGCTGCCAAAGGAACCTCAATGTGCTATTGTAGTGCCTTGTAGATGGCATTCTCAAGAGCAACTCTGCATTGGCAAGGGAAGGAACTCAAGTTATGTTGAGGGGATGCTATTAAAACTCAGCTTTTAAAATATTAGCATCCCAGCCTCCACTGATCTCTGGGGAAGAGAATTCTATAGGCTAATGATATTCTGAGATGGAAAAAAAACACCTTCATCCTTTTCTTAAATGTGAGATTCCTTACTAATTAAATTACATCCCTGAATTCTAGTCTCTTCACAAGTAGAAAAATCCTGACAGGATCCAGACTGTCAGGTTCCCTCCAGATCTTACATACCTCAATAAGATCATCAGTCTTTCTTCTAAACTGCAATGGACACACGCCCAGCCTGTTTAGGCTTTCCTTCATAGGATAAGACCCAAGACTCATTTGTGTCCTTCTCTGAACGGATTCTAATGTTGTCATAACCTTTCTCAAAACTGTACACAGTACTATAGACGTACATATTGATTGTCCAAATAGGCCATGGCAGACTCAGATATGTGGGTTAATGTTCAAGCAACTTCAGAAGGTAGTCCCTCTGAGGCTAGCTAAACAGAACTCTGCCTGATAGTCTGTCTGATTCTGTCACACCTCTGCCCAATTAAAACAGAAAGCCATCAACCTAGACAGCCCTACTATCAAATACATTTACATTGTTTGTGTTTCATTCTTATATATTATACAGAAATCTTCAGTGATTAGTCTTTACCTTATCCTGTGCACAGAAATCTATTATATACTGTTGTGGTTCTGTTCGCTGAGCTGGAAGTTTTTGTTGCAAGCGTTTCGTCCCCTGTCTAGGTGACATCCTCAGTGCTTGGGAGCCTCCTGTGAAGCGCTTCTGTGGTGTTTCCTCCGGCATTTATAGTGGCCTGTCCCTGCCGCTTCCGGTTGTCAGTTTCAGCTGTCCGCTGTAGTGGCCGGTATATTGGGCCCAGGTCGATGTGTTTGTTGATGGAGTTTGTGGATGAGTGCCATGCTTCTCGGAATTCCTGGCTGTTCTTTGTTTCGCTTGCCCTATAATGGTAGTGTTATCCCAGTCAAATTCATGTTGCTTGTTGTCTGCGTGTGTGCCGACTAAGGATAGCAGATCGTGTCGTTTCGTGGCTAGTTGATGTTCGTGGATGCGGATCGTTAGCTGTCTTCCTGTTTGTCCTATATGGTGTTTTGTGCAGTCCTTGCATGGGATTTTGTACACTACATTAGTTTTGCTCATGTTGGGTATCGGGTCCTTCGTTTTGGTGAGTTGTTGTCTGAGAGTGGCTGTTGGTTTGTGTGCTGTTATAAGTCCTAGTGGTCGCAGTAGTCTGGCTGTCATTTCAGAGATGTTATTATATCTCAAAGATCACTAATCTATTATACTTTCAAGTCTGCTCCCAAAGCTATGACAGGCCTTAAGATGCACTAGGTTATACTCCAGTCAAGAAGACACAACCATGCCTCCTCTTCCTCAGGTGGCTCAGGATATTTGGCAAGTCCACAAGGACCCTCACCGACTTCTACAGATGCAGCATTGAAAGCACACTGTCTGGTGTATAATGGCCTGGTACAGCAACAGCTCTGCCCAGGATTGTAAGAAACTACAGAAGGTGGTGTGCACAGCCCAGACCATTGTAGTAGCCAACCTTGCATCCATGGATAAAAACAAGGACTGCAGATGCTGGAAACCAGAGTCTGGATCAGAGTGGTGCTAGAAAAGCACAGCAGGTCAGGCACATCCGAGGAGCAAGAAAATCGACACTTCGGGCAAAAGCCCTTCATCAGGACTCCATTTACACAGCTCACACACTGAAATGCTACCAACATCATCAAAGAACCATTGCACTCCAGCAATATTTTCCTACAATCCCTTTCATCCGGTAGAAGCCTAAACACAGCAGATTCAGGACCAGCTCCTTCCCAACCGTTATTAGACAAATGAATGAATTCTCTAGCATCAATAAGCAGCGTAACTTGTTATGCCTCTGTACATCTTTGCTTACTATGATCTGCCTGTGCTGCTCATAAACAAAGCTGTACCTTACTTTGGTACACATGTCAATCAACAAATCAATCATTCAAGAGAAAAGAACAGAGTAGTGAGACTAATTCAACATAGAGGTAGTATGGGAATGATGGACCAAACATCCTTCTCTATCTGTTGTGGACAGTCCAAATGAAGTGTGGTTAGATACAGTCTGTCTGTTTTTGGAACATATGGCTTCTCTACTTGGCATCACACTGACACTGAAACTTCTATATCACAGTGATTAACTGTATATCAATTTGTCATTTATCTATGTAAGATGGCTAACACCAACTGTTGTGCACAGTTTTGAGAAACATGTTATCTTTGGCTGCTTCATTGCAGTAAACACGTAACACGCCAGTAACAGGAAGTTGCTATCGAGCCAAAAAGACATTTCATACCAGCATCTCAAATGCTAGGCTTCAGCCAATTTAATTCACTAAAGGTGATATCTAGAAATAGTGGGAGGCATTAGATACTGCAAAAAGTTGTAGGGTTTAGCAGCGTTCTGGCATTAATACTTTAAAAAAAAGCTCCAGAACAGAATTTGGGAGAGGTGGTGACATATTGGTAATATCCATGGGCTAATGATTCAAAGCCCTAAGGCCAATGTTCCAGGGACATGGGCTTGAATCCCACCTTGGCAGATAGCGACATTTGAATTCAGGATAAATCTGGACAATTACAAAAGAAGCCAGTCCAATGATGACCATGTAATCACTGACAATTTACAATAAAAGCCCATCTGGTTCACTAATGTCCTTTAGGGAAGGATCTGCCATATTTATATTCAGCAAATATCTTAGTTTTATCCCTCTGCCCCTCCACTTTAATGAATTTCAGGCACATCATGATGCTGAACGCTTCTTCCATCGCCTTTGCCTCAGTGCTCACTTCTTTGGACAAGAGTCCCCTCTCTGACCTGTACCCCTTTGCCCAGCTCCAGCACTCTCCCTCCAGTTGGACCCCTCTCTCTGGCTGTTTACTTGTACTCGACCTGTTCATCAAGAACTGTCGATGTGACAGCGGTCACCTCAATTTCACTGCCCCCACTCACCCATTCCAACCGACCTCTCTGTGCTTTCAGATCTAACCCTGACTTTGTCATTAAGCCTGCCAACAAGGGTGGTGCAGTTGTTGTCTGGTGGACTGTCCTCTGTGTTGCAGAGGCTGAGCGCCAGCTCTCAGATATCTCCTCCAATCTCTCCCGGACCATAATTCCAACATGGAACATCAGGCCATTGTATCAACTATGGTCACCATCTCATTCCATCAGGTGATCTCCCCCCACTCCCATCCTCTCCAATCTGAAAGTCCCCCGGCCCCGCACAGCTCACTTCTCCCTCCTTCCCAAAATCCACAAACAGGATTGCCTGAGCAGACCCATTGTTTCTTCCTGCTCCTGCCCGACAGAACTCGTCTCTCCTTATGTTAACTCGGTCTTTTCTCCACTGCTCCAATCCCTTCCTACATTCCTCGGACACTTTATGCCAGTTTCTGAATTTTAGTTTGTGGGCTCCAGCTGCCTTCCCTTTCCCATGGACATGCAATCCCTTCCCACGTGAAATGGATCAGACCCCATTGAGGGCCCTGTCAACAATGTCTATCCCCCACCTCAGGAGGGCTCAGGGCTCTCTGCTTCTTCCTGGAGCAAAGGCCTGAACCGTGCCCACCCACCCTTCCCCGCCCAGCTGAGCTCGTCCTCGCCCTCAACAACCTCTCCTTTAACTCCTCCCATTTACATCAGGTCAGACAGTGGCCATGGGTATCCACGTGGGCCAAAGTGATGCCTGTCTCTTTGGGCGACAGTCCGATTCCGGTCTCCGGTACATCGATAACATCATTGGTGCTACTTCCCTCTCTCATCCTGAATTAGAAAAGTTTATCTATTTCACCTCCAATTTCTGTCACCTTCACCTATTCCATTTCAGAGTCCTCCCTTCCCTTCCTTGGTATCTCTGTTACCATTTCTGGGAATAGGCTCACTAGCAATAACCACTACAAACCCACAGTTACCTTGACTATATGTCCTCACACTCTGCTTCCTCAATCCCATTCTCTGTTTCTCCATCTCCATGGCATCTGTTTTGATGTTTCCAGCTTGTACAAGGGAGCCTCTGAAACGTTGACCTTCTTCCTCAGCCAAGGATTCCCCAGTACCATAATGACTGGGCCCTCAACCAAGGCCCCACCATTAGTTGTGTACATTCTGCCCTGGTTCATGTTACTAAAATGCAATTTATCTGCATTAAACTCCTTCTGCCATTCCTCGGCCCATTGGCGCAGTTGATCAAGATTCACTGTACTCTTAGATAGCTTGCTTCCATTCCACTATACCACCAATTTTGGTGTCATCTGCAAATTTACTAACCATGGTGCCTGTATTGTCAACCAAGTTCTTTGTGTAAGTGATGAATAACAATGGACTCAGCACCAATACTTGCAGCATATTGCTGGTTTCAGGCCTGCATCCTGATCAACAACACTCCACTACCACCCTCTGTCTTCTACTGACAAGCCAATTTGGTATCCAATTGTCTAGCTATCCCTGTATCCCATGTGTTCTAGCTTTACTCATCAGTCTTCCATACAGAAACTTATTGAAGGCCATGCTAGAGTCCATGTAGACAATATCTACCACTCTGCCTACATCTATCTTCTTGGCCCCTTCTTTAAAAAACTCACTTGAATTTGAGACATGATTTCCCATGCACAAAACCATGTTGACCATCCCTAATCAGTCCTTACTTTTCAAAATGCATGTCGATCCTATCTCTCCACATCCCCTCCAACAACTTACCCACCACTGACATTGGGCTCAACAGTCTACAGTTTCCTGGCTTTTCCTTGCTATCTTACTGAAATAATGGCAGCACATGAGCCACTCTCCATTCTACAATCTTCTGGCACCTCACCAGTGACTGTTGATGATGCAAATATCTTTGCTAGGGGCCCCAAAAGTTCCTCCCTCACTTTCCGTAATGTTCTGGGATACATTTGATCAGGCCCCGGGATTTATCTATCTTTGTGCATTTTAAGACTTCCAGCACGTGCTCTTTTGTGAGTTCTTTTCAATCTATCACTATTTATTTTCATGATTTCCCTAGCTTCCATGTCTTTCTCCATGGTGAATGTTGATGATAAAAATGAACTCCTGAGTTCACGAAGACATTTGACATCATTGTGCTCAGCATATGGCATAAGATATTGAAATGAGCAATAGTTAAGGCCTGCAAATAGGCAGATGATAGGCAAATAGGCCAAACTACATATCATCAACCATCCATAATGAGGGATGTGGATTTGGATACAGAAGATGTTGTGCCAGACCACAGCAACATATCAATGACAAATGACACACATCTGTCTGTGACAATGACCAGCACAATAAAGAATGAAGCTCCATGAACAAGTTGTAATGATTGTATGAAGACCAGATTCAGTTGTGGTGTTCAACCAAATCATTAAGTCAAGGTGGCTAAACCTCCCAATCGGGTCCTATTCAGGCTGTTACATGGCCACCACTCATAAGAGGAGAAAGGAAATGTAGCAGAGAAACTCAGCTGCTATCCTTGAGAAATGGAAGCATTGACATTAATGACTGGAAGGAGACTGTGATCAACTCCAAGCTGCACCTTGCTCCAAGCCCATGACTATACAGAGTGGCAACAGAGAAAGAAAAGAAAGGAGTCAACTTCTGTGATCCCGCATCGCCCTGAGGGGATATTCTGCCCAATGTGCCCAATACTTTTACAAGAATGTTGCCAAGACTCAACAGGTCTGTGTTATCGGGAGTGGTTGGACAAGCTAGGACTCTTTTTCTTTAGAGCGTAGGAGACTGAGGGATGTGTAGGTTAGCTTCAATGGTTTGGGGAAATGTAGAGTGGTGGGGGAATGGATCTGGGTGGGATACTCTTCAGAGGGTTGATGTGGGCTTCTTGGGCCAATAGCCTGTTTTCACACAGCAGGGAATTCTATGATTCCTTAGTGCTGACCAGAAACTGAGTTGGACCAACTAATGAAAACTAACGTGGTTACAAGAGCAGGCTGAAAGGTTCTGTGGGGCTCAACCCAGCCCTGAATCCACAATGCTTGTCCATCTACAAGGCACACATCAGGAATGGGATAGTATATTCCCCCTTTGCCTGGATGGGCGCAGCTCCAACTATACTCAAGAAGCTCAACACCCTGGTCAAAGCACTTCATCTGATTGGGTTTTGATCACTTGCTCCACCAACCTCTCAAAGTATCACACTTCAACACAACAAATTATCAGAACTTTCCAAATCCACGGCCTATATCGCTAAAGGGCAATGGCAGCAGAAGAGACGGAACACCATCACCACCTGCAATTCCCTTCTATCGCGATGTGGCTGTTCTTTCGCTGTCATTGTGTCAGAATCCTAGAGCTCCCATCAGATCACCCACACTGCACGGACTGCTGTGGTTCAAGAATGTGGCTCAGGATCACCTTCTCAAGGGCTGGGCAGGCTAGTCTTGACACAGATGCTCACATTTCGTGAATGAATATGACTTGTCATGGAGTTTGTGCTGTCTTCAAAGTAGCAATGTTGTAAATCTGAGTGCCTCTCTATTAGAGCACAGTTGGTAATAGCCATTGAGTGATTGAGTATCAAGTGACTGGATGGAATTTGGAGTCATCCTTGAATAAAGTGTACAGATTGAAGAGGATTGAACAATGTCTGCGATTGTGTAAAAAAACATAAATCTTGATGCACAGAATAGAATAGTCCCTTAATTTTCAATTCTCCACCATATCAAGACTGGTATTAAACACTAAATCAAGTGCAACATTTATAACACCTTCTCACATTGCAGTGCTGCACAGAGTACTGTGTATTGCTGTTAAAGTGCATCAAGTGATCATTTTTTGTAACTGCAGCAGCCATCTTTGCTATAACAGCATCCCAAGCCATGCTCTGAAACCTACTTACTGTTTTCCTCTAAAACCACCTTTGATATCCTTCAAGTGTCTTTGATTTACAATGTTTTGTTGTTTGCATCTGACCATTTTATGTATAGCTCTCTTCAAGGTATTGATCCAGGGTAATCATAGTTTCCCTGGGTTCTGAGCAAAAAAAAAAATCACCTTTGTTCAACTACTTTCTCCAGGGGTTGGGGGATTAGACTTTATGAATAAGAAGCTCTCAAATACTCTATAAATGCTTTGTGTTCCTATCAATCATTAATGGGATTTCTCTCCTCTCTAAAACACATTGTACAGATAAAACCAACGTGATTTTCACAATAAATCCTTGGCCATCAGCATCTCTTCATTATTTTTCCAATCTTCCCTTAATTCTTCTTTCCACCACAAAGTAACTCCAAGTACATTCACAAACAGAATCACAAAGTCATTATTTTTAGCATTGTAACCCACTTAGATTTGTCCACATTTAAGGGGTGGTTCAGTGGTTAGCACTGCTGTCTCACAGCACCAGGGTCCTAGGTTCGATTCCAGCCCTGGGTGACTGTCTGTGTGGACAGTTTCCTCCCACAATCTGAAGATGTGCAGGTTAGGTGAATTGGCCACGGTATATTGCACATAGTGTTAGGTGCATTTTTCAATGGGACTGGGTGGGTTACTCTTCAGAGCGTCGGTGTGGACTTGTTGGGAATCACTGAATTGTTGCAATGCAGAAAATCAGACCTTCCAGATGTTTCTCTCCTCACGTGGCCAACTAAAATGCTGTGGTGTAGGCCTGAACCAGCCCACGTCACGTCTCCCCTCTCGTCCATGTGTTCACTGACCCACCTGGCTTATGATTGTAAGGTTCCTGTTCATGTTTTCAAATCCCTCCCTGTCCTTTTCTTTCCTTAACTTTGTAATCTCTGACTGTAAGACCCTCTGAGATTATTGCACAACTCCAATTCTCATATATTGCACATCCCCAGTTTTAAGCAATCCACCTTTGGAAGTCACATCTTGAACTGCTGAGGCCCCAAGTTCTGTAATTACCTCCTTAAACTTTTCCATTTCTCCTTCCCTTTGCTTCTTTCAGAGGCTTCTTTGAAGCTACATCTAGTCCAAACCTTTAAGTCATCTGCCCTAATAGTTCTCAATGTGGTTCAGTACTACATTTTGATTTACAACTCACCTTTGAGGGACTCTGGAATTGTTTATTGCTTTAAAGGTGCCACATAAATGCAAGTTGATGTTGCTGCTCAATCTCCCATTTCTCCACCCACCAGTGGGTTTTGGAAACTTCAGTTTGGTCTTACCTTATCATCTCTCAGTTTACCTTTTGGTTTAGATGCTTTTCAGCTTGATGGCACTACTGTAAGCCTGACAGATTGGAAAGAGACCACAGCACCATCTCAAAGAACAGCAGATAAGACTTTAGTGTGCTGTCTGTGTCGATGGACACTCAAACCTTCATCCTCGAGCATCGTGATTAAAATAACCTGTTCCTGCTTTCTCCTACAAAGAGGTTGTTCATCTTCTATTCCCCATTCATTTAATGACATTACAACCTCATGAGTAAAGGTGTGAAGTTGGGGGGGCAGTACGGATGATGGGAATATGAGGACAGACTTTATTTTTTGAATGAGAAACCTTCAAGGACTGACCAGTAGTACAGCTAGAGCTGAGGGAGCTGTGGATGCTAAGAATGCTGAGATTTCTGAGATCACCATTTTCACCAAATATCCAAAACAACTGCACCTTCTGAATCTTGTGGGAAAAGCCTGCCTTAATGGCATCCACCTGCATTGAGTTTCTTAAGACATTTTCATCCAGTTTTCTATTTTCAATCAACCAGGCTTTTACATCCTCTTCCCATGCTAATTCCCATTGTCTATTCCACAAGTACCTCAACACAGCCATCACTGCTCAAGGGTATTCATCAAACATGTGGGCAGCACAGTGGCTCAGTGGTTAGCACTGCTGCCTCACAGCGCTAGGGACCTGGGTTAGATTCCCACCTTGGGCAACTCTCTGTGTGGAGTTTGCACGTTCTCCCCATATCTGTGCGCGGGTTTCTGCCCACAATCCAAAGATGTGCAGGTTAGGGTGGATTGGCCTTGCTAAATTGCCTCATAGGGTCCAGGGATCTTATCAAATAATGGAGCTGACTTGAGGGGCACTCCTGCTCTATAATCTTGTGCTTCTCAGCTACGGAAGTACATCAGGAATGTAAGAAAATATCAAATCCTTTTTGGGCGAGAAAAGATCTGGATGGCAGCAGTGAGGTAAATGACGAACTGATCTAATTGTTCAGCGATAAAGGTTGGCTTGGTCAATTTGGTCTTTCTTCACATAGTCCCCAGGAATCACTCATTGTAAACCTAAGAGGACCAATGTGGCTCCACAGTAATGTCTCATTGGAGAGATGTCCCTAAACTAAAAATGTGCATGGATGGCAGTGCAATACAAGTAAATGGAAGTTTGGATTGACTGTCTGTGGATAGTGATACATTGCCAATTTCTCCATTTATTTAAATGAATTTGCACTTCAGTATGCAGATGATATCAATTTAAAAGTGACAAATATAAGGATTCAGGGCAGGAGTTGACTAGGTAGCCCATTGGGCCTGCTCTGCTGGTCAATATGTTCATTGCAGATGTTCAATGCCACTGACTTGAGGTGGTGTCAGTTGAGGATATTGGTGACCACTTCAGGTGAAACAGAAGTTAGCAGAATTGTAATGTAGCTAGTAGATGTGGCAATAAGCTGGAATTCCCTACCTCACTCCTTTCATGGATCGACGTCACATTTTGACCGGCAGAGGTACAAAGAGAAAATCAACTATCTGCTCAGGACTATGAGGGAAAAGCAATAAAAACCATCCTCCCGATTAGCTCTAATTACACTGAGCCAACACAGAGTTTCCTGGAAATTAAAGATTCCTCTCTGTAACCAGGAATTCACCCCTTTGCTCCAGCTCTACCAAATGCAGATTAGCCCATGGTTAACCTTTCTGCCTTCATCTCTGATATTGTAGACAATACACAATAGGTACAGGAGTAGGCCATTCTGCCCTTCGAGCCTGCATCACCATTCAATATGATCATGGCTGATCATCCTCAATCAGTATCCTGTTCTTGCCTTATCTCCATAACCCTTGATTCCACTATCCTTGAGAGCTCTATCCAACTCTTTCTTAAATGAATCCAGAGACTGGGCCTCCACTGCCCTCTGGGGCAGAGCATTCCACACAGGCACCATCTCTGGGTGAAGAAGCTTCTCTTCATCTCTGTCCTAAATGGTCTACCCCGTATTTTTAAGCTGTGTCCTCTGGTTCGGCACTCACCCATCAGCGGAAACATGTTTCCTGCCTCCAGAGTGTCCAATCCTTTAATAATCTTATACGTCTCAATCAGATCCCCTCTCAGTCTTCTAAACTCAAGGGTATATACAAGCCCAGTCGCTCCAGTCTTTCAGTATAAGGTAATC
>NC_057721.1:76994273-77007603 GCF_004010195.1 Chiloscyllium plagiosum
CAGAAATATCTGCCATTGTTCCTCCACGGTCATCCCTGCTAAGGTATTGCACCATTGAATGTCGGCCAGCTCCTCCCTCATAGCTCCATAGTTCCCTTTATTCAACAGAAATATTGTCACTTCCGATTGTACCCTTTCCCTCTCAAATTGCAGATTGAAGCTTATTGTATTATGGTCACTACTTCCCAATGGCTCCTTCACTTTGAGATCCCTGACCAATTCTGGTTCATTGCACAATACCATATCCAGAATTGCCTTCTCCCTGGTCGGCTCCAGCACCAGCTGTTCGCAGAATCCATCTCTGAGGCACTCCACAAAGTCTCTTTCTTGAGGTCCAATACCATCCTGATTCTCCCAGTCTACCTGCATGTTGAAATCCCCCATAACAACTGTAGTAACATCTTTGCGACAGGCCAATTTCAGCTCCTGATTTAATTTACGTCCGACATCCAGACTACTGTTTGGGGGCCTGTAGATAACTCCCAAGAGGATATTTTTACCCTTAGTATTTCTCAGCTCTATCCACACTGACTCTACATCCCCTGATTCTAGATCCCCCCGCGCAAGGGACTGAATATCACCCCTTACCAACATGGCCACCCCACCCCCTCTGCCCATCAGTCTGTCCTCACAATAGCATGTGTAGCCTTGAATATTCATTTCCAAGGCCCTGTCCACTTGAAGTCACGTCTCAGTTATTGTACTGAAATCTCCTTTGACTATGGTTCAGAGAGCTGAAACCATGCAATATGATTTAACTTGGAATTATTTCAAGACACAATTACCCACAGTTTCCAGAACAAGCCAAGAATTTGACACTAAATTGTCTTAGTGACCCAGTGCTTTTCTTTAATTCCCTCTCAGGATTTGGCCATTGCTGGTGAGGCAGCATTTATTACTCACTCCTAATTGTGTTTCAGAAGCACACCTTCAGTGCTACAGTCCAAATGGTACACCTGTTGATATGCCAACTGATACACCAATAGATACACTGCAGCAGCTCAATAGAACTCCTTAAAAAGAAATTACCTTCCAAACCCACAACCTGCACTACCTTGAAGGACAAGAGCAGAAGATACATAGTACCACCACCTGCAAGTCTCCTTCCAAATCATGCAACACCCTGACTTGGAATTACATCACTATTGCTAGATCAAACTCCCTTCTCATCAACACTGTGCAGTACATCGTCAAGATGGTACACACTGCTACAACTGTAAGTTGTGGAGAAAATGACTACTAAGGGTAGTGATTAATTCTTCATCCTGTGTAATAGTGAGCGTCTTGAGTGTTATTGGAGCTGTACTCCTCAAGGCAGGTGGGGAGTATTCCATCACACACCTGACCTTGTGCCTTCTCGATGGTGGACAGGCTTTGGGGATTCAGGAGGTGAGTTCCTTGAAGGATAATGGAATACACGATTGAACATGAAATAATTGATGATGCCCTTCTGACATGAGCAGAGTAGAGTAGAACTGAATAGACAGAAGATAAGAAAGAGAGAAGCATGTAAAAAGAAGGACTAAGACATGACAGATAGCTGTATTCAGTCACTTGAAAATATATTGTTGTGAGTGATGATGCTGGATTGTGGCAACAAAAGACTTTTCACTGTATCTCTCTAGATATATGTGACAATAAATACATCATTCATCATTTATATTCATAATATGCTATTATTTGGGAACTTGGGTTCTAACATCAAGGAAAATTTATTTTAGTTTTCAGTTCTTTGAAGTTCTGATTGTATTTTCTTAAAGTTCAGAAAGTCTTTTTGAGGATTGTATTCAAAACAGCAATTACACAAAGTCATGTGATTTCAACTAAATGACCAACAAGACTCTTGGGAAGATAATTGCTCAGGTGTTTGCTGACTAGAGATTTTTGACTATCAGAGAGAAAGAAGAGAGAGAGAGAGAGAGAGAACAAGCTAGGAGGAGGTTCATACAGGAATAAGAGGCCAATAACAGTAAAGGTACTGACCTCTCAGTCCCTCAGGAAAGGTACTGTTATTGGCAGAGCCCAATCAGTCAGGGCTGGGGGGAGTCATGTGGTATTTAGAAGTCATTGAGAAGCAAGCTCCAGAAACTGAAGGCCGTTGGGTATCAGACAGCAAGTCATTCGAAAAGGTTGCTGAAGGTATGAGTTTAGGGAGCTCATGGTAAGGAATAGGGAGCTAAGTGCAATTTACTTTAATCACCACAGAGAGCTATATTAACTAAAAAAAGTAGAATCTAGTAAATATACAGAAATGTATTGAAAGGAAAACAATTAACACTTCCAAAGCGAAGTTAATGTGGAGATAGTGGTGGAGGGTTGTTTTTCAAACTGGAAGCCTGTGTTCCAGAAATGTGCCACAAGGATTGGTACTGAATCCACCACTTTTGGTCATTTATATGAATGGTATAGATGTGAACATAGGAGGAATAACATCAAAATTGGTGGTAGAGAGGACAGTGAAAAAGATTATCTCAGAATACCAAGGGATTTTGATAAGATGGGCCAATGGACCAAGAAGTGGCAGATGGAGTTTAATTTAGATAAATGTGAGGTGCTTTATGTTCTATGTTCTACGTTCTATGCTGCATTTTGGAAAGACAAGTTGAGGAAGGACTTATACACTTAATGGTAAGGTCCTGGGGAGTGTTACTGAACAAAGAGACCTCTGGGTGCAGGTTCATAGTTCCTCAAAGGTGGAGTCACAAGTTGGCAGGATAGTGAAGAAGAAATTTGGCACGCTGGTCTTTATTGGTCAGTGCATTGATTACAGAAGTTGGGATGTCATGTTGCAACTGTACAGGACATTGGTTAGGCTACTTTTGGAATACTGTTTTCAATTCTGGCCTCCCTGCTATAGGAAAGATGTTGTTAAACTTGAAAGGGTTCAGAAAAGATTTACAAGAATATTGCCAGGGTTGGAGGGTTTGAGCTGCAGGGAAAAGCTGAATAGGTTGTGGTTATTTTCCCTGGAAATTGAGGGATGGCCTTGTAGAGGTTTATAAAATCTTTAGGGGCATGGATAGGGTGAATAGTCAAGGTATTTTTCCAGCTAGGGAGTCCAAAACTAGAGGGCAGAGATTTAAGGTGAGACGGGAAAGATAAAAAAGGGACCTAAGGTACAACATTTTCACACAGATGGTGGTACATGTATAGAATGAGTTGTCAGAGGAGGTTGAATTACATTTAAAAGGCATCTGAATGGGTACATGCATAGGAAGGGTTTATGTGTATAGAATGAGCTCCCAGAGGTAGTGGTGGAGGCTGGTAAAATTGCATCATTTAAAAGGCATCTGGATGAGTATATGAATAAGGAAGGGTTTGGAGGGATTTGGGCCTGGTACTGGCAGGTGGGACTAGTTTGGGTTGGGATATCTTGTCGGCATGGATGAGTTGGACTGAAGGGTCTGTTTCCGTGCTGTACATCTCTATGACTCTATGGCTCTATGATATCAGCCAAATGCTGGCAAGTGGAACTGGATTCGTTTAGTATATCTGTTTGGCATGGATGAGTTGGACTGAAGGGTCTGCTTCCATGCAGTATAACTCTGTGATTCTATGAGTCATAATCACTCTATGACTCCCTGAACACCCATGACTGTGTAGACAATTCCATATGAATGCCATCCATGTGTTTGCTGACAACACCCACTGTGGTAGGATAGATATCAAACAACAATGTGTCAGAACACAGGAAGGAGACAGAGGTCTTGGTGTCATGGTGCAATGAGAACAACCTCTCCCTCAACATTGGCAAAACAAAAGAACTGATCATTTATTTTAGGAAGATAGAAGGAGGACTCACCCCCCCATCTACATCAACAGAGCTGAAGTGGAGAGAGTCGAGAGCGTCAAGTTCCTAGGAGTGATGATAACCGACAATCTGGCCTGACCTCCCACATAGATGCATAGCAGCACCTCTTAGAGTCATAGAGATGTACACCATGGAAACAGACCCTTTGGTCCAACCCGTCCATGCCGACCAGATATCCCACCCCAATCTAGTCCCACCTGCCAGCACCCGGCCCATATCCCTCCAAAACCTTCCTATTCATATACACATCCAAATGTCTCTTAAATGTTGCGATTGTACCAGCCTCCACCACTTCCTCTGGCAGCTCATTCCATACACGTACCACCCTCTGTGTGAAAAAACTGCCCCGCAGATCTCTTTTATATCTTTCCACTCTCACCCTAAACCTATGCCCTCTAGTTTTGGACTCCCCGATCCCAGGGAAAAGACTTTGCCTATTTACCCTCTCCATACCCCTCATAATTTTGTAAACCTCTATTTGACATTTCCACAAGAACCCCGATCAACTTTGACAGAAGCACACAGAAAACACTCTATCAGGGTGCATAACAGCCTGAGATAGCAACTGCTCTACTCAGGATAGGAAGAAACTACAGAAAGTTGTGTGCACAGCCCAGACCATCACAAAAGCCAACCTCCCATCAGGGACTCCATCCAAACTTCTCGTTGATGTGGAAAGGCTGCCAACATCATCGAAGACCCCTCCCACCTCTCTTCCAATCTCTTCCATCAGGCAGACGTTACAGAAGCTTGAACACATGCACCAACAGATTCACGAACAGCTTCTTCCCTGGCATTATTAGATGGCTGAATGGACTCTCTAACTTCAAATAATGTGGATCTTGATCTGAGCAATTCCTGTGCAGTGTAACCTTATCTGCCTGACTGTGTCTAAGCACTCTAAGATCGGTATGTCCTTGTTTACGATGATCTGCCTGTACTGCTCGTAAAATAAAACTTTTCCCTGTAGTTAGGTACAGTGACTACAATAAATCAAATCATCATTGAAGTTTGAGAGTTGATATTGGTATTGCTAAGTAAAAATGATTTTTTTTGTTCTTTCTGATGTTTGCAATACGATCATTCTGTTCGCATTTTTCCAAAATAATGGCACATGTGTAATAAACTTTTATGTATTTTTGTTGAAATGGTCTCCTCTTGTGAATAAATTCAGTGAATGACTACCATGATAAACAAAAAGTAAAAAAAAATTAAATAAGAAAAGAGAAAACTCATCACCCATATTAGAATGTTCAAGGAGTGATTCAAGGTAAAGCCACAACTGAATGAATGCCCCAAACAAGGGAGCTATGAATTTGGAATAGTAGGTACTGCAGATCAGCAGCACCTGCATCACCACAGAGTCAAAGGAAAGTAGTTCTGAGAAGGGGAACTAATCTGGAAAAGAAAGGGTCAAATAAATCAGAGATAAAGATCAGTAGAGTGAGCCAACATTCCGAGGTGAAGTCATGGTGGGGCCAACAGAGACTCTGGACTATCATCTTCAAAGTATAAAGATTTGAAACAGAATATACAGTTGATACAGGATAGCTGTTTCAAAACTGTTTGACAGCTTGCTGCAGGTAAAATCAATAGATGTTCAACCTAAGAACATCAAACAACAAGGTCCGGGCACACAGATCTTCAGCTTTTGCTCAATTTAGCATCAGACTCAGTTATAAAGGGTAAGAGGTCAGTAAGACTCTCTACACATTAACCATAACTGTTTCCAAGAAGTAGAAGCACACGTATTCCATAAGGTCATTTAAACAGAGTGGCTGCAGTCCTACAAGAGGAGAAGTGAATTTTGTGAAGAAGTTAGTGTCTTCATTACAGCTAAGGCAGAGCAGCAGTGGATCAGACTGACAGAGAGAATTAATCCTCATCAGAGCATTAGTATTGTATTCCATGCTGTTACTAATACCAGCAGGTACTGAGACAAAACTCAGAGAAATGTGTGCTGCTCAGAAAGCATAAATACATAAAGATATGACAACTTTGCTTGGAAATGTCATCCAGAAACCAGGTGAAAAGCTCTCATTAACAGAAGCAATATTTAATGGTTATGGAAATTGCCTTGGTGTAACAGCCCCACAGACTGACATCACTGAATGAGTGTATCAAGAAATCCCAAGATGACTTTGTGGTGGATACCTGGGGACCACAAAATGCAGAGTGAGAGTTTAACAGTCTGCATGGGTGGCTCAGCATTTTGAAAAAAATAAAAAAAAAGTTATCTCATCCTGTCACACTTAGGCCACCAAAGGAGTGGTGCCAACACTGCATTTAACATGTTCAAAACCTGCCAGAAAGGCCCTGGGAGAAGCAAGCAATAGATTTATTTAATCTTAAAAGGAAGACCACTGTTTCAAGATGGATTGAAATTTCAAGACTGCACACAACTGCAGCTGAATCAGTGGTTAAAGCATTGAAATGAATTTTTACAATGCATGGTTTACTAGAGGAAATTGTTTTGAATAATGGACCTCAATCTGGAGTCAAGAAACTCTGGAGGTTCACTACGTGGCAGGTAGCAATGAGAAGTCAAGTTCTCCATTAGTTAAATAGAGAAGTAAAGAGCATAACGTCACTAATGTTGGAAATACAGATTGAATGAACAGATCATGTGAGATCATATATCATCCATATACCTGAAGGAATGTTCAAGAGAAGTAGGAAGGAATTGGTCTTATTCAAGCCAAACGTTGGTTGCAAGTATGTTTACCACAAGATGATTGTTCTGCATTGAAAAGTAGCGAGCTTCGAGGGGAAATCATGCAGACAGATTGTAACTGCTGGTCAGAATCCCCGTGTATCTCAACCCATGAGATTGGGACTTTTCGTTGGTGGGGTAATTGGTGATGTTGTACACACTAATGATTCTGAAGGGGTCAATGAATAAGATTGCTTTAAGCTCCACCCAATGTGACAAAGACTCAGGCAAGGAAAGACAAACATATCTTGATGGAGACTGACATATCATTTGGGTCTCGTGAATCTCAACCCGTGAGATTGGGACTTTTCGTTGGTGGGGTATTCGCTGACGTTGTACACACCAGTGTTTCTGAAGGAGTCAATGAATAAGACTGTATAAAGCTCCACCCAATGTGAACAAAGACTCAGGTGAGGAAAGACAAAAATATCTTGATGGAGACTGACATATCATTTGGGTCTCCTCATAGGTTTTGTAACAATGTCTATCATACCAATATAATTTGTACCTGATTGCTAGAATGCAGGAAATTAAACCTTGTTTATTATCCTTGTTAGCCTTCCCAGTGGCTTTCCTCTACCAAGCAAGGTAAAGCAAGCAGTATAAATCCCAACCTAAAGGGAAGATAAAGAGAACAAATCTACCTTCCAATGACTAAAAGGTCAACTGGCACATACAAGAGGTCAGTAAGACTCTCTACGCATTAACCATAATTTTTTCCAAGAAGTAGAAGCACACATATTCCATAAGGTCACTTAAACAGAGTGGCTGCAGTACTATAAGAGGAAAAGTGCATTTTGTGAAGAAGTTAGTGTCTTCATTACAGCTAAGGCAGAGCAACAGTGGATCAGACTGACAGAGAGAATTAATCCTCATCAAAGAGTTAGAATTCTATTTCATGCTGCTAGTAATACCAGCAGGTACGGAGACAAAACTCAGAGAAATGTGTGCTGCTCAGAAAGCATAAATACATAAAGGTATGACAACTTTGCTTGGAAATGTCATCCAGAAACCAGGAGGTGAAAAGCTCTCATTAACAGTAGCAACATTTAATGGCTATGGAAATTGTCTTGGTGTAACAGCCACAGACTGACATATCTGAATGCGTGAATCAAGAAATTCCAAGATGACTCTGTGGTGGATACTTGGAGACCACAAAATGCCACAAGGTGTCAACTGAAGATTTAGTTTTACTTGCACCATTTTCAAGAGATGGTGTTAATAACAGTAATGATAATAATGACAGAGTGAATAATTAAAAACAACTTGATGGAATTATGTAAACAAAGAAAGAAAGAAATGTATGTGGAGATGTAATATAATAGAATGTGGTGGCAGTGATGTTACTCCAGGCAGAAACAAGTCTTTCATAGAAATATTATTCCCGTATCCAATGTTTAAATCTTCTGCCTTCATACACTCGACAAGACGATACACTGGAAATTAATGGAGCAGAGACCAAGCTAGAAAAACCACTCTATCATCAGATTTATGTTTCATTAGGAATTTGAAATCATCTTCTGATTGTTTTACTTGAGTTCCTGGCCATTTGGCAAAGGACAGAGGAAACATTTCCTCAAGATTTGTTGACAAAGATCTGAATGCTCTACATTGCATGAATTATTTAACAGGCCGCAATGAAATTGCAATGTAATTTCAACAAGATTTGTTCACATTTTTCTTTTAAAGTGGTTTTTTACATTCTTCCAAACACCCTTCAAGAAATCTAAACTCCTCCAATTCTGGCCTCTCGTGCATTTCCACTTCCTATTGTATTACCAATAGAAGTCATACCCACAGCTGCTGAATTCCTGAGCTCTGGAATTTTACCCTTATACCTTAGAAGAAAGAGGGTGGTGAAAGAGGGTTGTTGTTCAAACTGGAGACCCGTGACTAGTGGTGTACTGCAAGGCTTGGTACTGGGTCCACTGTTGTTCATCATTTATATAATCGATTTAGATGAGAATAAAGGAGGCATATTATTACGTTTGCAGATGACACCAAAACTGGTGGTTCAGAGGACAGTGAAAGAGGTTATCTAACAGTAGGGTGGGTTAGTAAGTTTGCCAATGACACAAAGGTTGGTGGAGTTGTGGATAGTGTGGAGGGCTGTTGTACGTTGCAATGTGACATTGAGAGAATGTTGTACATGGTCATGCAGTTGCTACCATGTACTGATGTAGATGGTTTGAATGCTGAATGGAATTCTAATAAAATGGACAGCTTAGTCCCAGACGTCATTGAACCTTTTGGGTGTTATTGGAACTGTACTCATCCAGGCAAGTTGGCAAAATTCCAAAACACTCTGACATCGTACAATGCTGAACAGGCTTTTGAGCATCAGGTGGTGAGTGATTCACTGCAAGACGAGGTCCTTTGTAATTGTTTAACAAGACAAGTTTGAGAATTTCATGAAAATGGTAAGTTCTAAACTATAGAATGAGGTATGCAGTAATATGTCACAGTTGTAAAATAGTGCAGTCACCACAAATGGCAAGCAGCACATCATCTCCTATTCTGAAATGAATATTCTTATAAACACTGTATTAAATGGCTGATGCAGTTATGTTTATGGTGAATGGTAAGCCCCCAAGATTTTGTGGTGGACATTCAGCAAATTTCAAGAATTTCAAGATAAGAGAGAATTCTTTGACACCTGTGCATCATGTATGTTACATGTGTTTCTGGCCACTTTACAAAGTGAGGTATACCTAAGTAAGGTAAAGAGGCTTATCCTGTTCCCTGCACTTATATTGGGGTTGATGTATAGAGAAGATGATATCCTCGGTTGATCTGCCAACACAAAAACCACACTGTGCTTCAGTCTGTAAGTTGGTGGACTCTTGCTCCCAGTGAAGTTGGTGGACTCTTGCTCCTGAGGAAGGGCCTGTGCCCGAAACGTCGAATCTCCTGTTCCCTGGATGCTGCCTGACCTGCTGTGCTGTTCCAGCAATTAAGTTTCAACTTTGATCTCCAGCATCTGCAGACCTCACTTTCTCCTCCCAGTGAAGGTAAAGAGAGAGGTGACCTTGCAATTATTGCAAACTCTTCAGTTGCCTTTGACTTTTGCATCATGTAATGATTTATGATCATGCATGTCTTGTGAAATGACTCCTACCTTCCAAAGGAAGGAGACTATAATGTTTGCAAATGTAAGGGTCCTTTCTCTGCTTGAGTAATTAGCTGGGATTTCATCCTTACTAAATCCATTCTTGCTCACTAAAAAAGTCAATGGTATTTTGAGAGCAACACACCAATGATCCTTTGCCAGTACCTTTCAAACTCTTATAAGTTACAGAGGCAGTAGGCGCATGGAAACACCATAGGAACCCCATTACCTGCAAATTTATTTGCAAGCCAAACACAATCCTGACTTAAAATTATAACGGTGTAGATTTATCATGGATGGGTTAAAATCCTGGAACGTCCTTTCTGACAGCACTGTGAGCATATCTGCAGCTGATGGATCAAAGCAGTTTAAGAAGCCAATTCATTACCATCTTCTCAAGAGAAATTAGTGATGCTGTCTTTTCTAGCAATTAAAAAAAAAACCTGAAAAGAGTTGCTTGGCTAACTTAGCTAAGGCGGAAGTTGCAGGAGATAGTCAAATTGGATTGGAAGTTGTCTGTATCTCAGGAGTACAGTTCACAGTTGTGTTCAACACAGGGCTTCATTTCATTTTCATGGCATGACTACAGGAATTATGCAAAATATGCCAATGGTGCTCTGGACAAAGTTAGATGCAACTTTTGCACAAAGTTTTTTTTGGCAATTCTATCACTCAAGAAATAAACCCCAGGGTGTGGTTTGCCAATAAGGCTGGAGTTACAACTTTTAGCATATTTACATTTGTACTTCCTGAACCTTTTGCTTCTCAATTGCACATAAATTCTCACTTTCCAAGTATGTGTGACTTTCTTATTACTTAAACCAGAGTAACCCTTACCCTAAACCTATCACATTTAGCTAAATTGAAATTAATTTTAGATTAGATTAGATTCCCTACAGTGTGGAAACAGGCCCGTTGGCCCAATTAGTCCACACCACCCTGACCCATTTCCCTCTGACTAATGTACCTAACTCTATGGGCAATTTAGCATGGCCAATTCACCTGACCTGCACATCTTTGGACTGTGGGAGGAAACTGGAGCACCCGGAGGAAACTAACGCAGACACAGGGAGAATGTGCAAACTCCACACAGACAGTCGCCCAAGGCAGGAATCGAACATGGGACCCTGGTGCTGTGAGGCAGCAGTGCTAACCACTGAGCCACCATGCCACCCCAATTTCTAACTATTAGTTCATTTTGCAAGTTGATACTATCTTTTTTTTCATATGATGAAGTCCTAATCGATGGTGACTGTCCCTCACCCCAACCCAATTTGATGTCTTCCAAAATTTAGAAATTGTTTTTGATTCTAAATCATAATTCATTGATAAAATTGTGACAACAGTAGACATAACACTAATTTCTATATCAAATAAGTTCAATAGCATCATCACATGGGAATTGAGTCTACACATGACAAATGTTTGGAGTGCTGTATTAAAAGAGGGTGACATTAATTGGATAGCTTTTTCATAGAGCCAGCAGAGACATGTTGAGATAAATGACCTTGGTCTGAGCTGCAAAATTATGTGATTTCATTCTGTTTTCGCCAGAAAGTCAAACGATGCAACCATTTCAAAACTCTAGCTTCTGCCCAAAGTTATCTTCTGTGTTCTCACTCTTCAAAAGTGCCAATCCTTTCACTTCCCACATAATTGAGTGTCACTGGTTAAGCAAGAGTTTGTTGTGAGATTGTATGCAATTTTTATCCCTTCACTTTGGGGAAGGAGGTAGTTGTATTGAAGGCAGCTCAGAGGAGTTTCATAGATTGAATCCAGAGATGAGGGGGTTTATCTTATGAGGAGAGGAGGCTCATTTTAAGTCTGTACTTTTGGAAGTTAGAAGAATAAGAGATCTAATTGAGGTATACAAAATGCTAAAGGGAATTAACAAAATAGATGTAAGAGACAATCTAGAATGAGAGATCATAGATTTAGGACAAGGGTTGGCAGATTTAAAACAGAGACGATAGAAATTACTTCTTTCAAAGGGTCATGAATCTGTAAAATTCACTCTCCCAGAGCTTGGTAGGATGCAGAACATTAAGTAAATTTAAGGCAGTGACAGACAGATTTTTAAAATAGCCATGGGTTGAAGGGCTATAAAGAGCAGGCACAAACGTGGAGTTGAGGCCGAGATGAGATCAGCCATGATCGTATTAAATGGCAGAGAACACTGCAGAGGTTGAGCCTCCTTCTGCTCCAAGTCCTTATATTGTTATGTAATTGACTCTGCAGAAGATGGTGGTCACCTACTTGCTTAAACTGCTATAGTGTATGGATTGTTGATATACCCACAGAGCAGTTGGAGTTCCAGCATGTCAACACAGTGTTAGCGAAAAACACCCATATATTTCCAACTCAGAATGGTGTGTGGTATGGGGAGGAGCTTGCAGGGAGTGGAATAGCTACAAGGTGTCTGTGTAACTGTTGAGAAGATATATCCATTGTGGTACTATCTAATGCTACAATCATCAATATAAGATAACCATGAATAAATTTAATAAAAAATTCAAAAGACTATTCTGTGTTCCTTGAATAGGTAAGAATGTGGAATTTGCTAAGACATGGGACAACTGGGGAGATGTGTATGAGAAGAAGCTGGATAAGTACATGTGGAAGACAAAAGCAAAAGGCTACAGTGATCATAAACTGGAACATAAACTGTAGTGATTGCAATGAGGTCAGCCGGATGGTCCTCATAGAATATGAGTTCCCTAACTGGGGCTATTAACCTGATCAAATTAGGGAGCCCTGGATGACAAATAAAAAAGGGACTGTCAGACATCCTGTTCACCCTGAAAGCTGGCTCTGAAGGAGTTGGATCAGTGTCAAGGACTCGCCATGTGTAAATAAAGAATGACTTTGTAATGGGATGCCAGCCTCTGTGGAGTTATTTCTTAAGCACTAACACAATCCAATTGGGCTGAATAGTCTGCCTTTTTAAAAAAAATTCATTCACAAGGTGTGGATGTGGCTGGCTGGGCCAACATTCATGGTCCAGAGAGCAGTTAAGAGTCAACCACATTACTGTGGGTCTACAATCACATGTTGGCCAGACCAGGTAAGGATGTCAGTCTCCTTCCTTAGAAAGCATTAATGAACCAGATGGGTTTTTCCTCACAACTGATTCATGGTTTGATTTCAGATTATTCTATTTTATATTGAGTCATATTTTTCTATTTTATACACTGTGATTCAAACCCGTGTTCCCCGAACATTAACCACAGCCCAGAATATTACAAGCTTCTCAAGATTAACAGTCCAGCAATTATACTACTAGGCCATTCCTGATATATGAATATCACTGGCTGGGCCAACATTTATTGCTCATCCCTAATTACCTCAAGGCCTGTCCCCCTTAGTCCAAGAATTCCCCACCTACGTTCGGGACACCACCCATGCCCTCCACCTCCTCCATGATTTTCGCTTTCCCGGCCCCCAACGCCTTATCTTCACCATGGACAACTAGTCCCTATACACCTCCATCCCCTATCACAAAGGCCTCAAAGCCCTTCACTTCTTCCTTTCCCGCCGTACCAACCAGTACCCTTCCACTGACACCCTCCTTCGACTGACTGAACTGGTCCTCACTCTGAACAACTTCTCTTTCCAATCCTCCCACTTCCTCCAAACCAAAGGAGTAGCCATGGGCACCCGCATGGGCCCCAGCTATGCCTGCCTCTTCGTTGGATAT
>NC_057721.1:77008556-77050454 GCF_004010195.1 Chiloscyllium plagiosum
TTCTTGACCTGCAATCTTCTTCCTGACCTCTCTGCCCCCACCCCCTCTCCGGCCTATTACCCTCACCTTAACCTCCTTCCACCTATCGCATTCCCAACGCCTCTCCCCCAAGTCCTGAAGAAGGGCTTATGCCCTAAAACATCGATTCTCCTGCTCCTTGGATGTTGCCTGACTTGCTGCACTTTTCCAGCAACACATTTTTCGGCTCTTACCTCAAGCGCTGTTGGGAGACAACCACATTACCGTGGGTCTGAAGTCGCATAAAGGCCAGACCAGGTAAGGCTGGCAGATTTGCTGCTCTAAACGCCACCAGTAGTTCCGTGGTCACCATTAAGCCAGCTTTTGTTTATGTTTATATAGAATTCAAATTTCTCTTATCTTGTACACTGAGATTCAAACCTATGTTCCCAGAATGTTAACCAGGTCCTCCTGAATTACTCGCCCAGTGAGATTGATCCTATACCATTGCCTCCCAATTTTGAAGTTTTAAAATCCATGCAATTCCACAAAATGCAATTTTCATTATAAACCTTAATTCAGTCATCTGCCTTTGAGTTTTATTTTGTGATTTAACCAATAGTCATTGATTCTGCAGAGCTTGCGGAAAGTGAAACCATTTATTTTCATGCCCTTTCATTTTCCAGGACTTATTTCTATTTCTTCACACCTGGTCTCTCCCTTGGCAACACATCCAATTTTGTTGTAATGATATTGAAAAGTAACTAATGTTTCAGAACAACACTAATGAGGGATTGGAATTACCTCAGTATGAATTGAATCAGTCTCAAGAACAGATGGTTGGATCAGTCCAAAATTATATGGCCGGGACTTTGGGACCCTGACTTACCGGTAACACGTTCAAAAGTGTACTTACCCCAGAAACAGTCTCCGAATTAACCATCTCCTGCCTCACCACCCTTTCCAGGATAGAGGGCATGTTCCCAATTTCACCAGCTCAATTCAAGGCACCATTAACAGGATGCTCTTTACCCTCATCATTCCCATTGGAAGAGGTGTGGACACCACAGAAGCAAGTTGATCTTCACATGGTTGCCTCGATCAAGTCTGAGATAGACAGGTTTATAATCTGTATGGGAATCAATGATTGTGGATAGGCAGCACAGTGGAGTTGA
Source organism: Chiloscyllium plagiosum (assembly GCF_004010195.1). NCBI lineage: Eukaryota > Metazoa > Chordata > Chondrichthyes > Orectolobiformes > Hemiscylliidae > Chiloscyllium > Chiloscyllium plagiosum. The sequence continues at coordinate 77,009,690 of NC_057721.1, forward strand.
GGATTGTCAGATCACCCAAGATCCCATTGAATGGTGAAGTGGATTTGATGGGCCGAATGGCCTACTTTTGCTCCTATGTCCTAGAGTCTTATGGAGAAATGCAGTTGCAGCTAATGATATGATGGGCAAAACTATAAGTGGCTTGGAGCAGGGGAAAATCCAACATCCCCACCCAGGCAGTACTTTCTATGGGCTACAATTGTAACTTTTCCTGTCAGCATCCCTTTCTTTGAGGTTTGGAAGTTCTGGTTATGCTCCAGCCTACCACAGGGACGTCACCTCCAGAGGATGGTGGCCTCGGTGAATGATGGGGATCTATTTCGTCAACAACAATATGCAGGCTCCCCCACAGGATCAAACTTAATGGAGTCTGCGATAAGTCTGACTGACTGCTAGTCTACATGGTGTGGGTAGACATTTTGGGTCCCACTGAAGCAGAATATCTCATGCTGTTGGAATGGATCATCTTCCAGTTTGTCCCATCTTCAGGCATGCCAGCTAAGCAACCTCATTCCAAAGGGTCTAAGATTAGGACCATCATTGGCCATGATTAGAATCACCTAACCTGCACATTTTCGGACTGTGGGAAGAGGCCGGAGCATCTGGAGGAAACCCACGCAGAATGTGCGAACTCCACACAGTACAGATGGAGACCATTTGGCCCATCAACTCTAAACCAATCTTCCGAAGAGCATTCTGCCTAGAGTCACCCTATCCTCATTCCCCACACTTCCCACCGCGGTTACAGATCCCTTCACACTATGGGACAATTTAGCATGGCCAATCCACCCTATGGGAGGAAACCAGAGCACCCAGAGGAAACCCTCGCAGACACAGGGAGAATGTGCAAACTCCACACAAATAAGCCATTAAGGGATGAATCAAACCTGGATCCCTGATGCTGTGAAGCAGCAGTGCTAACCACTGAGCCACTGTGCCACTCCATAGGGTCAAAGATTATCGAGGTTGGGGCAGGTGGAGTTGGGAAGCAGTATTTAGGCCACAATCTGATACGTTGCAATCATTTTGGATGGTAAAGCAGGCCCTCGGTGCTGAATGGCATATTCCTGCTCCTAATTTGGATGTTGGCTTGGAAAAAGCTAATGAGTTTCCATTAACATTTACCTTTCAAGCAATAACATTTGCATTTACGTAGCACCTATAGATACACCCCACCAATTCTTTACAAGAATGACTGAGCCGCGTAAAGGAGGTCATTACACAATGAAAGTTGAAACTTTATTGCTGGAACAGCACAGCAGGTCAGGCAGCATCCAGGGAACAGGAGATTCGACGTTTCGGGCACAGGCCCTTCTTCAGCATCTGCAGACCTTACTTTCTCCCATTACACAATGAGCATTGAGATATTTTTTAAGAAGCCTCTTTAAGTAGGGAGGGGTGGTGGAGAGAGAAGGAGGCAGCAAGGTTTAGGAATGACATTCCAGAGTTTTGGAGTCATTGTCATTGGAGGGGGGCAGGTAGGAAATCAGAAATGCTGGAGAGGCCAGAATGGGGAGAATGTAGTTAATAGAGGTGGATGTACCTGCAGCAGTTTATCCTATTATTATCACATCAGTGTCTGTGCAACATGGATGTGTTTGAACTAATTGCCACATCCACACATTAAACAGGAATGCCACTGGCTATAAAGTGCTTTAGATTAGATTACTTACAGTGTGGAAACAGGCCCTTCGGCCCAACAAGTCCACACCGACTCACTGAAGCGCAACCCACCCAGACCCATTTCCCTACATTTACCTCTTCACCTAACACTACGGGCAATTTAGCATGGCCGATTCACCTAACCTGCACATTTTCGGACTGTGGGAAGAGGCTGGAGCATCTGGAGGAAACCCACGGAGAATGTGCGAACTCCACACAGACAGTCGCCTGAGGCGGGAATTGAACCCGGGTCTCAGGTGCTGTGAGGCAGCAGTGCTAACCACTGTGCCACCGTGCCACCCAATTGTTAATGCTTGAGTTCAAAAAGGGTAAGACGACATGGGAGAGGCTGAGAAATCTGCACAAGAATGTCCAGCGCCCGTGCATTGGTGCCCCTCAATATGCCAATCGCAGTCTCCCACCAACAGAAAATTAGAAACTGCAAAAATAATAATGAATGCCTTCGGAATGTTCTAATCTTGTTATCTGGAGATCAGAAAAACATTCTGCTCACTTTGTCTTCATCTTGCTGAGAAGTGCTCTGAATTTCTTTTAATATGCTAAATCGATCACTTTTATTGTTTGATTGAATGCCAGACAAGTCAGGCCCATTGCAATAAAGCAGACTGATTTCCCTTGAGCTCCCATAAAGTCATCTGTCTCTTTGCTTCTGCAGATGGTGCAATGATGAGAGACTTCCCATCCAAGGAACCTGGTCATGTCCACATTTCTATTTATGTGGTCTGTCTCACCACTGCACGTTTTAAATGGGAGCTTTATCTCCCTGTTAGTGTTCCACTTTTGGATTGACGCTGTAACCTCAGCCAGATAAGCTGTGTTTTTGTGTGTGTGTGTGTGTGTGTGCATGGGTCGTGTTATATATACGGGGTGTGTAAAATGGTGCATGAATCTGTGAACAAAGGAGCACAGGAACATGGGAACGTTGGAAAGGGAGTAGGCCATTCAGCCCATCGAGTCTGTTCCGCCATTCAAGGAGATCCTGGTTGGTCTGTAGCATGACTCCATGTACATGCCATTGGCCCATATCCCCTTATTATTTCTGCTTAACAAGAAAAATATACTTGGTGGTATGTCTATATGCCACCTATGTATATATGGTCTGCGTTTATGTCATTGTGTTTAGGGAATTAAATTAGATTGGCAGAGGGATGTAATCCTGACAGGTTGCTTGGAGGAGAGTGAAGCAGAAAATGAATTAGAAATTAAAACAAAAGTGAGTCTGGAAGACAGAGGATAGATAAACTTGGAAGGAAAGGTGAATTTAACAAGCCTAAATGGAGTATATTTTAATAAAAGGAGCTGAAGGAATAAGACAAAAGAGCTAAGAACACAGGAAGACATTTGTGAGTATGTTGTCATAGCTATGACGCAAAATTTAGCTGGAAGATTGGCAAGAGTGGCAGTTCAACGTTCCTGCTCAGAAGGAGTTCAAAGGGTCATAGAGTCACGGGGTCATACAGTCATACAGCTGGGACAGACTCTTTTGTTCAATTTGTCAGAGTCAACCAGCCATCTCAATCTGACCTAGTCCTATTTGCCAGCATTTGGCCCATTTCCCTCTAAACCCTTCCTATTCATATACTCATTCAAATGCCTTTTAAATGTTGCGATTGTACCAGCCTCCATTATTTCCTCTGGCAGTTTATTCCATGCATGCACCTCCCTTTGCATGAAAAAGTTAGCCCTTGGGTCCTTTTTAAATCTTTCCCCTCTCTCCTTAAACCTATGCCCCTTTAGTTTTAGACCCCCCCCCCCCCACCCCCACCACCACCATTGGCTATTCACTCTATCCATGCCCCTCATTATTTTATAAACCTCTATAAGGTTACCACTCAGCCTCCGAGGTTACAGGGGATAAAAGTCCAACCTATCCAGCCTCTCCTTATAAGTCAAACCCTCTAGTCAACATCCTCGTAAATCATTTCTGAATCTTCTCAAGTTTAACGTCTTTCCTATAGAAGGGTGACCAGAATTGTACGCAGTATTCTAAACATTGCCTCATCAATGTTTGCATAGCCGCAACGTGACATCCCAACTCCCATACTCAATGTACTGACCAATGAAGGCAAGCATGCCAAACACCTCAGATGAAATAGAGAGGACAATTGAAGGCGGGGAGCTGGTGGTGGGGAGGTGGTGGGGAGGGGGGATCTTGGTCATAATATTGATGTAATCTGTTTAAGCAGTGGGGAGGGATGAGATCTTACAAGGATCATCACTTGACATATGGGTAGAAGTGAAACAAAACACAAAAGATGAAAACAGGCTATTGGGTGCATGCTATATACCCTCTGACAGTCAGGGAGAGGTAGAGCATCAGATATGTGATCAAACTTCAGGGAAGTGTAAGGATACTGAAGGAATAATAGAGGCTGTTTTAGCTACTCAACTAATAACTGGGCTAGTTTTAGTGTTCAAGGAAGGCAGTAACATTCTGAAATTGTGTCTGGCAGAACTTTCTAGATAGTACTAAGAAAGTCCAATAAGGGAGGGGTCAGTTCTGGATCTAATATTCACATTGGGAAACCTGGGCAGATGGAAGGTGTATCCATTGGGACGCAGTTTAGAGTTAGTCTTATAATGCAATGTGTGTGATTTATGTATATGTTAATATAACTTTGTGGAATGTTTGACTTTGAACCAGTGGCATAAGAATTTTGTGTATCTGAAGGGGTTTAATTACTAACTTATAAGTAATTCTGTGCCATGCAATTTCTTTAAAAGCACATTGTTATAGAAAGACTTCCTGAAGCGTAGTGAATTTTAATTTTTGCTAGGAGAATTTTATGATTGAACAAAGGAAACAACGTAATGTGTGATACTTCCGATTGAAGATTATGGAATTGTTTTTAATTGGGCTTGGAGAAACATGAATAGTTTGAAAGCAAACCAATGTTATTTTGCCTGCAATTTGGGCAGTTCTGTGTGATATTTAGCTGAAACCAATGTGCAAAGTAGCTGCTCATTTGAAAAGGAGAAGATAGCTTAAAATCATTAAAAAAAAGTTCATGCAAGGAGTTTAGAAAAGTTCCAGACTAGAATTGTATGGTCAAAACCTTGAAGGTGAGAAAGTTTAAGCTCAATGATATGATAAATCAGGTCAGAAGCTTCAGTTTCTTACAAGTGAGAATTAAAGTTACAGCTCAGCCAAAGTGAAGTAAACATGGGTATTCTCTCTGGTAAAGGATTTTAGTGGGAGGATGCTGGTGGAACTCTATTTATATTGTATGTTTTTAAGTCTTTCAATACATTCCTTGTGTAAATATTTTGGTTTATTTTGTCCTCACATCTTTTGCATAACAAATCTGCAGCACTGTGTGTGTTTTTTTTTTCAGTGAGGGACCACTTCACTTAAACCAAAGAAACCATCAAAATATGATCTATCAAGCCAGCTTTCAGTTTGGGATCTGACTTGTTCATTAATAACAATAGCTGGGATCATAACAGTGACCAGAACTCCATTGTATTTAACATCGATATGGAAAAGGATAAGGCATGGCCTGAGAATAAAGGTTCTCATCTAATCAAAGGCTGATTTACTAAGAGAAGGGGCAATTTGGCCGTAGAGGGCTGAAAGCAGCTACTTACAGATAAAACTGTGTGATATCAGTGGGACATATTCAAAGAGGAAAAGGTGAGAGTACAAGCAAATAGTTCCCACAAAGATAAAGGATTTGATCAAGATCAGAGAGCCCTGGCTATCAAGGGGCATCGTAGTTGGAATTAATAAATGTAAATAAACTTATGGAAGATACCAAGGGTGCAATACATCCAAATTCCTAGAGGAGCATAAAAAATGTAATGGGGAGCTCATGAAGGAAATTAGCTAAGGAAGTACATGAGATAGCACTGGTGGATAGAATAAAAGTAAACCAAAGATGATCTTTTATTATATAAACAGCAAGAGACTAACTGTGAAAAATGTAAGGCCTATTAGGGACGAGAGAGCTAATCAGTGTGTGGACCTAGAATATATGGCCATAGTCCTCAATAAAGACTTTGTGTCAGTCTTCACAATGATGTGGAGGTGCTGCTATTGAACTGGGTTGGACAAAGTTAAAAAATCACACAACACCAGGTTATAGTCCAACTGGTGTATTTGGAAGCACTAGCTTTCAGAGCACTGCTCCTTTGGCAGGTAACTAGTGGGGCAGGATCATGGGATACAGAATTTATAATAAAAGATTATAGTGTCATACAACTGATGCAATATATTGAGCAAACCTAGATTGCTGTTAAGTCTTTTATCTTTTAGACTGGGTTGCAGGTTTCGATTCACTAATGTGTGAATCACAGACCTTTTTTCAAGTCACATTAAGGATAACACTGCTTCTCTCTCTCACTGTACAGGTCATGATTTGGAAGTATCAGTGTTGGACTGGGATAGACAAAGTTAAAAATCACTTAACACCAAGTTAATAAACCTGTTGGACTATAACCTGGTGTTGCGTGATTTTTAACTCTATACAGGTCATTCTGCTACAACATGTGTCTCGTCAGTATGAATTGGCTATAATGTGATTGATGAATTGTGGATGTTGCTTGGATAAGTGAACTTTCTGCTGAATAGGTATAGCAAATTCTATTAGCGATCTTCCACAGTGTGATTTTCTATAGCATAAGGTTGTACAGGAACACAATTGCCACATTACAGCAGAACTACCTGTAGATTCTGTCAGACCTGCTGAGTTTCTCCAGCATTTGGGCTTCTTATTTATGAATTCATCAGGGATTGTTGGAATGAATACGTTATGGGAAGGTCGTGAACACATGTTTTGAGAAGGTGGCGAGGACCTGATGGCATTTATCCTAGGATTCTCTGGGAAGCAAGGGAGGAGATTGCAGAGCCATTGGCCTTGATTTTTATGTCCTCGTTGTCTACAGGAGTAGTGCCAGAAGACTGGAGGCTAGCGAATGTGGTTCCCTTGTTCAAGAGGGGAAGTAGGGATAACCCTAGTAACTATAGGCCGGTGAGTCTCACTTCTGTTGTGAGCAAAGTCTTAGAGAGAATTGTAAGGGATAGGATTTATGAACATCTGGATAGGAATAATGTGATCAAGGATAGTCAGCATGGTTTTGTGAAGGGCAGGTCGTGCCTCACAAACCTTATTGAATTCTTTGAGAAGGTGACTAAGGAGGTGGATGAGGGGAAAGTGGTAGATGTGGTGTATATGGATTTTAGTAAGGCGTTTGATAAGGTTCCCCATGGTAGGCTACTTCAAAAAATATGGAGGTATGGCATTGAGGGTAAGTTGGAGGTTTGGATCAGGAATTGGCTAGCTGGAAGAAGACAGAGGGTAGTAGTTGATGGTCAAGGTTCTTCTTGGAGTGCCGTTACTAGCAGTGTTCCGCAAGGATCTGTTTTGGGACCATTGCTGTTTGTCATTTTTATAAATGACCCTGGAGGAGGGGCTAGAAAGTTGGGTGAGCAAGTTTGCGGATGACACGAAAGTCGGAGGAGTTGTTGACAGTGAGGAAGGATGTGGCAGGTTACAGCAGGATATAGAGAAGCTGCAGAAAGGTGGCAAATGGAATTCAATATGCCTACTATATGCCCATGAACTTAGACTACCGATTTGGGATATTCAACTGTTGGATAGTTTTCAAGAGTTGCATTTGGAACACCATGAGCATCAAATGCAAGGACACACTACCCAACATTGAGATACTTCAAAGAGCAGAAATGTCTGGAATTGAAGCACCTCATGATCAGAGCTCAGCTCAAATGGCAAGGCACGTAGTGCATACCATTGATGATGATAACCTCTAGGAGAGTTATGCATTAAATATCTCAAGGTAAGCCAAGATTAAGCTTTAAGGAAAGCCTAAAAGTGAACTTCAGGAAATGTGACTTCTCGACCACAGGCTGGGAGAAAAATGCTCAAGAAGAATGACTGGGAAGTAATCTCAACTATTGATATAATTTCCTTCAAATAGCAAAGAATATGGACAGCTAGGAACTAAAAGAAAACTAGAAAGACCAGACAATTCCAACAAAGTCAGATAATTCATCCTTGCCCACACTGTGCACAGCTGTGTAAGTCTGCAGTCAGGCTCCACAGTCACAGTAAAATGCAGGACAGATGCCTTGATGCTTGCAAGAAATGGCCATCTTCAATATTGAAGGGAAACTGATGATGACAATGTCCTGCCCATAGGAACCAAGATAAACCTACTCTGGCCAACTACTGTCCCAATGATCTATTCTAAATCATCAGAAAACCCTCTGATTATCTTATATGTCTCTATTAAGTCACCTCTCAACCTTCTTCTCTCTAATGAAAACAGCCTCAAGTCCCTCAGCCTTTCCTCATAAGACCTTCCCTCCATACCAGGCAACATCCTAGTAAATCTCCTCAGCACCCTTTCAAAAGCTTCCACATCCTTCTTATAATGCGGTGACCAGAAATGTACACAATACTCCAAGTGCGGCCGCACCAGAGTTTTGTACAGCTGTAGCATAACCTCATGGTTCCGGAACTCGATCCCCCTATTAATAAAAGCTAAAACACTGTATGCCTTCTTAACAACCCTGTCAACCTGGGTGGTAACTTTCAAGGATCTGCATACCTGGACACCAAGATCTCTCTGCTCATCTGCACTACCAAGAATCTTACCATTAGCCCAGTACTTTGCATTTTGGTTCTCTGACCTCGCACTTGTCCGCATTAAACTCCATTTGCCACCTCTCAGCCCAGCTTTGCAGCTTATCTATGTCTTTCTGTAACCTACTACATCCTTCGTCACTATCCACAACTCCACCGACCTTTGTGCCGTCTGCAAATTTACTAACCCACCCGTCTTCCCCCTCATCCAGGTCGTTTATAAAAATGACGAACAGCAGTGGACCCAACACCGACCCTTGTGGTACACCACTGGTAACTGGACTCCAGGATGAACATTTCCCATCAACCACTACCCTCTGTCTTCTTTCAGCAAGCCAATTACTGATCCAAACTGCTATATCTCCCACAATCCCATTCTCCAAATTTTGTACAATAGCCTACTGTGGGGAACCTTATCGAACACCTTGCTGAAACCCATATACACCACATTAACCGGTTTACTCTCTTGTACCTGTTTGGTCACCTTCTCAAAGAACTCAATAAAGTTTGTGAGGCACGACCTACCCTTCACAAAACCTTGCTGACTATCCCTAATCAAATTATTATTTTCGAGATGATTATAAATCCTATCTCTTATAACCTTTCTAACACTTTACCAACAACTGAAGTCAGGCTCACTGGTCTATAATTACCAGGATTGTTCTACTCCCCTTCTTGAACAGGGGAACCACATTTGCTATCCTCCAGTCTTCTGGCACTATTCCTGTAGACAATGACGATTTAAAGATCAATGCCATAGGCTCGGTAATCTCCTCCCTGGCTTCCCAGAGGATCCTAGGATAAATCCCATCCGGCCCAGGGGACTTATCTATTTTCACACTCTGCAGGATTGCTAATACCTCCTCCTTGTGAACCTCAATCCCACCCCCAGTCTAGTAGCCTGTATCTTAGTAATCTCCTCGACAACAATGTCATTTTCTAGAGTGAATACTGTTGAAAAGTATTCATTTAGTGCTTCCCCTATCTTCTCTGACTCCACACACAACTTCCCACTACTATCCTTGATTGGCCCTAATCTTACTCTCATCACTCTTTTATTCCTTAAATGCCTATAGAAAGACTTAGGGTTTACCCTGATCCTATCTGCCAACAACTTCTCATGTCTCCTCCTGGCTCCTCTGAGCTCTCTCTTTAGATCTTTCCTGGCTACCTTGTAACCCTCAAGTGCCCTAAACGAGCCTTCACATCTCATCCTAACATAAGCCTTCTTCTTCCTCTTGACCAGAGATTCCACTTCCTTCGTAAACCACAGCTCCCGCGCTCTAAAGCTTCCTCCCTGCCTGTCAGGTACATACTTATCTAGGACACACAGTAGCTTTTCCTTGAACAAGCTCCACGTTTCTAATGTGCCTATCCCCTGCAGCTTCCTTCTCCATCCTATGCTTCCTAAATCTTGCCTAATCGCATCATGATTGCCTTTCCCCCAGCTGTAACTCTTGCCCAGTGGTATATACCTATCCCATTCTATCACTAAAGTAAACATAACAGAATTGTGATCGCCATCACCAAAGTGCTCACCTACCTCCAAGTCTAACACCTGACCGGGCTCAATACCCAGTACCAAATCTAATGTGGCTTCGCCCCTTGTTGGCCTGTCTACATACTGTGTCAGGAAGCCCTCCTGCACACACTGGACAAAACCTAACCCATCTATAGTACTCGTACTATAGTGTTCCCAGTCAATATTTGGAAAGTTGAAGTCCCCCATGACAACTACCCTGTCTCTCTCACTCCTATTGAGAATCATCTATGCTATCCTTTCTTCTACATCTCTGGAATTATTCAGAAGCCTATAGAAAACTCTCAACAGGGTGACCTCTCCTTTCCTGTTTCTAACTTCAGCCCATACTACCTCAGTTGACAAATCCCCAAACATCCTTTCTGCAACTGTAGTACTGTCCTTGACCAACAATGCCACACCTCCCCCTCTTTTACCATTTTCTGTGTTCTTACTGAAACACCTAAATCCTGGAACCTGCAACAACCATTCCTGTCCCTGCTCTACCAATGTCTCCGAAATGGCCACAACATCGAAGTCCCAGGTACCAACCCATGCTGCAAGTTCACCCACCTTATTCCAGATGCTCCTGGCGTTGAAGTACACTACAACTCATGTACTTTGTGCCGTTCTGGTCAAGATGCTATACGAAAGGTATGATTGCACTCGAGAGGGTACATAGGAAGATGGTGCCTGGCTGGAGGATCTGAGTTACGAGGAAAGATTGGAAAGCTTGGAGCAGTTTCCTTCAGAGCAGTGGAGGTTGAGATGAGACCTGGTAGATGCATCTCAGATAACGAGGTGGATGAACAGGCACGTCTTCCATTAGTGGAGGGGTCAATAACCAGGGGACATAAATTGATGATAAGAGGTGGAAACATAAGAGAAGAGGTTGTAAGAGGCTAAGAGGTGAGGTTCAGCAAAAAGTGCAGGAGGGCATTGAATTGACATTGAAGTAACATCAGCCATAGATAAAGGAGACCCAGTGGATGTACTGTACTTAGGTTTCCAAATACATTTCATAATGAGCCACGTTTAAGGTCTTTGTCATAAAAGCTCATGGTGGAGGACGTAGTGTATTTGCAAGGATAGAAGATTGGCTGACTAACAGACAAGAGAGAGTACGAATAAATCTGCCTTTTTGTGTGTGTGGCATGTCAAAGGGATTGATGCTGGACCCTAACTGTTCATAATTTATATAAATAACTTGGTGAATGGATGGAAAATAAATTTACTACTGACACAAAGATAGGTCAGAAAAGGACATAAGAATGGTTGAAAGCAATACAGGAGGTTAAGTGAGTGGGCAAGTGTCTGACAATTGGAATGTAAAATGGATAAGCATGAAATTATCCTTTTTGAAAGCAAAAATAAATACAAAGTATGTTATCGAAATAATGAGAGATGACAGAGCTCTGAAATGCAGAGAGATCTAGGTGTGTTTCTGCGCCAATCACAGAAAGTTAGTGTGCAAGTATAGCAAGTAATCAGAAAAATTAATTGGAATATTAGAATTTATGTTGAGGAGACTGGAATACACAAACAGGGAGGTTATGCAAGATATTGGAAAGACCACATCTGGAGAATTGCATGCACCTTGTCTATGTAACGATAATCGAAAGTATTGGAAAAGATTTCAAAGAATGTTTACTAGGCTAATACTTGTGGTGAATGGGTTATTTTGAGGAATGTTGTGGACAGGTTAAACTTATATGTGATGGAGTATTGAAGTTAAAGAAACAACTTGACTGCAACATATAAAATTGCAGGTCTTGAAAGGGTAGATTTGAAGAGGATAGTTTCTCTTTCAGAAGAATCTAGAACTAGGGATCAGAATTTATAAATAAAATACAGGTTGGTTTCTCTTCTCTGAAAGTGAAGAGATATCTTCCTGATGTTGGAAGTAGAGATCTTAAATCTTTTCTCAGTCGAGGGTAAACAGATTCATGCTCGGCAAGGGAGTGAGGGCTTATCAGTTATAGGCAGGAATGGGGATTTGACGTTATAATCAGATCAACAATGACCTTATTGCATGGTGAGCAAGATCAAAAGGATTGAATAGCGTACTCCTTGTAGGTTTTGTATGTTCATAGTTTAAAAAAATCACATAACACCAGGTTATAGTCCAACAGGTTTATTTGGTAGTACAAGCTTTTGGAGTGCTGCTCCTTCATCAGGTAGCTAGGGGAGTAGGATCATTGGATGGAGCGTTTATAGCAAAAGATCATAATGTCATCTAACTGATGCAATATATTGAACAAATTAGATTGCTGTTAAGTCTTTTATCTTTTAGAATGGATTGCAGGTTTCAGTTCATTAATATGTAAGTCCCAGAACTTACTTCAAATCACATTCTCGAGATAACTTAAGCTTTTATTTAAAAAAATTGATAGCTCAGTTCAGACAATGTATTAAAGATGTGAGGTTAGCATCTGTCTATATCCCAATCTTGAGTCAGACTGGTTCTATGTCCAATTTATGAAATGTTACATGGATTGACTGCTTGCACTGATGACCTGCGGAGTCTGTGCTTTTTCAACAAAATAGAATGCACCTGCAATTACAACTCTGCAAATGCAAATTCACCTCATAGACTTATATGTGTGTGTGCGTGTGAGGGAGGGAGTGTGTATGTCTGTGTTTGGATACGTGCGCCTCTCAAGAGGTCTATGTGTGTGTGTGTCTGAGAGAGAGCGTGTGTATGAGAGAGGGTCTGCATGAGTGTATGTGTTTGTGTGTGAGTGTGTGTGTGTGAGAGTGTATAGTGCAGTAGGGTCGCCTGTAGTGTGACTTGAACCCAAGCTTCTGGTTGAGGCTATACCCATAGGTACCAAACCCGGCTATCAGCCTCTGCTCGACCACTCTGTGTTGTTGCATATCCCGAAGTCTGCCTTGGAGGATGGTCACCTAGAAGATCTGAGGTCAAATGTCCCTGACCAGTGAAGTGTTCCCTGACTGGGTGGGAACATCGCTGTCTGGCAATTGTTGTGTGGTGTCCATTCGTCCATTGTCATAGCGTCTGTTTGGTCTCACCAATGTACCATCCTCAGGACATCATTGCCTGCAGCATTTGAGAAAGACAACATTGACCAAGTCACATGAGTACCTACCCCATACATGGTGGGTGGTGTCCCCACATGTAATGGTAGTAGTTATGCCGACACTCTGACACGTCCCGCAGTGGTTGCCATGACAGGGTTGTATGGTGTTGTGGTCGATGTTGTCCCAAAGGCTGGGCAGTTTGCCATGGACAATGGTCTGTTTAAGGTTTGGCAGTTGTTTAAACAATAATCCAGGTTTGTTCAATATATCATATCAGTTGCATGTATGACATAGTGATCTTTTGCTATAAATTCTGTGTCTTATGATCCTGCTCCAAATCTACCTGATGAAGGAGCAGTGCTCCGAAAGCTAGTACTTTCAAATAAACCTGTTGGACTATAACTTGGTGTTGTGTGATTTTTAACTTTGTCACCCCTCCACATCATTGTATGTTCATGTATATGTGTGTGTGTTCATATATTCTTCTTAATGTTAGCCCAAATGTTTATATGATAGAAGGATGTAATAATTTTAGATAATATCTCATTGTAATCAAGTCTTTGTGGATTCTTCCATACCATAATATCCACACTCAGTTTCAAATGTGCTGCCCAGTCCATCACACAAACCAGCCTTCCATCCATTGACTCTGTCTGCACTGCCCGCTACCTCAGGGAAGCAAACAGCATAATCAAAGACCCCTTCCACCCCGGTGATATTTTTTTCCTCCCTCTTCCATCAGGCAGCAGATATAAAAGTTAGAATATGTGTACGGATAGATTCAAGGAGAACTTCTTTCCAGTTATTATCAGAATTTTGAACAGGCCTCTCAAATGTTAATAATGATCTCTCTCTGTCTGCACCTTCTCTGCAGCTGTAACTCTGTATTCTGCACTGTGTTCTGCCACTCCGATGCAGTTTGTACAATCTGCCTGTATAGCATGCAAAAGAACTCTTTTCACTGTATCGCAATACGTGTGACAATCGTCAATCAATCAATCAATCAATCAATCAGGTTTAACACCCTTTTGGAAGTAAACTCACATCCATTGTACAGAGAGATTTCGGAGCCTTGGGTTTTGTCTTTCAGAGAAGATGAAGGAAAGTTTTGATTGAGGTCATCATGAGCAGTTTTGACAGAATTAATAAATTGAGATGGTTTTAGTGTCAGAATCCAAAGAGGATGAAAATTTAACATAAAAAGCAAAAACAAGCAAAACCCAAATAAAGCAATATATTTTTTACAGAATGAATCGTTACAGTCTTGAATATTCTTCTTGAAGTGGTGATATGAACAAATTCAATAGGTCACTTTGAAAAGGAAGTTGAATTAATTATTAAGGAGAAAATAATTACAAGCCTGTTTAAATAGTTCCACCAAAGACTTTGTACAGAACAATGTCTGAATGTCTTCTTTTGATGCAGTATAATTCTATAATTATGATGTGTGAGTACTGATTTATCAGGGATAGACATGTGGAAGTTTGCTTTCTGCAGTCCACTATTAGATAGCCTCAATGCGCATAGCAGGTACTGATGGCTCCTTAGATTCAGCTCAGTGAAGTTACACTAAAGATTTGCATTTGCAACACCTTATCATTGTTGAAAAGAAGTCATAAGACAGATGTGTAATCTGATCACCTCAGGTGTCAACCTTGCTGGGAAAATCCACTGGTTTAGTCAAAGTGAGCAGCGAAAAATTCATTCATTCATTCCATTGAATAAATGAGCCATGTCTGCATAGTAACATGCTGTCAAGCAGGTTTACAAAGCTATCCCCATCATTGCCAGCTTTACTGTCAGAAACCCATCTACCGGGACTAACTAAGCACCTACGGGACCCCAATTTATTGAAAAAGCCTCACCATCAGGGAACCCTTTGGTAAAGACAATTTTACCATCAAGGAACTCTTTGATGATGTGATGTCCAAGTTAAGGTCAGTGAAATAACTCCTCTTTTCATTGCACTTCTGAATGGTAATGGTAGAGCTTGAATCTGAAAGGGCTGTCCTGTCACCAGGTTGATGAACCAATGCTTCCTTTGCATAAAATTTCATGTAAGAAATAAGCTGGTTAAGATCCTGAAGTTAACAAGTAAAGACTCAGTCTAAAACCCATGCAAGTAACGGTCCCAAAGAGTGACTGTCTCTTCACTCCAAACTGGGTCATGGGACCTCCCCTCTCCAAAACATTTGTAGACTCAGCGTTTCATTCGAGCAGCTTATGTTCTTGCTAAATGCAATATATTAGCTGCTGCAGACAATGTCCTTCGCTTTGAGAAATGCTCTTTTCAAAAGCATGGAAATGTAGGGGAAGGATTTTGTACATGTCCAGTTGATGACATTATAAACTAATATTTTAGATAACATAGCTTTTGACAATATTCTGAGACTCATCATCAGGAAATAGAGTCTCACCAGGAACTCTCACTAACAAAGAAGAGATCGTCGGTCCCTAGTCTAGAGCTGAGTTGATTTTTTTCATTGACTGGGAGTGTCATTCGCGAGGTTGGCATTTATTGCCCTAGCGCATGGACTTATATGTTGGCCTGCCATCCACTCTATCCATTTCTTTTCACTTTTTTATCTGTTCCTTTTTACCTCACATTCTCAGGCAACTTTGGCGATGAGTGAGCTGAAAGCCAACACAGACTGCCAGCATGGACTTGAACTACCGGCCTCAGCGAGTACTCAAACCCCCGGCCTCAGTGTAGCGTCTAACTCCTAGCCTCAGCATGGGCTCAGACTCTCGGCTTCAGTGTCTATTCAGGCACCCGGCCTTAGCGTGGACTCAAACTCTTGGCCTCAGTATGGACTTGAACCCCGGGCCTCAGTGTGGATTTGAACTTTCGCCTCAGTGTGGACTTGAACTCCCAGCCTCAGTATGGACTTGAACTCCCGGCCTCAGTATGGATTTGAACTCTTGGCCTCAGTATGGATTTGAACTCTTGGCCTCAGTGTGGACTTGAACTCCCGGCCTCAGTATGGACTTGAACTCCGGGCCTCAGTATGGATTTGAACTCTTGGCCTCAGTGTGGACTTGAACTCCCGGCCTCAGTGTGGACTTGAACTCCCGGCCTCAGTGTGGACTTGAACTCCCGGCCTCAGTGTGGATTTGAACTTTGGCCTCAGTGTGGACTTGAACTCCCGGCCTCAGTATGGACTTGAACTCCGGGCCTCAGTGTGGATTTGAACTCCCAGCCTCAGTGTGGACTTGAACTCCCAGCCTCAGTATGGACTTGAACTCCCGGCCTCAGTGTGGACTTGAACTCCCGGCCTCAGTGTGGACTTGAACTCCCGGCCTCAGTGTGGACGTGAACTCCCAGCCTCAGTGTGGACTTGAACTCCTAGCCTCAGTGTGGACTCAAACCCCCGGCCTCAGTGTGGACTTGAACCCCCGGCCTCAGTGTGGACTTGAACCCCCGGCCTCAGGATGAATTTGAGCCCCCAGGCATTTTAATTCAATTTCAAATTCCTCCACCTATCGTGGTAGGATTTGGACCCAGGTCCCCAGAACTTTATTGAGATCCCTGGATTGCTTGTTTGGTGATGGTGCCACAAGGCCATCACCACCTCAATTATAACCCATTTTGGATTTGGAGGTGTCAGTGTTGGACTGGGGTGTACAAAGTTAAAAATCACACGACACCAAGTTATAGTCCAACAGTTTTATTTGGAAGCACTAGCTTTCGGAGCGCTGCTCCTTCACCAGGTGGTTGATGATGAAGGAGCGGCGCTCTGAAAGCTAGTGCTTCCAAATAAACCTGTTGGGCTATAATCCATTTAGCATGCCTGCAGGTCATGAGGGAGATGAAAGTTCTCACTGCCAGGATTAATTATAGATTTTGTATATATTAGATTGGAGAAGAAGCTAAGGCACAATACTATTGGGGTAAAAATCGCAATTGCCAATCCTTGAAATGCATGGACAGCAGAAGCTGTCAGCAAGTCCCTCTCCAAGCCATGCAGCATCCAAAGTGACTGTTCCTTCACTATGATTCGGCTAAAATTCTGGACTCCCTTCCTGACAGCACCTGACACCCCATAGACTGCAGCAATGCAAAAAGGCAACTCCTCACCATCTCGGGGGCTTAAATTGGCAGTGAGGGCCACGTCTCATGAATGGATGAGAAAAAGAACACCAAAACTGATCCTTGAGTCGAGCCGCTACAATCTCCACCCTGAGGGTCTGTGTCAGAGTCACGGTAACTCAGAGCAAATTCTCCATCAAAAGACATTTGGTCCTGTTTCAGTGGCTTTGCCATTTTGAAGGCTTGAGCACCCTCTGCTGGTAGATCCTGGCAGTGTCAGGAGGAAAAGAGCTGAAAGTTATGGATTGCTGAGTCCATCAGGTCTCCTACCAGCAGTCTCACTGCTGCCACATGGGATCTTACTGTGCAGTGGAGACATCTGCATTTGGCTGTGCTACACCAGCTGCATCACTTTGAAAGTACTTCACAGCTTGTAAAGAGATTGTGAGACTCCCTGAGGTCGGGGAAGGCGAGTTGTTGGCCGAACTGAAACAGGTTACCATTCTGGATGGGTGCGGCTCCAATCAATCCGAAAATCAGAAACATCTGCATGTTTTCTGCACAGTTGTCTGAGACATGAGCGGTACTATACAGACAACAAGCAAACTAATGTCATTTAAAAAATACATGCAAGGATTCTAGGTTCGACTCATGCTGGCTCATTCACTTCGGGACGGCACGGTGGCTCAGTGGTTAGCACTGCTGCCTCACAACACCAGGGTCCCAGGTTCAATTCCAGCCTCGGGCGACTGTCTGTGTGGAGTTTGCACGTTCTCCCCGTGTCTGCGTGAGTTTCCTCCGGGTGCTCCGGTTTCCTCCCACAGTCCAAAGATGTGCAGGCCAGGTGAATTGGCCATGCTAAATTGCCCGTAGCGATAGGTGCATTAGTCGGAGGGCAGTGGGTCTGGTTGGGTTACTCATCAGAGGGTCGGTGTGGACTGGTTGGGTAAAACTGTAGGGAATCTAATCTAATCTAAAAACTGTAAAAACACTACGTTTGACAAACATGCAGAAAACTAACCACCAGGATACATGAACATCAAGTAGCCACAAAAAGACATGACCCTCTCTCACTAATATCCTTACATACAGATGAGGAAGGACATCACTTCGACTGGGACAACACATCCATCCTAAGATAAGCCATACAGAGACATGCACAAGAATTTCTGGAAGCATAGCATTCCAACCGAAACTCTTTCAGCAAACACATTGACTTGGATTCCATTTACCACCCCCGAGAATAAGAACAGGACATGATATCACCACAGAAAATGATGTCACCACAGGAAATGACATCACCAACCTAAGGAAACCAAAAGACATAAGTAGAAAATGGGCCATGCCACCAGTGCTTCATCTGGAAGCTCACTGATGATGTTACCTAGTGTGGTGATGAAACTTCTGAAAACAAACCTTCCAGCTCAGTGAGAAAACCTACACCCAGTAATTTCTAGTCTTTGGCAATCTGACACGATAGTCTGTTGGCCACGGTATCTTAGGAGGCTGCTGGAATGAATGTCACTCAGAGGGATAAAAAATATAAAAGAATAAAATACAGTAGTACATGGAAATAAATGCACCAGTCATACCAGAGCTCTATTCTGTAGTATACAAGATGGACCAAGCCATTGTGTGCCATTTGCTGTTTGTTTCTGACTTTTCCTTCTTGATGGGGTTTAAATAGATGTTCTGATGCAGAGCACCATCAATTTTTTATTCTTTCACAGGATGTCAGTGTTGCTGTCTAGGCCAGCATTTATTGCCTATCTCTAATTGCCCAGAGGGCAGTTCAGAAACAATCACATTGCTGTGGGTCTGGAGCTACATGTAGGCAGATCAGGTAAGGACAGCAGTTTCCTTCCCTGAAGGACATTAGTGAACCAGATGGGTTTTTCCCGATAATCAACAACGGATTCACAGTCATCATCAGACTCTCAATTCCAGAATTTTTTTACTGAATTCAAATTCCACCATCTTCCGTGGCAGGATTTGAACATGGATTCCCAGGACATTAACTGGGTCTCTGGATTAACAGCCCAGTGATCATGCCACCAGGGCATCTCCTCCCCATCTGACCCAAAGCCGGAAGCACATGAATAGTTTATCACAGCCAGCAGTGCCTGGGCTTACTTCACTGACCACAGATCAGCCTGGGATGAAGGATCTCCTCAGAGCTGCTGTGATTCATCCAGAATCCAAGTGGGTGTATGTAAACGGGATATTTCTCATTGTAAAGCAGGAGAATCTTTGAAGGTACAGAACCTCAAGTCCCAGGTGCTTAGAAGGTCAAATCATCAAAGTAAGAACAATTAAATTTAAACAGCATCTTTCATAACTTCTGAATGTCCCAGACTGCTTTACTGCCAATGAATCACTTCTGCAGTGCCGTAACTGTTGCAGTAGCTAATTTCCACATGGTAACGTTCCACAGGTAAGGTCCGGACAATGTATTTTAGCAGTGCTTGACAAATAAATATTAGAGAATACATTTTTCATTAACTTAGTAATTTTGCATTCCATATGTTACATACTAAACCAGACACATGAACAATTAAGTTCCATCATCATAGCAGACCATAGGGTGCTCTCTCATTTCAGACAACTGGTGGGTGTTTTAATTGGAAGGTCACCACTCCTCAGGTAAGGGGAGGAGTTGAGACTTTCCTTGTAACCTTAGCTAGTGCAAGAATGCAGTTTATCACAAAGCAACCTAAACCAGCAGACCAGCTAACCAACCACCGTTCACAAAGTTTACAAACATCTTTTCTCTGCAGGTATTACCCTGAATATTGGCTGTGCAGGGCTCTGTGCATTACAATAAAATTTAAGTTTTATTAATCAGCAGACCAGAAATTTAACTGGACCAGCCACACCACTACAGTGACAACAAAAGCAATCCAGAAATGGGGAATTCTGCGGTGAGGTGCTCACCTCCTGGCCCACAAAGCCTGCCCAACATCTATAACACAAGGTCAGAAGTCCACTCACCCTGATGAGTGTGGCTGCAACAACACTCAAGAAGCTCATCGCCACCAATCAGGACAAGGCAGCCTCTTCAATCTACAAGGTCAATTGCATCTTCACTTCTGAGGCCCAATGACTGCAGCATGTCCCATAGACAAGGTGCACTGCAGCAATTCATGAAAGCTGCCTGAACAGCACCTTCCAAATCTGGAAACACAAGACTTAAGAGCAGAAGTAGGTCATTTGGCTCTGCAAGCTCATTCAGTATGATCATGGCTGAGTGGGATATGGTCCCACCCCACTTTCCTGTCTGTACTTCATAGCCCTTTACTGAACTGTTTATCAAAAAATAATCCAACTTAGCCTGAATAATGGGTCTTGAGAAGATTTGTGGCTCAGGTTGAGGTTCTGGTAGGTTTGTTCGCTCAGCTGGAAGGTTCATTTTCAGACGTTTCGTTACCATACTAGGTAACACCTTCAGTGAGCCTCTGGATAAAGCACTGCTGATGATTCCTGCTTTTCATTTATATGTTTGGGTTTCTTTAGTCTGGTGATGTCATGTCCTGTGGTGATGTCATTTCCTATGGTGATGTCATTTCCTGTTCCTTTTCTCAGGGGGTAGCAAATGAGATCCAAGTCAATGTGCTTGTTAATAGAGTTCCAGTTGGAATGCCGTGCAAGAACTGTAACTAACACTACATTGGATAAACAGGTAGAAAACTAGCCACCAGGATACACGATCATCAACTAGCTACAAAAAGACATGACCCTTTCTTACTAGTATCCTTACATACAGATAAGGAAGGTCACCACTTCAACAGGGACAACACATCTATCCTAAGACAAGCCAAACAGAGACATGCACAAGAATTCCTCAAAGCATGGCATTCCAACCAGAACTCTATCAACAAACACAATGAGTTAGACCCCATCTACCACCTCCTGAGAAAAAGAACATGAAGTGACATCACCACAGGAAATGACATCCCCACAGGAAATGACGTCACCAGCCCAAAGAAACCTAAACATCTAAATTAAAAGCAGGAATCATCAGCAGTGCTTCATCCAGAAGCTCACGAAAGATGTTACATAGTGTGGTGACAAAACATCTGAAAATGAACCTTCCAGTTCAGCGAGCAAACCTACATCCGTAGCCTGAATAAATTTAAATACTCAATCTCTGTCAAAGAAAGTTCCACAATCTAATACAATGAAAAAAAAATCCTTAACTCAATTATAAAATGGGAAATCTTTGATTCTTCAATTTGGCCCTTAGTTTTAGTCTCCCTGAAAAAGTCAAACACTTTCTCAGAGTTCACCTTGTCGAGTTCCCTCAGGATCTTCCATCAATGAATAAGATCACCTCATTCTTCTATTGTCAAAGGCATTGGTCTAACCCGCTCAACCATCCCTAAAGTAAACTATCTCTCTCTCTCTCTCTACAACCTTGAAGGTCAAGGGCAGCAGATACATGGGAACACCTCCATCTACAAGTTCCCCTTCAAGTCACACACCATCCTTATTTGTAACTACATTGTCTTTCCTTCATCCTCAAAACTTGTCATTAATTAGTACACCTTCTGTAAACCTAAGAGGTATCAGGACTTGGTGAACCCACAGGGTGTGAGTACGAGTGTGCCCAAGAAGATTGCAGGCAACAGAACAGAAAGCATCTAACAATCACTAGCTGGCATTATTCCTGAGTTGGCAATGGTTCCCTTTCACATGAAAATTATCCGATTACCCCTCTTTGTCCTCCTTTTATCCCGATCATTAATGAACATGCACACTGATGGCTCTATCAATGACAATAACACTCAAGTTGCAACACCACGGTTTATTTTAATCAATTTTTGGCAGCAAGATAGCAGGCAGTCATCCAAGCACCTGGAGCTCAGTTGAATCAACCCTAAAGCCAATGTTATCTGTAGCTTGAACAATGGGCCTTATTGTACATTAAAAAATAACTTGCATTTGTAAAGAGCCTTTGCACCACCTCAGGAAATCCCAAAGCATGCTTGTGACAATAAAGTACTTTGGAAAATCACTGTGGGTCATGCAGGAAATGGAATCATCAAGTCACAAACATCAAACTCCCAATACAGCAAGATAATCTGGTTTAGCAATGTCAGGCACAGATTGCAATAGCGAGTAGATATTATCTAACTGCAAGCTACCTTGCCTGCACAGGGGCTGTAACAGTGGATTGCTAGAATTTGGATCACTCCAAATAACATAAGAAATAAGAGTTGGACTCAGCAATTTGACCCTCCAAACATATTCAGCCTTTTAATAAAATCATGTTTGATCATCTACCTCAATTCTAACTTCCTACATTATTTCTTTACTGTCCAAAACAAATCCATCCACCTATTTCTTGAATTCACTTAGTCAATGAATATACATCGCTTTCTGAGGTAGAGAATTTGCTACAGTTTGAGTGAAAATATTTTTCCTTCCCTTACCTTTCAATTGAGAGGAGAGTACTGATTGATTACTCTGTGCCCTACGCTTGGTCAGAAGTGTGCCAGTTTCTTTCATTTTCTCAGTTTGATCCCTCCATGCAGCTAACACTTAGTCCATGAGATTTCCTGGACTGGATTTGATTGATGACGGTGTCAGAGAGGATATTTTTTCTGTGCTCTGCTTGAACCCGTTGGCTTCAGGTATGACTCGGGAGCACTGTCAACTCAGATATCTGAAAGTTATTGGTTCAAATCCCATTTCAAAGCCTTAAGCACATAACCCAAGCCGACATTCTGCTTGAAGTATCAAGCTGTGCTGTTTGAGGTGTCATCCTTCAAGTGAGATCTTAAACTGAGATCTTGTCTGATTTAACAGCTTAAATTAATGAATTTATGGCATAGGTATTCAGGCAAGGAGGACAATGATTCTGGGAATCTTGGATCAATAAACTAATTGTCTGACCTTGTTAGGTACAAACTATTTGCTGTATTTGTCTATACAGTAACAGTGAGAACACCTAACAGTAATTAAGTGACTTACAAAGTACTTTGGAAAGATTGGGTACCATGATTAAAAAAGTAACATCATTTTTGCTCCACTTTCCTCCCCCCACACATATCCACAAATAATCAAAAAGTCATGATGTTGGCATTTGTATATTGAGAACCAGAAGAGAAGGACATAGCCATGATTTAGCTGTACCAAATCCTGGTTAGACCATAGCTGGGCTGGTATTTGACCAAGTGCTTGTTGCCCCAGCTGCCAGAAAGGAAGCAACACCTTTCCTCTACCAGTCTGGAAGTCATCACCTGAATTGCATATCAATCAGTCATGACGTGTCTCTCTGAAAAGCAAGAGCTGCAAGTCATTCAGAGATCGGGTCACTCTTCATTCCAGTAGCGCCACTGGGAAGGAGTGGTCACTGCTTGTACTACAGCCTACCAGATCAACTCTGCTGATGGTGGATCAGGGGAAGAGGGGAGCTAGCAAATGTGAAAGTTTCATTCACTGATCACCTGGGCTACAGGGTACCCAATCAGGAGGGTCCAAAATGAAGCCCACTTTGACAACACTTGGGTATACTCGGCAGATTCTCTACTCTCTAGAATGCTAATGCAATGGGAAGAAAATCTTAAGGTCACTTGACTGGTCACTTACGTGAGCCTCAATTGACCTAAAGAATAGCAGATGTTATGACTAGTCTCCAGGATCCTCGCTTTATTATGTTTCCACTCAAGATATTTCTAAGTGGGGTATCACAAGATTTGGTGCTGGGACCGCAGCTGTTTACAGTATACATTAATGATATAGATGAAAATATTAAAAGCAATATTAGCAGTTTTGCTGATGACACAAAGCTGGGTGACAGGGTGAAATGTGAGGAGGATGTTAGAAGAATACAGGGTGACTTGGACAGGTTAGGTGAGTAGACGGATGATGGCAGGTGCAGTTTAAGGTGGATAAATGTGTGGTTATCCACTTTGATGGCAAGAACAGGAAGGCAGATTACTACCTAAATGGAGTCAAGTTATGTAAAGGAGATGTACAACGAGATCTAGGTGTTCTTGTACACCAGTCAATGAAAGGAAGCATGCGGGTACAGCAGGCAGTGAAGAAAGCTAATAGCATGCTGGCCTTCATAACAAGAGGAATTGAGTATGGGAGAAAGAGGTACTTCGGCAGCTATGCAGGGCCCTGGTGAGACCTGGAGTATCGTGTGCAGTTTTGGTCTCCAAATTTGAGGAATTGCTATTGAGGGAGTGCAATGTAAGTTTACAAGGTCAATTCTCAGAATGGCGGGACTATCATATGTTAAACAATTGGAGCGACTGGGCTTGTATACACTTCAGTTTAGGAAGATGACAGGGGATCTAATTTAGATGTATAAGGTTATTAAAGGATTGGACACTCTGGAGTCAGGAAGCATGTTTCCGCATTTGGATGAGTCCCGAACCAAAGGACAGTTTAAAAATAAGAGGTAGGCCATTTAGAACAGAGTTGAGAAGAAACTTCTTCACCCAGAGAGTGGTGGGTGTGTGGAATGCTCTGCCCCAGAGGGCAGTGGAGGCCAAGTCTCTGGATACTTTCAAGAAAGAGATGGATAGAGCTCTTAAAGATACTGGAATCAAGGGTTATGGGGATAAGGCAGGATCAGGATACTGATTGAGGATGATCAGCCATGATCATAATGAATGGTGGTGCTGGCTCGAAGGACCAAATGGTCTACTCCTGCACATATTGTCAATTGTCTAATGGTGTGCTGCTGGATGTGAAGAGTCGAATGTTTTATTCCATCACTTGCCGGTGCCGATGTTGGACTGGGGTGAACAAAACCACAGGTGACATGATACCAGGTTATAGTCCAACAGGTTTATTATCACAAGCTTTCAGAGTACTGTTCCTTGGTCAGGTGAAGATTTCACCTGATGAAAGGGGCAGTGCTCTGAAAGCTTATGATTTCAAATAACCCAATGAGACTGTAACCTGGTATCGTGTGATCTCATGAAGGTTAATTTAGAAAGTGATCACATCCTTTGTGTATCCTATTCCCAGTCAAAATATAATTAGGCTTTCCTAGAAGTCAATTTAACCATCTTTCTTCAGTTAATGATGGAAATTGGTTCATTCGTTACGAAAACACAAGAAAAAGGTAATAAATTACAGGACATAAACATGTAGGTTCAGAATGAAGGATAAGTCCTAAAGTAAGAGTAAAGAAAATGCAAACTACCTGTGCTTTCTCAAAGGCAAATTGATTGCAAAACGTTGTATGAGTTATGGCTGAGGATTCCTATGGTGCTGCTGATAACAGTTGAGTAATTGTTTGAAGGTGTTTTTTTTATTTTAAAACACTCCTTTTCCACTTTCAGTCAACAATCAAAAGTAGCAAAAAAAATGCAAAAGATACATGACTCACCTCTTGTAAGGGATGAAATGCGGTTTCAAAATGTGTTTTGTCATATGTGACACACCAGTAACAAAATATAAGACCTCCATCCAGTTTAAGAACTAAAAGTACTGGTGAACTCCAGTCGTTTAGACTACATACAGTCAGGTGATTCTCAGTAGATTTTGAATCCCTGTTTCTATCTGAGCGTGATTTTCCAGCTTAAATATTGAAGATTCTGTTTCTATTAGAACTGTCTCTCCTTCATCAAACTCATGCTTTCCCGATGTCATTTATCAAAAGGTACAGTACCAGAATGATCGCGTGAGTGTCGAAAGGATGATTCCTCTTGAGGATGAATCTAGAACAAGGGGACCTATTTAAGATAGAGATGAGGAAGCTTCATTTTCTCTCAGTGAGTGTTTGGGATTTGCTTCTTCAAAAGATAGTGAATGCAGAATCTTGAAATATTTTTAAGACAAAGGCAGAATCTTGATTACCAAGGGAGATGCTCAGGTAATATACAGGAATGTAGAATTAAGGTGAAAATCAGGTCAGCCATGACCTTATTGAATGGAGGAGCAGGCATGAAGGGCCGAATGGCCTACTGTTGTTCCTTGATCACACCTTCAAACCCTCCACTACTCTTACTACCTGACGTGCTATTCATCCTGATCCTCTTCCCTGCGATTAAATCATTTCGACATGTTTACATCAAAAAAACAATTCTCCTTCCCATGACCAGGTTTATGTATCAGATAAATCACTTTAGTAGTCTTCCTGACTTCCTGTTTGGACCCACTGAATTTTGCTTTCAAGGGTCCAACTTGCAAAGGCATCATTATCAACACTTCAATGTCCACTAATTTAGAAAGTTTGTTTGATGTTCAAATAATAGGTAGGATGGGGGCATGGTACCTAGACCAGCTCAATTTTATACATTTGAATAAAGGCAAAATACTGTGAATGCTAGAAATCTGAAAGAAACGTATTGAAAGTGAATCATACCAGACTTGAAATGTGAACTCTGTTTTTCTCTGCACTGATGTTGCCAGTCCTACTGAGTTTGTCCAGCATTCACTGTCTGTTTCATCCCAATTTTTTATTCCCTTCATCCGTAAGCCCCACCTCTCAGCCAACTCCCTGGCCTCCCTTCAGCCTGTAAAATCCTACCCCTGGAATATTGTGAACTGTTTTGTCCATCACATCTAAGGAAAGATATATGGCCTTGATATAATGGGTTCAGGTTTGGACACAATGATTTAAATTACAAGGAGATTTACACAAATTAAGACTGTATTCCTGGAATTTAAAAGAATAAAGTGTGATTTGATCATTTGTTTCAAGATTAATGGGAAACATGTAGGGCAGACAGAAAGAAACAACTTTCTGCGCTTGCGAAGTCTAGATGAGGGGCTTAGCAAGCAATTTGAGAGAGACATTTCGGGAATGAAAAATCAGGAAACGCTTCTAATTAGATAGGCTGGTGAAAATTTGAAACTCTCATGCACAAATGGATGATAAACGCATGGCAATTAATGCTCCATCAATTATTAATTTTGAAACTGAGATTAAAAACATTTTCCAAAGGTCTTGTGGTTAGGTCACAGATTAGCTAAGGAGAAAGTGAGGACTGCAGATGCTGGAGATCAGAGCTTAAGAATGTGTTGTTGGAAAAGCGCAGCAGGTCAGGCAGCATCAAAGGAACAGGAGAATCGATGTTTCGGACGTAAGCCCTTCTTCAAGAATCCTGAAGAAGGGCTTATGCCCGAAACGTCAATTCCACTGTTCCTTTGATGCTGCCTGACCTGCTGCACTTTTCCAGCAACACATTTTTAAGCACAGATTAGCTAAGATCTCACTCATTATCAGGAAAGACTCAAGGGATTAAGAAGTCTGTCCTGTTCCTGTATTGGTATTTTGTTGCGCAGTATTGTACAATAAACTGCACATTGATTCCTCCAACATCAGCAATCACTCGCTAATGTGTATGATTGTCTATTTGGAAATTCCGTGTCTCTGGGCGTGGGACCTTGTGTAACTGAGATTTTGGTGCACGCGTAATGTTATAGCGTCTTTCTAACTAAATTCTCATTTTATCTAAACGTTGGTGAGATAATGATATCTTCATAAAACCTAATGCTGGTTTCCACAGCCAAGAGCTGAAGATAAATTTTAACAGCAGGGTAAGTGCTACTCAGTCCATGCTTTCTGAACATGTCCTCACAATTATAAGCAACAATCACAGAAATTGTTGGAGAAACTCAACAGGTCTGGCAGCATCTGTGGAGAGAAATCAGAGTCAATGTTTCAAGTCCAGTGATGCTTCTTCAGTGTTCTGAAGGTGAGCAGAAGGTCTGCCCTATTTCTCACTCGCCTGACAGGAAGGATATGCAGCCTTCCCTTTATGAGTTAGAATCTTGAGCATACTGCAATCTTCCACAATTTGATCTCTACCTCCCCACTCCAGCCCATGATACTATACCTCCATCCCCATGCTCTGAGTGTGGCCTGGGTTGAACACCCCAAGTTTTAACCATCAAAAGACATACCAGCTCACGGTGACACAGTGGTTAACACTGCTGCCTCACAGCGCCAGAGACCCGGGTTCAATCCCTGCCTCGGGCGACTAACTGTGCAAACTCCACACATTCTTCCCGTGTCTGCGGATTTCCTCCAGGTGCTCCGGTTTCCTCCCACAGTCCAAAAATAATGTACAGGTTAGGTGAATTGGCTATGCTAAATTGCTCGTAGTGCTGGGGAATGGGTCTGGGTGGGTTGCACTTTGGCGGGTCAGGGTGGGCTGAAGGGCCTGTTTCCACACTGTAAGTAATCTAAAAAAAATTATCCTGAACTGCTATTGTTGTTTAGAATTGAAGATGTGCATGCATCAACTGTACACCAACAGCACCACACAGTGGTCTTTACGACACACCACCCATATACTGCTTTAGTGTCTATGTGCAACTCCACAGAACAGTTACACCTTTTCAAAAATTCCCATTTCTTCTCCACGGTGGAGAAACTCAGCAGCTCTGGCAGCATCAGTGGAGAGATAAACAGAAGTAATATTCTGAATCCAAAATAATATCCCTTCAGGACCTAATTTCACGTCTTCAGCATCTACAGTCGAGTTATACTGCACAGAAACAGACCCTTTGGTCCAACTCGTCCACGCTGACTAGGTTTCCCAAACTAAACTAGTCCCATTTTCCTGCATTTGGCCCATATCCATCCACACCTTTTCTATCTATGTAACTATCCAAATGTATTTTAAATGGTATAACTGTACCTGTATCTATCACTTCCTCTGGCAGTTCATTCCACATACGAACCACCCTGTTTGAAAAAGTTGCCCCTCAGGTTCTTTTTAAATCTTTCTCCTCTCAACTTAAAAATATGCCCACTTGTTTTGTCCTCCACCACCCGAGGGAAAAATCCTTTGCTATTTACTTTATCGACACCTCTCATGATCCTATAAACTTCAATAACTTCAACCTCCTATTCTATAGGGAAAAATGCCTCCTTATAGCTCAAACCCTTCAGTCCCGCTAACATCCTTGTAAATCTTTTCTGCACCCTCTCCAATTTAATAATATTCTTTCCAAAGTTTTTATGTCATTTAATCATCAAGGCCCCCATTAAAGGCTTTCTCAAGGTTGTGATGTTATACAAAGGCCACAATCTCCTTCATTGGTGGGTGTAAAAGATACAAACCTGCGAATTAGGAGCAGGAGTAGGCCATTCAGCCCATCAAGTCTGTTCCGCCATTCAATAAGTTCACGGCCAACCTGATTATGAACTTGTCCCCACAATCCTGCCTACCCCTGACAACCTGCTTAAAAAGAATCCCTTGGCCACTCCCTCAAAGGAGGGTCAGGTGTGTTGTCCAAAATTCATCAGCAAAAAGTGAAGAATGGGGGATGCTGGAAAAGTGAACCGAAAACAGAAATTTCTGGGAAAATTCAGCAGGTCTGGCAGCACCTGGGGAGACAAATCAGAGTTAACGTTTTGGAAGCAGTCGCTGGACCTGAAACATCAACCAGTCGATCAACATCTTCAAAATGGCCTCTTCAATTATCGGTGTTGGTCATCGCTGGGAGGTAAGGGACTCGGGGCTCCACTGCCACTTTGGTTCGATTGTTTGGGGAGAGGAAATCAAGGCCAAGATTCTGATGGATTTCTCATTAGAATCATAGAATCCCTACAGTGTGGGAACAGGCCATTTGGATCAACAAGTCCACACTGACTGTCTGCACCTACACTTATTCCCCTACCCTATTGCTCTACATTTACCCTGACTGATGTACCTAACTTACTCACCCCTGAGCAGTCTGGACAATTCAGAATGGCCAAATCATCTAACATGCACTTTGTTTGACTGTGAGAGGAAACCGGAGCACCCAGAAGAAACCCACACAGACACGTTAAGAATTTTCAAACTCAACAGGCAATTGCCCAAGTTTGGAATCGAACCCGGGTCCATGGCGCTGTGAGCCAATGTGCCGCCCTACTATGGGGGGTGCCGGAGTTGTATCTGTGATTAGCAGTGGGTATGACCACATCCAACAATGGATGGGGAAGAGAGAGGGGAATGATTGGGGAGGTGACGGCATAGTGGTATTCTCACAGAACTGTTAATCTAGAGACCCAGATAATGTTCTAGGAATTGCATTCCAATTCTGCCAAGCTGGAATTATGAGTCTAATGATATCCATGAACCCATTGTCAATTGTTGGAAAAATCCACCTGATTCACGAATGTCATTTGGGGAAGGAAATCTTTAATTGTTGCCTGGTCTGGACTATATTGATCCAGGTTGCTTCTTAACTATCCTCCGGACAGTGTGTGCTGGCCTAGCCAGTGATGTCTTCATCCAATGAATGAATTTTTAAAAAAGTGATGAATCTGAAAAAGGCAGAGTCAGACTGCTGAAATCCCAGATGAGTGATTCATTAGGAAGGTCTGAGGGGTTGAATTGAGTGGGATATCTGGACTGAGTGCATACAGATTGTTTGGCCGAACTGTCAAGAGTTCTAACAAAAATATAACTATTCTGAAGGAGGACGTAGAAATGGATATCTGTTTTCTCTCCTCAGATGCTGCTGGACCTGCTGAGTTTCTCCAGCATTTTCAGATCCATAATTCTTTGTTGAATTTTGTGTCAAGAGATTTGGTGCCTGTATGTGACCAAAACAATGCAGGAAGACGTGATAGCAGTGTCAGGTCAGGTCAGGCATACGATGTCTGCCACTTATCTCACTATAGTTTCATTCTCTATGTCTCTGTGGCCAGATTACTAACAGGTAAACCAACAGCTGCAGGACAGCAATGGTCAAACCCCACTGTAAGTAACCACAAAAACTGCTTCGGATGGGATAAGTACAAATAAACACAAACAACGTCAAAGTTAAAAATCACACAACACCAGGTTATAGTCCAACAGGTTTAATTGGAAGCACTAGCTTTCGGAGCGACGCTCCTTCATCAGGTGGTACTGGGACTATCACCTGATGAAGGAGCGTCGCTCCAAAAGCTAGTGTGCTTCCAATTAAACCTGTTGGACTATAACCTGGTGCTGTGTGATTTTTAACTTTGTACACCCCCAGTCCAACACCGGCATCTCCGAATCATAACGCCAACAAAGGACGGATGAGATCACATTCAGCAAATCAGGAAATGATAAATGTCATTGAGATCACATGTGCATCATGATAGGTAGGAATGTGGCAAAAGGAAAATACTGCAGAAACTCAAAATCTGAAATAAAAGCAGACAGTGCTGGAGAAACAAACTCAGCAGATCTAGCAGCATCTATGGAGGGAGAAACAGAGTTAATGCTTCAAGTTTATACTTTGAGTCCAAAATTGACTCTCTTTCAGAATTCCAAAGAGCATTCCAAAGTGGAATGTACAAACAATGTTCAGGAAAGGTAAGCCACAGAACTCAAAGCAAGACATGGAATGGGAGAAACGCACCATCCTAGGGATATGTGAAGCCTGCCAGACAGGAGTAGTGGCTTCATGAAGTGTCAATGATCTACTCAGGAGGAGAAGTAAAGGAAAGGCAGGTCTTACTAGTAACACACAGGGAAGCTAGTAAATGTGTAAGTGATAGGCTGGGATGTTGAAAAACTGTAAAGACAACCAGTAGACGTTATCATCGTTCATGTTAATAACGTTCCACAGCAAGAAGTTAACAAAATATGGGATAGGATAGAAAATCTAATTAAACTGGAGCGTGTGATTGCTACAGGAGATCTGAACAGCATTGTTGTTGGAGAAAGGTGTCAGACCACATGATTTTGGAAAAATAAATGAACAAGGCCAGAAACAGGTAAAGTTTTACAGACGTTTCATGTTAATAAATATGCCATTAAAAGGTCAATCGACATGGAAAACAATTGATAATGTAACATGTTTTCAACAGGATAGTGAAACAGAGAGATTTAAAAGTTTTGAAGATTCAGCTGGAATCACCATCATGTAAAATGGAAACAGGACACGGACTGAAGAAGATTAAAGCTGTAATATGCATAAAATAGTAAAAGTATTTGAAGATATATTTTTCACTTGCCTGGATAGGTGCAGCTCCAACAACACTCAAGAAGCATGACACCATCCAGGACAAAACACTCCACATGATTGGCGCCACATCCACAAACATCTATTCCCACGACCACCAATGCACAATGACAGCTTTGTGCAAAAATTCGCCAAGCCTCTTTAGCCAGTACCTTCCAAATGGATAACCACTGCCACTGAGAAGGACAAGGGCAGCAGATACATGGAAATACCAGTCTGCAAGTTCTGATCCAAGATGCTCACCATTCTGCCTTGGACCAGGCCTCTAAAGACTCTGTGTGTGTGTGGTGTGGACTCTGCCTTCGGGACTGGACCAAACCCCTGTGAGTTAACTGCAGCTTCACAATGTACTGTGTTCCTGAGACTGGGCCTGGTTCTCCACGGAAGAGCCAGGCCTCCATGGAGACTGAACACTGGTGTGTATGCTGGGAGGCGAGCATTTGCTACATCCTGGACTCAGCCTTTTGCTGCCCTTTCCCCTGTACATAGTGTTTGTTTGTGAACTGCTGCCTTTTGTTTATTGTTAACTGTATTTTGTACTGTTTTTAAAAAAAAACAGAAGTGTCAGAGGTTTTATTCACTCTGAGAGCTGGCTCTGAGGAAGATGGATCAGTGACCAGGATCTTCCACATGTAAGTAGAAGGTGGCATGGTGATGGCAAACAGTATTTCAATGGTAGCACGATATACTTGAAGCATTGGGTTGACAGGGAAGAGTAGACTTTATGTATCCAAAAGCAAAATAGTTTAGAGACATTCAGCTAAAAACACAACAGGAAGGCTGGCAGTTTCTTGCAATGCCCGGTCTTGAAAGAAAAGAGTTCATCTTTCCCAGGGTGCCCTTCCACTGAGGTTTTGCCAACAGAGGAAGCTTAAGTGGCTAAGTGTCTAGATTAGAGTGGTGCAGGAAAAGCACAGCAGGTCAGGCAGCTTCCAAGGAGCAGGAAATTTGACATTTTGGGCAAAAGCTTTCGTCATATGGCTAAGTAGCCTATCGCAGCTCAGAATTCTGATGTTGCTGTGTACATTTACCACACGGCTTGTTCTCAGTGTCTCTGAGAGGTTTGAAACTGCAGTCTGCTGTTTACCCTGCCTACTCTACAGTTCACATGTATCAACCAGCAACCTCTTCACCATCATCCCTGGTGCAGATTCCTCATGACGTGGAGGTGCTGGTGTCGGACTGGGGTGGACAAAGTTAAAAATCACACAACACCAGGTTATAGTCCAATAGGTTTATTTGGAATCATTAGCTTTCAAAGCACTACTTCTTCATTAGGTGGTTGTGGAGCAGAATCCTAAGGCACAGACTTCATAGCAACAGGATTGCAGTGTCATGGAACGTAATATTAAACAAATTTAGCTCATGTCTTTCATCTTTTAGAATGACCATGTTAGTTTTGGTTCCTTCATATGTAAATTCCAGAAGTTTTTGAAAGTTACATTCTCGAGATAGTCTTTTTAATAATAGGTGTTATCCCAGCTCAGATAATGCATTAAAGGTGTAAAGTTAGTCTGCCTGTGTCCCAATGTTAGGTCAGACTGAACAACACCATACAACCCTGTCAGGACAGATGCTGTAAGACATGTCAGTGTCGACACGGATACCACCATTACACGTGGGGACACCACTCACCATCTACGCAAGAGGTACTCTTGTGACTCGGCCAACATTGTCTATCTCGTATGCTACACGTAAGGATGCCCTGATGCATGGTATATTGGCGAAACCGAGCAGAAGCTATGGCAACGGATGAATGGACACCGCACAACAATCACAAGCCAGGAGTGTTCCCTCCCAGGCAGCGAACATTTCAGCCATCTGATACATTCAGCCTCGGATCTTCAGGTGACCATCCTCCCAGGCAGAATTTGGGACAGGCAACAACGCAAAGTGGCCGAGCAGAGGCTGATAGCCAAGTTCAGTACCTATGGGGATGGCCTCAACTGGGACCTTGGGTTCATGTCACACTAGAGGTGACCCCAGTACACTATACACTCTCACATGCACACACTCACTCAGTCTCCCCTGCACACACACACACAAATAAGTTTGTGGGGTGAATTTGTACTTGCAGTGTTACTTTACTTTGCTCAAAAATTGCATAAATCCATGTAAGATTCTGTAACTCCAACTTTAGAAATAGAATCAGTCTGACCTAACATGAGGACACAGACAGACTTTAACTTCACATCTTTAATGCATTATCTGAGCTGAGATAACACCTATTATTAAAAGCTATCCTGAGAATGTAACTTTAAAAAAAAATTTCTGAAATTTAAATAGGAAGGAACCAAAACTAACATGGCCTTTCTAAAAATGAAAGACATGATCTACTGAGACTTTATAAAGCTCTGGTCAGGCCCCATTTAGAATACTGTGTCTAGTTCTGGGCCCTCCACCTCAGGAAGGACATACTGGCACTGGAGCATGTCCAGCGGAGATTCACAAGGATGATCCCTGGAATGGTAGGCCTAACATACAATGAATGGCTGAGGATCCTGGGATTGTATTCCTTAGAGTTCAGAGGTTGAGGGGAGATCTAATAGAAACTTATAAGATAATGCATGGCTTAGAGAGGGTGGACACTGGGAATTTGTTTCCGTCAGGTGGGGATACGAGGACCTGAGGGCACAGCCTTAGTATTAGAGGGGTCAATTTAAAACGAAAATGAGGAGACATTTCTTCAGCCAGAGAGTGGTGGGCCTGTGGAATTCATTGCCACGGAGCACATTGGGGGCTGGGACATTAAATGTCTTCAAGGCAGAGATTGATAAATTCTCAATTTTGCAAGGAATTAAGGGATACGGGGAGAGTGCAGGTAAGTGGCGTTGAAATGCCCATCAGCCAGGATCAAACGGCAGAGTGGACTCAAATGCAGTGAAATAGGTTTGAAAAGCAGCTATCAATTGAAATCTGAATCATGCCAATAAATATTGGGCCAATCCATGCCCTAATGAACTCCACTACCCATGTTATTGCCAAGCAATCATTCCTTTACTTTTAGTCATCAATAATTCCACAAAATGTCTGATTGTCAGAAGTATATAAGGTTACTTTTCACTCATGATCATTGCCTCACCAATTCCAGATAGGCTTTATCAGGTGAAACTTCACTTTGCTGTCACCTCAAATCAATAACCACTTGAACTTTCGATCAGCCACTCAACATTAACAGTGAGTTAAAGCAATGATTGATATTTAAGACATTTAACTGACTAAGATCTGGAAGCCATTTTAATATAACTCACCACATGATTCTGATCCATTTGACAAGGTGCTTCACCTTACTGTTTCTGAGTAAGAAAGAAATAAAATTGGACAGTTTATAAATGTGAAAGATAAAAGAAAATGGGTTAGAAAACTGTTTGGGCATCTGAAGGTGGTAATTTCTGATAAGCCATTAAATAAAAATTGAAAGAACTGTGGATGCTGGAAATCAGAAACAAAACAGAAATTGCTCAAAAAACTCAGTAGGCCTGGCAGCCTGTGAAATATCCTGATCAGTTGAATATGAAAAACCTCAACAAAATGAGCCTTTTTCTTCCCAACATGCTATCCTGTCTCTCCACTTTTTTAAATTCCTTGTGAATATCTACCTACCCTTTCTGCAGAATTTCTACTCTTCATCGTCCCTTGTGGAGGGAAATCAAAACTCTGAAGAAGGGTCACTTGACCCGAAACCTTAACTCTGATTTCTCTCCTTGGATGCTGCCAGACCTGCTGTGCTTTTCCAGTGATTTCTGTTTTTGTTTGGAATAAAGTATTGTTGCTTGACCAGGCCTTTCAATCTTTATAAAAATTCATTCATTGAATGTGAACATCGCTGGCTGGCGCAGAAGTTGCTGCCCCTCCCTAATTGTCCCTCAATCTGAGCAGCTTGGTGGAGCCATATAAGAAGGGCATCTCAGAGTGAACCATGTTGCTGTGAGTCTAGGGTCATGTGTAGACCAGACCAGGAAAGGATGACAGATTTCCTTCCCTAAATGACATTAAGGCACCAGATAGGTCTTTACAATAATTAACAATGGTTACACGATTGTTCTTATCTCATTTCTCGTGTTCTCCATTTTGAAAATGTCTCTGTGCAGGACTCACTTTCTCATCACTGTAGAGATGGTTGTCTCATTTATTTTAAGAGCCCTATAGCCAGTGGAGTGAAAGGTTTATGGAACTATTTATTATGGAGTCTTAGAGAGATACTTCATGGAAACAGACCAAATGGTCCAACACATCTGCACTGACCAAATGTCCTAAACTGAACTTGTTCCATTTACCTACATTTGTCCCATTTCCCTCAAAACCCTTCCTGTTCATATACCCATCCAGGTGCCTTTTAAATCTTGCAATTGTACCAGCCTCCACAACTTCCTCTGGCAGCTCATTCCAAACACATACCACCCTCTGTGCGAAAACATGATTTTTTAACCCTTTCCCCTCTCACATTAAACCTATGCCCTCTAGTTTTGGACTCTCCTAACCTGGGAAATAGACCTTGGGTTGTTAACCTTATCTATGGTCCTCATCTCTTTTATATCACTCATCTCAATGAACCACTGGAAAAAGATATAATTTTGAAAACTTCTCATCTTGCTCTCTCGCACAAGAATACCAATGTCAAGGGGAATGTAAAGAGGTTGTTCCCAATATACACTTCAGGTTCCAGAAATTGCTATCATGCATGGGCCTCACAGGCCAGTACTGATGGAAAGGGAGGTCATGCCTGACAAACCTGTTGGAATTTTTTGAAGAGGTAACAAGTAGGTTAGACCAGGGAAACCCAGTGGATGTGGTCTATCTAGACTTTCAAAAGGCCTTTGATAAGGTGCCACACGGGAGGCTGCTGAGCAAGGTGAGGGCCCATGATGTTCGAGGTGAGCTGCTGGGATGGATTGAGGATTGGCTGTCTAACAGAAGGCAGAGAGTTGGGATAAAAGGTTCTTTTTCAGAATGGCAGCCGGTGACGAGCGGTGTCCCGCAGGGTTCGGTGCTGGGGCCACAACTGTTCGCATTATATATTAATGATTTGGATGAGGGAACCGGGGGCATACTAGCGAAGTTTGCCAATGATACGAAGTTAGGTAGACAGGCAGGTAGTTCTGAGGAAGTGGGGAGGCTACAGAAGGATCTAGACAGGTTGGGAGAGTGGTCCAGGAAATGGCTGATGGAATTTAACATAAGCAAGTGCGAGGTCTTGCACTTTGGCAAAAAGAATAAAAGCATAGACTACTTTCTAAATGGTGGTCGTGTCTTGCCTGGAGACATGGATCGCAATTGGAATAAGGCCACAGGGATTAGCATAACCAGGAGAGGCCACACTCTGCCACTAATTTGGCAAGTTTAGTCTTGAGTCTGGTTAAAACATTCAACAAGGTCGGCTGCCTGAGGATGATAAGCACCATGCAGTTGCTGACAAATACAAAGCTGGGAACAGAGTTCTCCGTTAATATTACCTACAAAGTGTGGTCCATTGTCCGAGCTAATGCACGCAGGTATACTGAAGCAGGGAATTATTTCCTTAAACAAAATCTTCACCACAGTCTCAGCAGTAGCGTTAGGAGGAGGGTAGGCTTCAATCCACTTCGAAAAGACATCAGCAATAAGCAAAACACATTTATAGCAACTCAACTCATTTCTACAACTCAATGAAGTCCAGTTGAAGGCCGAGATTGATAGATTCTTGTTGTCTAGAGGAATTAAGGGCTACGGGGAGAACGCTGGTAAGTGGAGCTGAAATGCGCATCAGCCATGATTGAATGGCGGAGTGGACTCGATGGGCCGAATGGCCTTACTTCCACTCCTATGTCTTATGGTCTTATGGTCTTATGGAAACAAAGTTAGAGGGAAAGCTGGTTGTTCCCCTTGACATTAACATTCTTGTGAAGTGTCCTGATCAGTTGAATATGAAAAAACCTCAACAAAATTAGCCTTTTTTCCCAACATGCTGTTCTTTCTCTACACTTTTATAAATTCCTCATAAATATCTACCTTCCTTTTCTGCACAATTTCTACATTTTTTTCTGCACAATTTCTACACTTCCATCATCCCAAAGTTAAAGGTAAATTTTGCAGGCTTTGCTTTTGATTTGAACTAAAATGTTCTCAACTTCCTCAACCTAAGAATTTATGATTCTCTTCATTACTTCAAAATCTTTAACTTCTTTATCTTAATAAACATCATGTTTAGAATAAAGCAATAAATGAAAGCAACCATAAATGTGAGATTGTTACAAATGAATTGACTAAACTTCAGGAGAATGACCTTTATCCAGAGGATGATTGTATTGTAGACATTGAATAATATTCCAAATGTGCAATGATGAACATTCCACAGAGTAGCATTCCCCTGCTTGTATATTTTGGCATCTTATCCTAAATCCTGTCGGCCTTTTGGATTACATCTTTTTGGATTACAGGTTAAAGCTTTGGGGACTTGAGTTCAAACCTCACCAAGGCAGATGGTGAAATGTGAATTCAATAAAAATGTGGAATGAAAAATGGTGGCCTTATGACATGCATACTCAAAAACACAACTATAGACATGAACGAACAAAATGAGACGCTTCCCATCTTCATATTTAACTGCTGGTGCTCTGTCATTCTTCGAAACCAGCTAATGATCTTACCGGTAAGTCAATGTGAAAGTGCAGATATTTGCAATGGTCTCAAACAATCGATTTTCCTGCTCTCCCATTTTAATAAATATATTTATTCAGGCACCAGTAAATGTTCTTCAAGGGCATCAAAGCAAATGTTTGATAAGGCAATCAGTTCTATCAATAATTTCAGTTAATTATTTTGCCATTTTAAATAGAATCTTAAATATTTATTGATTGCTCAATTGTTTGCACACTTGCAGAGTCTTTAAACTTTTGACATAGATAAGAACTATGATTACGACGCCTAAGGAGAATTATGGCTGCTCAAAGGTCCATCTCAGATTTTTTTATGTGGGTTGAAAGTTCAAACCATCAATGACAGCAAAATCTTACAGTATTGAATTACAGCTTCTGCAATTCTAACCCTGGAAAATCAGCCTTCTGTTTTAAAAGTGTTGGCTCTCCTTAAAGTGAAATTACACAGATACTAATTTTCAGGAAGAGGTCCTTTGTTATTTGTTAATGTTGTTATGTTATTTGATTATTGGGTCATTACAATAGGCCACTGTACTTTCTCAAATTCCATTCAGCTTCCAATGGTTTGGGGAAAAAAAGCTGCCAGCTGAAAAATATCACCTCTACTTAATTCACGGGTGCAGGTTGGAATGCCATGTTGGCGAATTGATGTGCAAAATGGATCACAAAACTCACAGTACAATAAAACAAGTCAAGAATTTGCATTTTTATAGTGATTTTCAGAATGTTGCAAAGTTCTCAGGGCCAATATAGTATATTTTTGAGGTGTAATGATGATTGTAATGTTGAAAATACGGCACCCACATTGTCAAACACCATGCTCCCCCAAATAGCACTGTCATTCCAACAATGTTCTAATGATTTTGGAGTAGAGCTAAATACTGAATCGTAGAGTCACAGGATAGTAACACACACCAGTTATTCATCAGGTCTATGTCAGTACTTTTGAAGAACAATTAGAATAGTTCCATCCCCTCATTATTTCTCCATCTCCCTCTGTTTTTCTCTCCTTTCAGTATCTAGTCCAATTTCTTTTTAAAAGCTGCCTTGAATCTGTGACATGGTTGACATGGCCCAACAGTTCATCTCCCCCTCCCACTTTGCCAAGGACATGCAAGTCCTGGGCCTCCTCGACCGCCACTCCTCATCACCCGACGCCTGGAGGATGAACGCTTCATTTTCTGCCTCAGAACACTTCAACCCCAGGGCATCAATGTGGACTTTACCAGTTTCCTCATTACCCCTCTCCCCACCTAACCCCAGTTCCAACCATCCAGCTCAGCACCATCCTCATGACCTGTCCTATCTGCCAATCTTCCTTCCCACCTATCCGCCCCACCCTCATCTGACCTATCACCTTCATCCCCACCTCCATCCACCTATTGTACTCTTGGCTACCTTCTCCCCAGCCCCATCGCCCTCCTCCCATTTATCTCTCCACCCTGCAGGCTCCCTGCCTTCAGTCCTGATGAAGGGCTTTTGCCTGAAACGTCGATTTTCCTGCTCCTTGGATGCTGTCTGACCTGCTGTGCTTTTCCAGCACCACTCTAACCTAAGCTACTGAATCTGTACCCACCAACTTACAAATTCCAAACCTTAACTATATTGTAGTTAATCTTGCATTGATATGTTCTCTTTTTAGGCAATAACCTGAAATATGTGGCCTCTTAGCTTCAGTTCTTAGAGACAAAAATGAACCAAAGACATAAAACAAGAGAGTGCATTGACTGGGATATAAGGATGAATTATTCTGGTCTTGTTGAACAGCGCAAGGGTATCTTTGATATCCAAATGTGAGGGTAAATGGAGTCTTCATGTAGTCTGAGAATCCAAAGGGATTTTACAAATATATTAAGGAAAAAAGGGAGAGAATAGGGCACCTCAAAGAACAGCAAGACAGCCTTTGTGTGGAGCCACAAAATATGGGGGAGATACTAAATGAATATTTTGCATTAGTATTTACTGTGGAAAAGAATATGGAAGATATAAACTGTCGGGAAATAGATGGTGACACCTTGCAAAATGTCCAGATTACAGAGGAGGAAGTGCTGGATGTCTTGAAACGGTTAAAGGTGGACAAATCCCCAGGACCTGATCAGGTGTACCCTAGAACTCTGTGGGAAGCTAGAGAAGTGATTGCTGGGCCTCTTGCTGAGATACTTGTATCATCGATAGTCACAGGTGAGGTGCCGGAAGGCTGGAAGTTGGCAAACGTGGTGCCACTGTTTAAGAAGGGCGGTAAAGACAAGCCAGGGAACTATAGACCAGTGAGCCTGACCTCGGTGGTGGGAAAGTTGTTGGAGGGAATCCTGAGGGACAGGATGTACATGTATTTGGAAAAGCAAGG